>NC_091777.1:10847954-11150984 GCF_029378745.1 Bos indicus | reverse complement strand
AGGATGTCAGGCAGCACCCTTGGCCTTGACCCAAGGGATATCAGTAGCACCCCACCCCAACACAGTCAGGACCATCAAAAATGTCTCCAGAGAGTGCGTAATGTCCCTGTGGTGGCAAGTCATCCCCACTGAGAATCCCCATTTTATTAAGGCTGTTCTGAGGGTTAATGGTTTACAGAGAGGGCCTGACATACAGTCAGCCACTGTCATCACCAAGTTCATCAGTTAGAAATGGTTTTGCCTGCAAGTAACAGTGGCTGAAAATAACGTGACTTAACCTAGAGAGCAGCTTGGTTCACTTTCACATAAAAGGCCAAACGTCAGCAGTTCAGGGCTATGTGGTGGCTCTGCTCCTCTCCTCCATCTCTAACATTCAACCTTGTCCTCAGGAACCAAAGTGACAGCTACAGATAGCAGTATGAAAAAGGGATAAGGGAGAAGCAGAGGGCACAGGCCTGCCAGCCAGCTCTTAAAATAGATCCCCAGATGCTGCCAGGTTGGCCTTCCACTGACAGCCCATTGGCCAGAACTTGGTCACATGACCATAGCTAGCTGCAAGAGAGGCTGGGAAATGTAGTCTTTATTGAGCATAGCCATGTGCCCAGCTGACATGATATTACTGTGTAAGAGGAGAGAATTGGCTACACGAGGTCATGGAATCTCCTGAGCTCACTACCGTCAGGAAGCTGATTAAAGCCAAAGCCTGTCAGAGCCACCAGGCCATGAAGGTGATATAATGCTAGGAGCTAGGTCCAGTACTTTTAATAAACCACTAGATAAGAAATATTAGCAGAACACATACAAAAATAAAAGCACAGCCTACTCATCTCTAAAAAATCCTGGGAAATGCTGTGGGGCCAGCATCCTTTACCATCAACTCCCTCTCCTCCCCCCACCCAAACCTGCCCTCCATGTACTACTGTATGACTTTATGGTAAGTGGAAGGGAACAGGGGACACTGGAGCAGGAATCGGAGGGACTCCCTTTTCAATTCTGCTACCCAGATGCTACATAACTTCGATCAAGTCACCAACCAGGGCCAGGACTGGAGTCCTGAACATCAAAATGAGATATATTTGTGTACACACTTTTTTGTGAATGTCATAGCAGCACGAGCCAGTCAACAGAACTTGTGATGATGGAATGTTCTAGATCTGCACTGTCCAAGATGGCAGCCACTACATGTGCAACCAGGCGCTTGACATGAGCACATGCAATAGAGACACTGGGCTTCTGCTCGAGTTTACTGGACAGTGTGGCTCTGGAGCACCTGCTGCACGTGATGGAGCCCTTCACACCACTTCTTCTTAAGGACTTTCTACCTTGCAGGCTCCTCATGTTTTATCCTCTTCCCCTTATTTTGAGCTCTTAAAAAAAGCTGCCCACTACATCCATTAACATGGCTAATATTAAATTTTAAAAGTCAAAAACCAGAAAACAGCAAGTGTTGGTGAGGATATGGAGAAATGGGAACCCTTGTGCACTGCTGGAAATAATGTAAAATGTTGCAGCTGCTTTGGAAAACAGTAGGGAGGTTTCTCAAAAAATTAAACACGGAATTACTACATCATCCAGCAATTCCACATCTGGGTATATATCCAAAAGTACTGAAAATGAACTAATATTTACACACCCCTGTGTGTAGCGGCACTGTTCACAACAGCCAAAAGACCAACCTAAGTGTCCATCAATGGACAAATGAATAAGCAAAATGTGGCATATACATACATACATACATACAATGGAATATCATGCAGCCTTTAAAAAGGAAATTCTGACACATGCTGCAGCGTGGATGAACCTTGAAGACAATGTTTTAAGTGAAAGAAGCCAGATACAAAAGGACAAACACTATACAATTCCACTCACAAGAGGTACTCAGGGTAGTCAAATTCATAGAGACAGAAAGTCCAATGGTGGGTGCCAGTGGCTGGGGGAGGGCAGAGTGGGAGGTACCATTTCATGGGGACAGAGTTTCAGTTTCACAAGTGAAAAAAGTCTGGAGATGGATGGTGGTGATGGTCACACAATAATGTGAACATACTTGATTTTACAGAACGTAAAATTTTTTAAAACCACTTCTTAAATTCTTTAACACTTGAAAATGGTTCAAATAGTAAACTTTAGGATATGTATTTTTTTATCTATGTAATTGACAGATATATTTGTATTTATATAAAATTTTTAAAGAAACACTTCAAAGAACTCTGAAGTTCATCTGTACCATGAAAAAATGTATGGTAACAGACTGAGGTGGGAGACCCTCTGTGGGTGCAAGGAGGTCTGAGTCTCCACCATAAATGGTGCAAATCGAGGGGTTGAGGAAGACTTAGGGGGCTCCCCTGAAGCCCTTTTCCAGAAGAGCAGCCCTGCAGGGTGATGTAATCAACCACATTGAGCCCAGAGAGCTAAAAACAGGTGAACCATTTCAAGAACAGGGACCTTTTCCATCTCCTTCTTGGTGTCAGCAAGACTATCATCTGGGTCTTCATATTAAAAGAAAACACTAAAAGAAAAGATCACCCGGTCCTCAGAGTGATCTTGCCTGGGAATTGTGCTGGCCTGGAGATGCGGCTGGTCCACAGGCCACTAACATGGGCCAAGTCTGAATTGGACATTCAGACAGTTTTCTTTGGGATGTCAGGTATTGACTTTTTTTTTTAATTAGCTGTCAGCATTCAAAAATTACAGAAGTTTTGTGTTAAAATTCTATGTTCTGGCCAGTTGTGAATAAACAAGGAAGTCTGGCTATGTGGAGTCCATCCTCCCATGCGGCAGCAGGCAGCTGTTTCTGAGTGGTGGTGACCCCTTTGAACGGGACTCAGCTGCCCAAGTTCGCCACAGTCCCCAACACGCCTCCCATTCCCTTCCAGCCAATCCATGCTGGTGACCAGCTCTTTCTCCACCAGCAAGGCTTTATCATCTGTATAAACTGGCACAAGGAGTACAGACTCTAAGAATATCTTACATAGACAGGAAATGTACAGATAATCTAGGTTAAGTCCATTTCATAGACGGGGAAGCACAAAGAAGGTAAACAACTTGCCCAGATTTTAGAATCATCAGTGCACTCCATGGAAATGAGAAGTCAGGTCCCTCAGATCCCATTTCTAGCCATTCTCAGGGCTTTAAAAGACATGCATGTACATGCACACACCCACAAGGCCACTACCCTTGGCAATGTTTACTGATTGCTTGCCATGAACCCAGGAGGCACCTGGCAAGCCTCCATGCACGACACTGCTATGTTGGAGACACTACCCTTATCCCATTGAGGCGACAAGGGGACAGAGCCTTAGCTCGGGAAGTGACGCCTTCCACCTGAGTGATGCTGGGAGGAGGCCGAGCTGGGGTTTCTGCTTGGGCCTGTCCAATTACCCAATGCTTAATGCTTAACCACAACCACAAATTTTACCCCATTAAGCAACAGTTACCATCACATTCTCTAAAAATTACATCAACCCCAGGCGTTTAATAACTTTGAGCTGGGAAGACAATGGGGCTTGATGATTTTAAGTGCAAATGGAAATCTGGCTTCCCCACATACACAAGGATTGGAATCAGGCTGCTGGGTACTCATTCAGTGGCCTCATTATGGTGCTGTCACCATCGACCGATTCCATAACTAAGAGTCTACGTTCCACCCAAGGCAATAGCAAGTCTTCTGCGTAATTTCTGGTCACTTAAGCATCCCCAGTGACACCATGGGATTATTTTTATTTCTAAATACATCTGCAAATGGTTGTTTCTCAACCTCATATCAATGCATCATGCATAGAAAAAGCTAGATTCAAAAAGAGGCTCACTGAATGCTTTCTATTGGAATGAATATATTTTTGTACTGAACCAGCCCCAAAGGAATAGTGGACCTAAAAACCATAGAAACTTTAAACTTGGGGTCAAATTCCTGTTCTGGTCTTCTATGAAGCTGTGTGACCCTGGGCCAGGTGCTCAGCCTCTCTGGGTCTTGACATCCTTATCCGTGAGAACGGAGTGATGCAATCATATCCGAGACCTCCCAAATCACATAAGACTTAACTACGCTGTGAAAGTTAGTAAATTATAAAGCATCGTGCAACGTGTCAGCTACATTTTTGTCAAGCAGGAAGTGTGCGCCAGCAGTATTCGACAATTTGGACCTCTTGCTTTTTAAATTTACGTTTATTCTGTCTCAAGTTCAAATGCTTTTCCTTAAATAATTAATATCTCTGCATACTTTAATCTTCAAAGCTCTCAACACCTGCAGCTGGAGTAAGATGGTACAACTGAAAGCAATTAAATTCTTACCACAGAGAAATGAAATTCTATGCTCATGGCTTGGAGAATAGATCCTGATGGTATCAAAGTGGTTGCTGACCCTCTGGGAAGACTTCCAGGAGACAGAGAGGACACGGGGTTCAAGACTTAAGGCAGAGCCATTCCTCTGCCCTTTAGCCTCTTGGGCATCCCTGGACTGTTGGAGCTAGGACTCTGAACGCACCTGGGCCAGGTCTGCAGGAAAAGTCACCAGGTCCTCTGCACCTATCAGTCAGCTGTCATCCTTACTTTTACCCATTAAAAAAAAAAAACAAAAAAAACTCCCTTTTAAATCACAAAAAATACACTTGCAAATTAATTTTGCTATATTATGTTTCCAAGGATGAAACAGTATAGAAGGGTGCTTAAGGGCATGGACTCTGATGTCAGACCCTCAAGCCCCTGACTGCTGTGTGGCCTCAGACAAGTTGCTTAACCTCTCTGAGCTTCTGCTGCCATATTTGTAAAAAGACAGTATGAAAAGCCCTCATCTCGAAGCTGCTGTTGGGGCTAACTGAAGTCACAAAAGAGTGTGCAACAAGCCTTCTAGCATATGATGAAAAATGTGTCGGAAAGGATCCAGAAATAGTCACAAGAAAGTAAGAACAGTGATTCTTTGTTAAGAGGAGAATGTGCACTTGGCTTCCTTGTACACAGTCGTAAATTTTGTAGGAGTATGTGAAAACAACACATGCTCATTCTAGAAAATTTAGAAAACATGGAAAATTTTTTGAAATAAAATAAATATTATTTTCGGCAATGCCAGCACCGCATTTCTAGGGAAGAGATGGTGGGTCTTAATAAATACTCTTATTGTCAGCCAGGTAAACCCTACATGGAGTGCAGAAAAATGACCAAAATGTGTCCTTTTCTTTGGATTCCGGTCATGGCTCCCAGGTGGCTCAGTGATAAGGAATCTGCCTGCCAATGTAGGAGACGTGGCTTTGATCCCTGGGTCAAAAA
This sequence comes from Bos indicus, assembly GCF_029378745.1. NCBI lineage: Eukaryota > Metazoa > Chordata > Mammalia > Artiodactyla > Bovidae > Bos > Bos indicus. The sequence continues at coordinate 11,145,725 of NC_091777.1, read as the reverse complement.
GATCTCTGGGAGTAGGAAATGGCAACCCATTCCAGCACTCTTGCCTGGAAAATTCCAATGCACAGAGGAGCTTGGCTGTTGCAGAGGAGGTTGCAGTCCATGGAGCTGCAAAGAGTTGGACATGATGAAGCATGCAGGCACATGGCTCCCAAGCACACGCCCAGGAGCTCAGGGGTCAGGAAATGTCTCCAACTCCACTTAATTCCTCTGTTTATCCATCCAACCAATGCCATTGTACGGCCATTCCATGCCAGTCCTTATGCCGGGAACAAAACTGACAAACTTCCAGCTCCAACCCAACTTTACCCTCTGCGACAGAGCAAGACACAATCTTAGCACATCAGACCCAGGCCAGCCCTGCTCCCGAGACCCAGACTGCCGGGGGGTCTGTGTGTCACGTTGACTGGATAAGTGGACCATCACCCCGCTCCGCAGCGCTGTCTGCCCAACCAGACTTGCTCTAAATACACAACTGATAGTTCTGTCTGTCCTTCCTATTTATCTAGCTAGGAAGGGTATTGGGCACAAAAGGCAAAATTTCTGCTGACAGCAAAGCCAGTCAAAGAAACATTTCTTTTTAGGATAACAAATGTTTTTGTGTTCCAGCAGAGAACAATGCTTCTGCAGTGTTTTGTTTTTTTTTAATCAGGTCAATTATTTTATTGCTTTTAGCTTCTCAACCTTGCCCAACTGAGTGCTTGTTCTAGAATATTGAAGATCCCCGGGACAGCACAGTTTTCTAGTGACCTTCTCACTCCCCTCTAAGGAAATCACTGCCCTAGATTTTCAAAATCTCCAGGAAGGCAGAATATGTCTGGAGCAAACAGCTCTTAAAAGGCATGAGAGCAAATTATGAGATTTTTTCCCTAGCGATAACACACACACACACTTAAACATAAGATGCTGTTGTGAGGACATCAGAAGCAATCAAGACCCAGTTATTTTCTTTTTTAAACTTTCTCTGTGATTCTATAATTTGCCTTTTTTGTACAACTGCATAACCTTTGATCAGTTATCTTTTTTATAAAGTTACTAGCAATAATACCACTAAGAATACTTTTGAACCTTGACTGCTTATTTTATGCTGGATACATGTATTGTCTTATCTAATCCTACAATAGTCCTGCATCCAAATTCCTGACCCACAGAATCCATGATTCATTCCTATGCATAATAAAGTGTTCTTGGGGGTTGGGGGACAAATAAATTGGGGGACCAGGACTGACATATACACACTACTACATATAAAATAGATAAGTAATTAGAAGCTACCGTATATTATAGTTGTTAATTGTTAATGTGTAATGGGTAAATGCTGGTTCATTATACAACTGCTTATGTTTGCATATTGGAATTTTTATGGGTTTAAGTTTTTTCATAAAAAAAGGTAAACATCTGAGGGGAAAAAGAAAACCTACTGTAGAGCATAAGGAACTCTATCCAATATTCTGTAATGATCTGTATGGAAAAAGAATCTAAGAAACAGCGGATATATGTATATGAATAGCTGTTTCACTTTGCGGTACACCTGAACTAACCCAACGTTGTAAATCAACTACACTCCAGTAAGAATTAATCTAAAAAAACTAAGTGCTCATTATCTTATGACACTAAGTTTGAGATGGTTTGTTTCATGGCAATGGAGTCCTGGAACAAAATTTGGTAACTGGAAATACAGATCAACCTAAACAAACTTTGAGCTGAGATCTGGGCTACTCCGCTTGCATCAAGGCAGCACAAAACCAAAAATTCCCTAAAGGTCCCAACAGCTCCCTGGGCCTACCATGCCTGGGGCTCTGGCAGGCAAGTTTGGCTAGGAAAGGGCATCAAAACATAACTTTCGATAAGTTTTTTAAAAAGGCTTTTGTAGCAATATAGAATGAACACGTATAGAAAACCTATTGTGTTCATTAACAAGGGGACTGTGAAGCACATCCATGAAGTACCTGAGGACCTAGTGTTTACAGGTACCTAAGAGCATCGAGATAAGATTGCTGGGTGAGAAACAAAACCAGTGAGCCTTCTGCAGGGCAAGGCAACCACGTCCTCGTGGGTTTCTTTGCTAGCAGAGAGAAATCATATTCATCTCTACCAGACACAAATTTGCCGGTTAGAATGTTCACTTCAGAATCTGGACCCTAATGAATAGTAATAAGAAAGTCGAACAAAGGCAAGGTTCCTTAGAGAATTAAATATAAATAACTCCCGGGCTGGCCTGTTGGTCGAGGCTGTGGTGTGATATTGAAAGGACTCAGAGGCATCCATCTGCCTGTCTCTCAAGCTTTTCGTCATCTTCCTACTGAGAGTCCTGGGAGCACCTTGCCACCATGACCTCACATCGCCATTTGTCCTTGGAACACTGGGACTCCCTCCTCTAAAACTGCTCCTATCCTGACATCCTGAACTTGGACGTGAGTTTTTGCCTTCCCTCTGCCACTGTCCTCCCAGAGACCTTGGGCTCCCAGTCCTTCTCCTAGGCCCCAAGTTCTCCCCCAACTCCCCTGTTCAACTAGAACCTTCTGGCCCCCAAGGCTCCTGGACCCTCAAGGTTCTCATACACCAACTAAAATATCCACAGTTGTGAAAACAAAGCCTCCAAATCATGAGGAAAAGACAATTGCTATGAATATAGATTTTGATGCTTAACATTTGTATCTGCTCACTGACCAGTCACACCCAAAATATTTCAGCACATCAACCCCAGTCTGTCAGGGTGGAGTGGAGGGAAGGTGGGAGGGGAGGCTGGAGAAGGAGGGGATATATGTATACTTACAGCTGATTCACGTCACTGTACAGCAGAAACCAACAGAAGACTGTAAAGCAATTATCCATTTTTTTAAAAAATGAATAAAGTAAAAAGCCAAAACAAACCAACCAACCTGAGTCTTTCTTGTCCATTTTGAAGACGCCTATCTGAATCACGTACAGAGCACACCAAGGAGTCAGACCCATCCTAAAATCAACAAGCTCCTTCCTGTCAAAATATTGCCAAACCACAATAATGGTTTTGCACAAAGCAAAGAATATCTTTGATGTGGGGCGGGGTTGGGCACACTTCAGAAGCTGGAGTTTCCAGGAGAGGAGGCCTCCTAAGGTCAGACCACCAGACCGTGGGCCTGCTTCTCTCCCTCCCTGTGCCCACCCTGGAGGCTCCCAACTGCCAACAGGGGCCTCCTGGGCTCCCAGTTCTCAGCTCCTGCCATTGGCATTTTCACCCCTGCAGCATGACGCTGGGGAGAACGCACCACGCGCTGTGGACCCGACCAAAACTCCAGCCCATTCCCCTCTGCATAGCTACCTGGCTGTCCTGCCAGGTACCCAAGAGCCCAGTGGGTACCAGGCAGAGCTCCCCAACCACAGAGGGTGGAGAGCTGGCCTGTCAAATAAAGGGTGCAACGGGGAGCAAGAAGTTGGGGGGCCTCACAGGCAACTCCCGACCCCGTCTAGCAGAGACCCTTCTCACTTCAGAGTGGGAGAGAGAGCCCGCTTGGCCTGTGACCCCCGAACAAACCTGGAACAGCATCTTTCTCTGTGGAGGCTTTGGAGCACGCGTCTTAGGGGCAGCTATGCAAGTTCCAATGTTCCCGGGGGGTTGGGGGTGCAGGAGAGGCCCTCTAAGACTCCCCCCTTCACCCCTTTACAGGACGTAACCTGCGGCCTGACGATGGGCGGCGACCCCCGAGGTCCTTTTGTTGGCCAAGCCACACAGACTCGGCCAGGCTGCTTGTTGTTCAGAATCCCCGGGGAACTCCGTAAGGGCCTCTGTCCCCATACAATGCCCTCGGGGGCCGGGGGGTGGTCCTCAGGCTCTCCCGGGGGTTCTCTTGGCAGGAGGAAAATCTGGCCATGACCCCGTGACCAGGCAGGGAGTTCACAGTTCCAGCCCGCTTCCGCTCCCTTCAAGGCCAATCCCCACTCACTTCCGGCTTCTTATCCGGGAACTTTCCCTCGAAGGCCCAGGCCTCCCAGGCTCCCTAGCTGCTCCGCGTCCTCCCTCCCATCTCCTGGAACCCAGAGGAAATTCAAGCCAGCCTGGCCTGCTGGATCACCCCTCACCTGCCTCCCGTCCTCCATTCCAGGGGCCACTTCCGCTTCCTGGGAGGTGGGGGGCATCTGACGAGACTCAGCTTCCTGGGAGGTGGGGGGCGTCTGACGAGACTCACGGGGCTCTGGACCCAAATTCCCAAACACCTGCACCTGGGCGCCCTTAACTAGCAAGCTCCAGCTGACATCCTCTCTCCCCTAAACTTCTCCATCGCTTTCTAGCTGGGCTACAGCCCCCTCCCCCACCATCTGCTCCGTCACCCAACGGGAAATTTCGGGGTCACTGTAGCCTCCTCCCACTCCTCCACTCCCCAAGCACCTCCTGCCAACCTCCTCCTGAATCTCGTCTAGATCTGCCCGCGTACTCTGTTCGGGTCCTTGCCCTCTGCCTCCTGCCCTCTTTCCGTGGTGTCCTAACTGGGGTCCCTGCCTCATCTTTTTCTTCATCTGGTCTTTGCATCCTACCACAGGTCAGATCTGGTCATATTCTTCTCTGATTTTTTTTTTTTTTTTTAAATAACTGGAAGGCCTTTTGATTAAGATCCAAGTGCCAACCCAGCATTCAAAGCCGTGTTCTCTCTGACTCCTGTTTGCCTTTCTAGCCTCGTCTGACTAGCTGTGCCGACCACTCACCCCACGTCTTGGCATCGTCCCTGGTGGTGCACCAAGCATCTGGAACTAACCTATAAAGCATTTTTGCCCAAACTGTTTAACCCAAATGTTATCAATCCTTTAGACCTAATTTCCAGAAAGAGTAGGGGGAGAAGGTCACCTGGCAACCATGCGGTAAATCTAGAAAGAGAAGCAAACAGTTTACACCAACAACTGGACTGATCACTTTAAAAAACCAGTGTCATGGGGGGTTGGGGCAAGGAGCAGGGAGAACAGAACACTGTTGGAAATTGAAACAGTAAAGAAACATAATCCACCAATGCCATGTGATCTTTCATTGGATGTTGGTCTGAAAAAACACTATAAAAGACATTTTGGAGATGGACATTTGATTACAGACTATCAGCTGATGTTAGGGAATTTTTGTTAATTCTTACTAATTGTGTTTGGTGTGATGATGAGTTTTTTGATTATGTATAAAATTATTTTTCTGACTGTCTATGTTGAAGAATTCAACGTGAATTGCCACAGTGTCTGTAGTTCATTTTGCAGTGTTTCAGAAAAAAAAAATATATATTCATATATAAAGTCAATATGACCAAATACTAGCAGTTATGAGCCTAGGCAGGGAATAGAGATGTTCATTGTACCGGTCTAGCAATTTTTCTGCTTGTTTTTAAAATGTCATAATAAAAAGTTACAAGCACCTGGAGGGTGGGGGGAGCTGAGACCCTAGCACGTGTTCTGTTCTGTAATCTCCCAATCAAAATATGTAAAACATCTTGTCTCCTTGAGGGGAGGGGGAGCGATTCCTCCTCCAAGTGAAAGGACTCAGCTGCCTGGCATTCAGAAGCAATGGCATGTGCTTGCTTTGTAGCAGAAACTGTCCCCACAACTTCAGCAAACTGCCTGAGGGCAGACTCGCTTTCCAGAAGAGCTTGCATCTTTCACTGGGGATAATTACATCTTGAGCCATGTTTTAAAACAGAAAGCTGAAGCAGCTGTCATTAGTCCAATCATCTTCCTTTCAAAAAAGAAAGGTAAAAGGGAGGTGGGAGGGAAAAGGTAAGCCTTCCCTGCTGAATTTTCTCTAGTTTTCCTCAGAATCCCACGAGGATGGGGGAGGGAGGCTGGTTGAAGAAGAGACAGAGCTGGGCGTAACTGCAGGGTTCAGGGGTGACTGACAAAAAACAGAGGTTCTGTGGCTAGAGTGGCTTTGAAAACCTGGCCGCTCCAAAGCCATTTGCTGTGACAGTCTGGTCCTGACTGGAGACCAAGGTTGAATCCAGCCCACTGACATGTCTTATTTGGCCCTCCATGGTTTTTTTTTTTTAAACTGATAAAAATTAAACACAACATGCATACTAAAGTACACACATTACTTGGCATGGGTTTAACGCACTGTAATCAGCCCCCAGAACCCGCTATGCACCCCAGAGGCAATCATTTTCCAGACTTTTATTACCATGGGTTAGTCTTGCCTGCTGTTGAGTCTCACTGTATCTGCTCATTTGTGTCTGGCTCCATTCACTCAGCATAATGGCTGTGAGACTCTTCCGTGTTGTTGCAGATGGTTGTGATGTGTGCATCCTTGTTGCCCTGTGGTATTTCACTGTGGGAACACACATGGTTTGTTCACACACTCTCCTGTTAGTGGGGGTTGCAATTTGCTGCTGTTACAGCAGCACTGTGACAAGCCTCCTAACCCATGCCTTCTGGTGAGCATATGTGCACGGTCCTCATGGGCATACACCTAGGAGCGGAATTGCCGGGTCAGCAGATATGCACATATCTGTTGGCACTTTATAAATTTCTCATGAGTTGGCAACATTCAGAACGTGAGAGAGTTAGCATAAAAATCAGGGTTACAGCTCTCCCTTCCAAGTGTAAAGATCCCACAATATGGGACCCACATTCCACGTCTGTGACTGATGTTTTGGTTCCCCCACAATCCCCACCCAACCTGCCTCATGTCACCCCTCTTGGCTTCTGGAGGCACCTTGACTTTGGGACTCTCAGAATGTGGGATATGATCAGAGTGTGCTTTTACTTCAAGTCCTTAATAAAGATTACTTGGTTGCCTCAGTTTCCCCAATGAGGTCATGCTGAATGACCCCAGCGGCATAAAGACCTTGATCTGGTCACTCCATTGGTGGGGGTTGGGGGTGCTGATAAATGATCTCCTTCTTTTCAGATGGCTCCTCCTTCCGCTGGCACCAAGATGCCTATTACTTTAATTTTAAGAAGAAGTTTTTTTGAATCAATACACATCCATGGTTTTTAAAAATCAAACAGTACAAAATGATATAGAGAAAAGGAAATTTCCCCTCTATTTCACCCCTTCCCCAAACCCTGGGGTTCCCTCCTCGGTTGTTGTTCAGTCACTCAGTCATGTCTGACTCTGTGCCACCCCATGGACTGCAGCATGCCAGGCTCCTCTGTCCTTCACTATCTCCCCCAGTTTGCTCAAACTCATGTCCATTGAGTCGGTGATGCCATCCAACCATCTCATCCTCTGTCGCCCCCTTCTCCTCCTGCCCTCAATCTGTCCCAGAGGCAACCCCAATTTCTAAGTTTTACCCATTTTCTATTCAACACACACACACACACACACACACACACCCTTCTTGTCTACCTCAAACAAACTAGTGCTTTGAAAATGACCTGCACTCTGCACTTTACCTGTCTTTCTGGCCCTTTCATGTCAGTACGTATAAATTCTGCTTCTTTCTAACAGATGGAGTTTTTTCTTGCCTTTATGACCACCATTTATTAACCAACCCCCTAATGAGGAATATTTCAGTCATTTCCAATCTGCTGCAATCACAGACTATGCTGTGATGAATATCTTTATACCATCTTTGCAGACATATACAAGCATATGTACAGAATAAATTCTTAGACATATGACTGGGGGCCAGAGGGCATTCAAATTTCTTATTTTGGTTAATAGTCCCAACTTGCCCTTTGAAAAGGTCATATGAGAGGAATTCCCTGGTGATCCAGTGGTTAGAACTCCACCCTTTCACTGACGGGCGGTATGAGTTCAATCCCTGGTCAGGGAACTAATATCCAGCAAGCCAGTCAAAACCGAAATGAAACAAAAGACAAAAACAAAAGAGTCAGTTTACACTGCCTCCAGAAGCATCTGAGTGAGCTACTGCGGGCTCTGAAAAATGCATATAAACCCTGGAAGTTCTGATTTCACTGATGTGGTCCAGTCATTGGAGTCTTTACAACCTCACCAGAGTGATGCTAGAACATTCCAGTGTGGAGAACTGCAGATTTCATCACCAGTGGCTCCCCCAGGCCAGCGAAAAGTCTGTAGCCCTCGGCAAGGTAGAGAATCCCATAATTTTTCATTCCCACCTGCCTGTCTGCTCTCTTGCATCATAAACTCGCCACCTGCCCATCAAGGCTTAACAGGGGGTCCTGCTTGGGGAGCGTGTCCCTGGCCACCTGGTGAGCTGTGTGTGCTGTGATGCACCGAGCAAAGCGGCACAGGCTTAGAAGAGCCAAGATGTTCTGTTGTCAGCATGAAGTCTCATGATAGGAGTATTGACACCACAGTAATAGGCAAATGCTACCAACCAGCATTTCCCCCCACCCCCACCAGAAAGTCAGTTATTACCACTTAACCGCCCACCACCGTTTATTTGCCTCCTCTGCTTACTCACAACACCCTGGGATCTGCTCTTCTCACGCTCTGTTATCAGGAGACTTGAGCTCCTGTAATTATAGATAACGGAGATGATAGAAATAATTTCTCATTGAGTACTTACCGTATGTCAGGATCTGAAGTCAGCACTTCCCATGCATTTACTTATTCACACCTCATAATCACCCTGTGAGGTAAGGACTATCATTACCCAATCTTTCCCGAGGCACAGAGAGGGAAAATGATTTGCCAAAATCACACAGCAACTGAGCAACCGCTGTGGCAGAGTAGATCTCAGTAAGCATATGTTACATGGATGGATGGATCTTAACTTCTGGAAGCAGGTACTGGCAGGCCTGGCTGTGTGGACAAGAAAGGACCTTTCCCTCAACAAATTGTGAGTATCTCTGATGCCTGGTTTGTTGCCTGCCTGCCCCTCCCCCAGTTAGGGTTTGTATTAGTTTGCTGTTGCTCCTGTAATAAATGCCACAAAATTGGCAGCTTGAAACGGCACACATTATGTCACAGTGCTGGAGGTCAGAAGTCCAAAATGGGTCTTGCTGGGCTTAAAGATATCTACATCTTAATCCCTGGGACCTGCAAATATGTTACAGACTTGGCAAGAGGAACTTTGTAGATATGATTGAGTTAAGGATCTGAAAATCCGAAGATTATCCTGGATTATCCAGCAGGCTTGAGGTAATCATGAGGGTCCTTATAAGAGGGAGGCAGGGGGCTCAGGGAAGGGGTCAGAAGCAGAGGTCAGAGTAATGCAGCCACCAGCCAAGGAATGTGGGCTCCCCCCGGGACTGGAAACAGATTCTCCCCTAGAAACTCCAGCAGGAACGCAGCCCTGATAATGTGTTGATGTTAGCCCCTAACATCCCTTTGGCACTTCTGGCTTCCAGAGCTACAAGATAACACAGTTGCATTCTTTTAAGCTACTACGTCTGTGTGTTTTCTTATAGCAGCCCTAGGAGACTCATGCATGGTCACAGGCCATCCCTTCTTCACAAAAATATGGCAGGTGGCAGTCTTTCAGAAGACAGCAAGGATGCGCTGGCATAGGCTGTCCTGTATCCCAGATTCCCGGAGGTTGGAAAGGGATGGGATGGGGGCTGGGCTACGTTTCCTGGGTAGCTGAGGTCAAGTATGCACAAGGGGGAATACTGTGGGTAGGAAGGCAGTGGCTTTAAGTTAAATGGGGATCAGGACTTTACCAAGTCCTGTGGAAAGACTCAGTGAATGCCCTGGGCCAGGACACCAGGCTAAAGGCAAAGGCCCTATGGCCTGAACAAAGAGACAGTGTTGAGAGACGGCACTGGGGCTGTGGCAAGAGCACTGGCCTGCCACAGGCTGGCCTTGAGAGCTCAGGCTCTTTCTGCCCTTTTGGGGTTTCTTGCAGGTGACTTGTTAAGGTAATAATCATAATAACAGCAAGCACTTACATGGAGTTGCTTGGTCCCAGACACTCTTCTTCTTCGTGCTCTGCCTTGTAAACATAAACTGACTTGTCCAGTACTCATAACAAACCAATAAGTCGGTGCTGTCATCTTTATTTCACAGGTGAGGGAATTGAGGCCCAGAGAGGTTAAGAAACTTGCTGATGGTCACCCAGCAGGTTAGTGGTAAATTCTTTTTCTTTTCTTTTTTTTTATTATTATTTTTTTTCTTTTTCTTAATTAAAAAAAAAAATTGGCCACACCACACGGCATATGGGATCTTAGTTCCCCGACCAAGGATCGAATCCACACCCCCTGCACTGAAAGCAGGGGCTCTTAACCACTGGATCACCAGGAAAGCCCCAGAAGTGGTCAATTCGTGACTGGAACACATGCACTTCAGATCCAAAGAGAACTGAGAGGTAGGGGAACAGGTTGGGGAAGATTTGGCCAGAGATGTTAAATCAAGACAAGTAGTCATGAGCTGGGGGAGGTGGGGAGACAGAGAGAGAGAGAGGAGGGGGAAAAGCCAGCAGAAGCTGGAAAGATGATTTTGGAATCTGGTCTGAGAGGCTCTGGAGCAGCCGTGGGGTCTAAAAGGACTGGGATGGAGAGGGTCAGAGGAAGGGGGAGGAGCATCTCCATCACTAACAGGCACCCCGGGGTCTCAGAGTGGGCCGAGTGTGGGGACTGGGCCTTGTGGGGCCACAGTATTAATTTGGGTTACACTTACGGACTCACTGTGGGAAACCGACCCAACTGAAGTTGCCATGGTGAGGCAGGATCTCATGCCCCGCCCTCCCCTTCGTCACTCCCCCAATTCCAGCCTTTTGAGTAGAACCCTTGGATTTGGGGCAATACCATTTGAAAACTGCTACCCTGCCTCTATCCCATCAGTTCCTCTGCTCCTGCTTGGATTCCTCCACTGCCCGGGCCGCAGAGAGCCCCCGGGGTCCCCACCCTGCTCCTGCCACCCCCTCCAAGTAGCTTCGGAAGACTCCAGCTTGGACTTCCTCAATCCCAGATCCTTGCACAGAACTCAGTCACTGTTCAGTGCACATTCCAGCCAGCAAGTGACCTTGAGCAAGCCTCCTCCTTGGACCTCCGGGTTTCATCTGCAGAATGGAGCTGATAATAACAACTCCCCTCTGGAAGCCAAGAGACCGGGCCTCAGAACCTCTTAAGAAAATTAAGAAGAGCCGGTGTACACTGACCGCCTACATGAGAAGATGCTGTTGCAATTTTAGCCATCACCGTTTCGACTGTCCTCGTTTGACCAGTGAGAAAACTGAGGCCCAGAGAGGTGAAGTCACCGACCAAGGACGCACAGCAAGGTAGTACAGAGTTGAAACCAGGACACAGGCCCCAGGACTGAGCCTCTTCCTCTTTCCCCTGAGTGTGCAGCCAAACCCACAGAAGGAGCCTGCCATGTGCCTTGTGGCCAAACCCCCTCTCCTTCACATATTTTTTACAGGTAAGGAAACTGACGCTCGCCTGCCCAAGGTCACCCAGCCACTCACATGGGAGCCAGGGAGCCAGGTATGTATGACTCCGAGCTCACTCCCGGTCCTGACCCGTCACACAGCCTCTAGGACTCCCACCCAGTGCTCAGATGCTGGGTTTCCCGGAACCTGTCCCAGGCCTGGGCTGGTTAAAAGCAGAAAAAGTTCCTCTTGGAGCCTCTTCCTGGGCACCTCCCCATCATCAACACATCCCCAGGAGCCCAGGGACAGATAAAGGCAGATGCCCCAGTCCCTGGCTGCCCTCCACCCCTTCCGAGTTCTGCTCCTCCTTGGCGGGGAGGGATGACAGCCCTCCTTGCCTTCCAGGCGGTTGGCAGAGCAGCGGCTGCTGTTCCTGCCTGCTGCCTGGCTGATGGAGAGATTATTTCTAAGCCCTTCCCATTCCCGCCCCCCCTTCTCTTGCAGGACCACACTGGCTGTCCCCGTGGGACTCAGTGCAGAGCCTGCCGCTGAAGCAGGACAGCTGGCCCGGCTCCCTCCCATCACAAACCCCTCAGACCCTCACCTCTCACAGGGAAAGGGGCTTCTAGGTCCTTTCAAAAACAACAACAACCCATCCCACTCCTCTTGGGCTTTTCTGCAGCTGCTGGAGAGAGAGATTCAGAATGAATGGACTTCTGGTTTCTGAAGGAGGCAAGGGAAGAAAGGTTGAAAACTAACTCAGCCAGAAACTGCTGTGTTGGGATTTTTCTTTTCTTCCCCTTCATCTTCACCACAAACCCGTCTCTTCCCTGGGCATCGAGACATGGGCTCCCTTTGCCTTGCCCGGCAGAGAGACAGCTGAAAATAGGCTCCCTGAGACAGGAGGGTGAGTTAAACTTCAGGGGAAGAAGTTAGTATTTGCTGCGGGGGTGGGGGGTATACCGGATGCTCTTAAACATCCCTTCCAAAACGCTGCTTTGAGTGAGTACCTTTCCCACGCTCTGGAAGGAGGTTTGTGTGCCGGGTCTTCCTGGGGGGCAGTGGATTACAAAGTTAGGTTTGTGCAATGAATGAAGAAAGGAAAGTTTGGGGGGGTTCTAGAAAGAGACCCTACCGGGAGACAAGTCCCGGGTTGCACTGGGACTCACCATGTGACCTTGGACGAGTCACTTCAGCTCTCAGGCTCTGGCTTTTTCACTGGGAAAACAAGAACGCTTGGGAAGGCTCCCTTGATTTCAAAATACTCTTTTCTCCGCAGGCTGCTCATCGTTTTCTGGCCGTACATTGTAAATGAAGTAATGCACGCAGAATAACAGACCATTGTGTACTGAGCAAGTGTGAAATGCATAGGCTGTGATTCAACTCTTCGCTGCCTGCTGGAATCCAACTGGCTCTGAAATTGAGAAAACTTTTATTTCCATTCAGCCGCTGAGTTTTCCTCTTGATTGGAGTGCATCTTGGAATGTAAGGTTATAGATGCTTCGGAAGCAGCTCTGGCTAGAATGAATAGCACAGAAAACGGTTGTGGGAGGCAGAGGATGAGAAATATTGTGGTGATGACTTTCTTTAATGCATGGGCTAAATCTGAAATCCTTCCTCTAAGTCAAGCGTCCCACACAGGTCTGAAACGGAAAGACCATTAGAGGCGCCTTCATTTCACAGATGACAAGACCAAAGCCCAGAGAGGGGGAGTAACTGATGCAAGGTCACACAGCAAGGTGGCCGAGACAAGCAGCCCATGAACACAGAGGAGCACTGTCATTGACAGCAAAGTCCTCTAAGTGGGAAGGCAAGTAAGAGGGCTGAGGCAATGGTTGTGGAGCTTCTCCTGGGAGTCAGATGCTGTGCCAAGCACAGTTGCCCATTACTTAACTTTTCTGGGCCTCAGTTTCCTCATCTGTAAAATGGAGATATTAATGTCTACCTCAGGGGGTTGTTGAGATGATTTATCATAGGAGAGGCATGTGGATCAGTGCCTGGCATGTCAGAAGCATCTAGAAGGGTGCTTAATATACACCTCATATGTGTTATTGCCTTAACCCTCACTGTGCCCAAGGAGGTGGGCATCCAAGCTGCCCCAGCTGAGCAAGTGAAGCAAAGGGTTCAGCGAGGCTAAGAAACCCAGCTGGGATGGCAGTCTGTAAGGGTTTACAACCTGGCAGTGAACTTGAGAATCTTTTACACTCTTAAGCTTTATTTTCAATAACTGTACTTTGCAAGGTTGGGTGAGTCTTGTCATTGGCATAAGGATGCTGAGAACAGACAGGTTAAGCTACAGGCCCAAGATCACACAGTCTGGAAGTGACACAGCTCTGACCTGTCCAGCTCAGGACTGAGCTCCCGGAGTCCCAGTCCACCTAATGCCTGTTCCAGGGAGATTCTTCTGAGATATAAATAAATGCTCCACCAGAGAAGGATGTCATCATGTCCTTTTCTACACTGATAGATCCCAGGTGCATAGTAGGTGCTCAGTAAATCTGTGCTGGATGAAAGATTAAAAAAGGATAAAGGATGCAGGTGCAGGAAAGCAGACATGAGGCGATGCGGTCTAGGACTCTGCCCTGAGACTGATGGCTCCTTCCTTTTCTTGCTCTTGTCCCTTCGGGCACCAGGACTTCTTCCGCAATATCCATGCCTTCCCGAGATAGGGGCCTGCATGCAGGACACCATCACTTTCGCTCCTGCAGCCCTTTGAGTCCCTTCTTGTCGGGCCCCGTGGAGCCGCCATCCATCAAAGGCATTTACTACCGCAGGGCCCGGAAGGTGGGCGCGCTGGACGCCTCCCCGACTGCGGACCTGAAGAAGGAGATGCTGGTCAACGTTGGAGGCCGGCGGTACCTGCTTCCATGGAGCACGCTGGACGAGTTCCCGCTGAGCCGCCTGAGCAAACTCCGCTTCTGCCGGAGCCAGGAGGAGATTGCGCAGCTCTGCGACGATTACGACGAGGACAACCAGGAGTTCTTCTTCGACCGGAGCCCCAGCGCTTTCGGGGTGATCGTGAGCTTCCTGGCTGCCGGCAAGCTGGTCCTCCTGCGGGAGATGTGCGTGCTGTCCTTCCAGGAGGAGCTGACCTACTGGGGCATCGAAGAAGCCAACCTGGAGAAGTGCTGCTTGCGGACGCTGCTGCGGAAGCTGGACGACTTGGCCGAGCTGCGCCAAGAGGAGGCCCTGCAGCGGCAGCGGGAGGCCGGGAGGCCCAACGTGCACACGTCCCGCTGGGGGCTCTTCATGAGCCGGCTGCGCGAGATGGTGGAGAACCCGCAGTCTGGGCTCCCCGGGAAGGTCTTCGCTTGTTTGTCCATCCTCTTCGTGGCCACCACGGCCGTCAGCCTGTGCGTCAGCACTATGCCCGACCTGAGGGCGGAGGAGGACAAGGTGAGTAGTCCATCGCTCCATCAGGCGTGGGTGCCCGGGACCCGTGGGACTGGGGGGCCCACGAAAACGTTTTCATGTCTTTTCAGACAGAAGGCAAGAAATGAATATGATCCAGTGTGGACTGTGTTCAATTTCAGAACAAGGCAGTTGTAAAAGATATTTTATATATTTTTTGTTTTTTGAGAAAGAAGCACATGAAGGGGACCCGTGAAAGTCAGGAGGGGCCCTGCCCCTGAGAGCAAACGCTGGACATTGTGGTCTTAATGGGCAGAGCTGGCCCAGCCGTGCCTCTCCTAGCTCTGTGAGCCGAGAGAATCGCTCCAACCTCTCTGAGCCTCAGTTTCCTCCTCCATGAGACACCTGACATCACTGTGAAGATTCACACACTCAGTGCACCCATCGTGTGTTAACTGAGCAGCTATTCTGCGCTGAGCACTAGACCAGGTTCAGATTCCCTACCTCCTTAAGCCAACCTTCTCATGGGCATCTCAGCTCTGACATTCCATTGTCAGAGGAATAAACTAAGGCTCAGGGCACTTAGCTTCTTCGGAGTAATCTAGCGAAGATGCTGATGACAGAAGGGATCCTCAGCCCTCATTCCTGACCCTCCCAGAAGGTCCCTCCCTCCAGGGACATGAAGAGTCAATCTATAAGTGACCCTGCCCCAAGAGGCCTGAGCAGAAACATTTGCTTACCCACTCCCGCCCTCTCTGGTAGCTCAGTGGTAAAGAACTGTCTGCCAATGCAGGAGCTATAAGAGATGTGGGTTCGATCCCTGGGTTGGGAAGATCCCCTGGAGGAGGGCATGGCAACCCACTCCAGTATTCTCACCTGGAGAATCCCACGGACAGAGGAGCCTGGTGGGCTACAGTCTATGGGGTCACAGAGAGTTGGACATGACTGAAGTGACTTAGCAGGCCCTGTCTTTCCAGGAAGCTGTGAGATAACCCTCCTCCCCACCCCCACCACATACCCCAAGGGGCCAGATGGTCTGAAATGTGAGTTTAAAACCTAGCATTTTGTTGGGAAGGTTATTAGAGAGCTTCAAACTGAGAATTGGACTGTTTCCTAAGTGAAAATGTTGCTCTATAATCCTCCATGGCTCCCCATCACCTGACTCATGGAGCTTACATTACAGGAGAGAGAGAGACCCGATCATTAAAACATATACATAAAGTTATGCAGGCTGTGGATGGCTTATAACCAATGTCAGTTGACCTAAGTTCTCTTCCCTTAAACATGGATTCCAGGGACGATCAGAGAAGTTTCCAGATAGAGAGGACATAGATGTAGAACCAGTCAGTGCTTCACACTGAGCAGGCTCTCAATAAATATTTGTTGAATAAAATATCTTGCCCAATCTATACATGTTTTGTTATAAAGCAAATCAACCAAAATGTTTTGACTTTCAGACAGCTTTTTTTCCCATAGAGAGAACTGTAGCTCTAATCATGGACTTTTGTTTTTTCATTCTTTAGCACAAAATTATGTGATTTAAGAATTTGCTTGTTCACTGAAATATTTAGGTGTGGACACTGCAGTTGAAAGATTAGGACAAAGTAAGGAGCGTCAATCTCCTATGCTCCAAGGTTGCCCTGGATCCTAGTTGCTAAAGAAGGACCCCTGGATTTTTCACAAGCTTGTTCCTCTTAGGGATTTTCAGGGAGCCAGGATTTAGACTGTGCAGAGAGACAAGCTCTTTACAAAGCCTAATGCTTTTAAAATTACCCAGGGTATGAACCCAGATTGGTGTGACAGGGACCTGGAAAATTCAATTAGAGGTGAGTGAGAATCCTGTAGAAGCCGTTTCTACTCGTGGAATGAGAGAGGTGGTGTTCCCAGTCCAGTTGCAAGCTCCATGCCACTGGGAAGCCACCACTGGGTGTTCTGCCTAGAGAGGGGCCGCAAGGCCCTGCCCTCCAAAGAAAAAAAAAAAAAAGTGTGTGTATTTCGCTGTTCTGATGGTAATTCAGAGAGCCTGGAGGCTGAGGACCAGACAGGCTTTGTTCTTTCAAACCATGCCCTTACATTTACATAAAAAGATGATGTTCTTTCTCGGCCACTCACGCCTGGTATTTTGTATTTGGCCTCTGGGACATCAGTCTGAAAGCAGATTCAGCCCCGGCTGCAAAGCTGGGCAGCTGCTCCTGGGGACAGGCAGTGCCCGGGAGGTGTGGGGGTCCAAGTTGTTGTCTCAAGGGGACGTGACCCATAGAACTCCTCCATAAACATAGAGAAGGTGTCACCCTGGGATGGAGAATCAGCACACATGCAAAGAAAGCACTTTCCTTCCCTTTTCCTTCTAGCTTCTTACAGCAATATCCCTTAAGTAAACTTGGCAGTTGAGCAGCAAGTTCTGTGCCCAAGATTGCAAATTAAAATGGAAGAGGGAGGAAGTAGATGGACAGGAAGGACCAAGCCAAGTACCTAAAGCCCCTCCGGAAGTGTGTGGACTTCGCTGGGTTCCCTGGCGGAGCTCAGCCCCAAAGGAATGAGAGAACTGATGCTTATTAAGTGCCTTCAGGAGGCTGGCATTGGACAGGATGGACTTAATCTTTGTAACAACTTAAGGAAATGGATACTGTAGCTACAACCATTTTGCCGGAAAGGAAACTGAGGCTCAGGGAAGTTTTATCACTTTCCTAAGCCCAAAGGAAGAAAGTGGCACAGCCAGGATTTGAGCTCACCTCCACCTGGCTCCAAAATCTGACCCCCTCATGACAGAAACTTCTGCTAACCCTCCTGGGTTTGAATCTTGGTTTCACCCCTCATGAGCTCAGTGATCTCGAGAAAGTCACTTACCTTCTTTGAGCCTCAGTTTTCCTTATCTGTAAAATGGGGATGCTGTTAGCCCTTTCCTCAGGGGATTATGGTGAGAATTAAAAGAGTAATATTCATATAACATGATTGGAACAATACCAACACTTAAGAAGTGCTCAGAAATATTAGTCATCATCATTATTCACTTATCTGGTGCTACTTAATAGGAAGTCATCACATTTATCTTTTTATTCATTCATCAACAGTCACTGAGTGCCAACTAAATCCACTCGTCTAGATGCTGCAGATCAGACAAATTCCTCACTTTCCTGGAGCTTGTATTCTGAACATCCCAGCTCCATTTTTAAAGTTCACATAACGTAAAATTAACCATCTTAAAGTGAACAATTCAGCGGCATTTAGCAGAATTCATAATGCTGTGCAGCCAACACCTCTATCAAATTCCAATATATTTCTTTTAAAAAAAAAAATGTTCCTTTTAAGTTCCTGGGCCAATCAGGCAGCCACTCCCCACCTCCACCCACAGTCACTGGCAACCACCTGGCTGCTTTCCATCTCCGCGGATTTTCCTGTTCTAGACATTTCTTATAATGGAATCCTACAATGTGTGGCCTTTTGTTTCTGGCTTCATTCACTCCATATAATGTGTTCAAGGTTCATCTCTGTCGTAGCTTGTGTCGGTACTGCACTGCTTTTAAGGGCCGCATAACGTTCCACTGTCTGTAAATGTCACAGTGCGTTTGTCCATCCGTCCGATGATCAGTTCCTCAGATTCTTTGCTTCCCTCTGCCCGAGTCCTCTGCCACGGTTGTCAACGCTGCCATGCAGCCCTAGTGCCCTGTACGAATAGCCCCTGCCCAGCATCTCTGCTGGTCAGAACACCTTGCCCTCCCTCTGGAGGAAGCGGGAGGTCACTGGGCAGCTACAGCTGAACTCTTGCTCCTTTCGTCTTGACCCCTTCTTCCCTCCTTTCTGCTACCCGGCTCTGCCCCCCTTTGTCTTTGTGCCTCTATTTCTTCACCTGCAGATGAGGATAATGGCACACCTGCTCGGACGGAGCCCTAGGACCAATGGTCTAGTTCTCCTGTGTGGGCACAGAGCCAGCACTGGCTGTTTTCCCCCACCTTTGGGACCCGCTCAGGCCCCTCCCTTGAGCACATCTGCTTTGCTCCTCAAGCTCTCTCCCAGCTCTCAGAACCTCAGGGGATACGCATAGGCATGTGCTCTCACATCCCCACAACCCCCACCCCCCTGCCCTCGTTTTAGCTTCCACTTCCGCCCAGAGGCTTGCTTGGGACTTTGGGGATGTTGAGAAGGGACACCCTCTGGATAGTAGCTCTGCAAAGCGCACTGGGTGGGGGCGGAGCCACCAGGGGGCTGAGGGTAGGACCTCGGGGCTCTGCGTCTCCCACCCCCTCTGCCCTGTGCTGTGCCCCCACTCTCACGGGGACTGGGAAGGAAGGCATAGAGATTTTTAAAGATCAGGTGGATCCCCTGGGGTCCCTTGCTGGAAGAATTCTCTCCTGCTGGGCTTGCAACTCACCTTTTGGGCTGCAGGCACCCCCTCCCCCACCTTGGATAAAAAGCCTCCCGCTGGAGCCAGCATCTCCTCCTCCTTGGTCCTCCTTTCTTGGACCATGAATCAGCTCTGTATAGTACTACCCCCTCTCTGTAGCTTCTCTGTGTTCAGTGACGTTTGGTGATGGCTTTAGAAAAGTCTTCTTAACTTGCTTTGGGGAGTTTGGGGGTCCTCAGCCCCAGCTGAGTCTCCCTAATATCTCACCCAACAAGCACCAATTCCCATTTCCTGGATGGGGGCCCCCTCTCCTGAGTACATGCTTCATGCTGTCCCTCCTGCCTCACCATGCTCCCCTGGTGTCTGGGGGGTTCAATTCCTAACCCGCCCCTGCTTGCTCCACACCCTCCTCAGAGCTCGCAGGGTTTTGGTTCAAGGTGGGGAGGGGGAGGGAGAAGACCATGGAAGAGGCCCAAAGGAGAGGAGGGTGGCAGAGAGAGACCTGGCTTTCGCAAGGCATGAGTCAGCACCACCAGCACCCCGAGACTAGGACCAGAGGCACAAATGACGGAATTCATGGCCAGGAGGAAGAAAAGGGAGGGAGGTGAAAATGCTGAATGGAGCCGTGAGACCAGTACTGAGCTAAGAGGGTCAGACTGGCTGCGTTCCCAAAGGGGAGCTGGCAGGTGTTGCTATGAGAGACAAAGGGTGCAAGGGAGGCTGCAAGGTCAAGGCTCTGGCCCCGAGTCCCCCCAGATGGAACTTCTAGAACTGGCCCTGGCTGTACCTGCAGCCGTCTGCCGGACAGCCTGTCCAGATGGTCCCTCAGGGACAGTGGCTCTGTCCTCAAAAAGCCCCGTCTGCCCCCTGACCCCAAAGCCCTTCAGAGCAGCTCCACTCCGGAGCTTTGGGGAAAGACAGGGCAAGACTGTGGGCCACCCCCTCCACCTTGCCTGAACTGATGCGGCCACTCAAACTCAGGTTTCTTTTTTATTGTGATATAATATACCATCTAATGTTCATCCTTTTAAGGTGCACAAATCAATGACATTTTTAGTATGCAGTTGTGCAACCATCCCCACTAATTCCAGAACATTTTTATCACCCTAAAAGGCAAACTTGCACATACTTCTGGTTACTCCCCATTCCCCTCTACTATCCACCAGCCCCAGGTGACTGTGAATGTACTTTCTATCTTCATGAATTTGCCTTTTCTGGGCACTTTATTCAGTTCAGTCCCTCAGTCATGTCCGACTCTTTGTGACCCCATGGACTGCAGCACACCAGGCTTCCCTGTCCATCATCAGCTCCTGGAATTTGCTCAAACTCATGTCCATCAGGTCGGTAATGCCATCCAACCATCTCATCCCCGGTCATCCCCTTCTCCTCCTGCCTTCAATCTTTCCCAGCATCAGGGTCTTTTCCAATGAGTCAGTTCTTCACATGAGATAACCAAAGTATTGAAGCTTCAGCTTCAGCATCAGTCCTTCCCATGGCACTTTATAGACACAGAATAATACAATATATGGTCTCTTACGTTGGCTTCTTCCATTGAGCATAAGGTTTTCAAAGTCCATCAGCTTTGTAGCACATGCCAGACCTCCTTTTCGTGGCTGAGTAGTATTCCGTCGTATGGACAGACCATATTTTGTTTATTCATTCATCTGTTGTTGAGCATTTCATTTCTTTCCACTTTTGGGCTGTTATCAGTCACACTGCTCCGAATCTTCATGTACAAGTTTTTTTGTGTGCATGTGGGTTTTCAGTTCCTTGAAGTATACACTTGGCAGCAAAATTGCTTAGTCATACAGCAAATGTATGTTTAAGTTCTCAAGGGACCACCCACCTGTTTTCCACAACAGCTGGACCACTCTACATTCCCACCAGCAACGTTTTTGTGTGGGGGGGGTTCTAATTTCTCCGCAGCCTCAATAACACTTGTTTGTTTTTATCCAAGTATTACTGCTTTACTGTATATTAGTTCTAGGGGTACAACAGAGTGATTCGACATTTTTCTCCCTTATACTCAATTTAAAGATATTGTTATAAAATACCAGCTGTATTCTTTGTGCTGTATATCACATCCTTGTACCTTATTTATTTTATACCTAGTAGTTTGTACCTACTAATCCCCTGACACTTACTTTTTGTCCTTATAATCACAGCTGTCCTGGTGAGGGTGGAGTGGTATCTCATTGTGCTTTTGATTTCCAACTCTGATTAAAAAAAAAAAAAAAATCTTTTCATGATGGAAAATTTGGGGCATTTGCAGAGTAAATAGAATATCTAATGAACCCCTAATTACTAGCCATGACTCAGCCTTCCAGACGGTGGAGAGCCTGCCACTCGGGTTCTCTCTCTCCAGCCCCTCCCACCTCCAATTGTTTAGCATCGTGCGTTTTATTGTTATTTTCCAGTTTTATGGGAGAAATTTACATACATTGAAATGCACAAGTCTTAGCTGCTGGATGTAACAAATGGGGCACGCCCATGTCACCCACAGCCCTGGCGGGCGTGGAATATTCCCATCACCCCAGGATGTTCATACAGGTTCCTCTGTAGTCTTCCCTATCCCAGCCAGAGGCGGCTGCTGTTGCTGTGATTCTGTACACCTCCTGTGAGCTTTGCCTGCTCTTGGACTTCACCCGGATGGAAACATCACCCCTCATCTGCCTGTGACATCCATCATGTTGTCATACTGTTCACCCCTCCAGCCTTCCCAGGGCTGCTCCTGTTTCTCTTCATTGCAGGAGGGAATCAGAGCACCCTCATTCCCACCAGGGACAAGTGCCCCCACGAGGGTGACCAAGCACCCTAGTTTGCCCAGGACTGAGGGGGACTTTCTGGTGACCTGGAACTTTCTGTTGCTCAATCTGGAAAGTTCTGGGCAAACCAGGATGAGTGGTCCATCCTACCTGCAGAATACAACCGAAAACCTCCTCAGAGAAGGTGACTTTGTCCTTTCCTTCTATTCTAGTTTTCCTCAGATATTGACTGGCCTGGAAATCATTTTCTCAGCTCAAGCCCCGTAAATCCCTACCACCCCAACACCGGCTGCTCGTAGGGCATTTCTCTGAGGACCAGTGCTGGGAGGTTGGTTTAGGATGCAGAGCTGAGCAGCAATGCAGGGGTGACTCCACACAGCACTTACTTGCTGCAGTGCAGGGAGGTGGCCGGCGGGAGGTGGGTGGTTCATGCCTGGAATATCCAAAAGCTGGCACCAGAGGCAGAGGGAGGAGGGCCCACAGAGCCTTCTCTGCCTCCCAGGAGTCACCTTCCTGAACTACAGGGTCACTGGTCTGGGGAGATTACTCCCAGGCCACCCGACGCTCTTACCCCAAAGGGAAAACTCCCCAAATGTCAGCGATGAAAGGGGCCTTATAGAGAGAATCTGGCCCAGAGTCTAAAAAACTTCCAGGTGCCTCTGAGTCAACAGGAGGCCTTGCCAAAACGCAGATTCCTGGGCCACCCTCCAGGCCTTTGATTTTGTGATGGGAGCCCCAGAACCCACGTTTGTAACAAGCACTCCGGGGGATTCTGCCGCAGGGGTTATGAATTGGCTTTGAGAAATGCCGATTCTGTCCCACCCTCTTTATCATGAGGTAGAGTCACTATCAAGGGGTAGTGACTACTGAAAGGTCACAGAGCAAGTTCATAGCAGGACTGGGGAATCGGGATCCAAAACTTCTGAACTTTGCAGAACCCTGAAGCAAACCCCAGGCAGTCATGGCAAAGAACTCTTGTGTTCTGGAGAATTTCCTCCACTTCTCGTAGAATTCAGGATAGGAGAAGGTATGGTCACCCTTCAGCTGAGTGGGCAGACCATGCCTGCGACCCATGGTCGTCTTGTACAGGCAGCTGCAGTGTTTCATGCAGCGGCGGCAGTGGCAGCCTGCTAACTACCTCTCCTGCATTATTCCCACTGGTCACAGCTCTCCCGGGGCAGAGAAACAACGGTCCAGGGGGGATGAAGGATTTGCCTAAGTAGGTGGAAGTGAACCCGAGTCACAGACACTCAGGACTCCACGCCCGCAACCGCACACCCACCAACTCCCACCTCTTGGATCAGGGAGGGCAGGGGAGAGAGCTACCCGACTCAGGACCGGTGAATAGAGATCAGGACAGTCCAGCCCTCTTTTCCCTCCAAAGGTCAGAC
Organism: Bos indicus; assembly: GCF_029378745.1. Taxonomy (NCBI): domain Eukaryota; kingdom Metazoa; phylum Chordata; class Mammalia; order Artiodactyla; family Bovidae; genus Bos; species Bos indicus. The sequence continues at coordinate 11,122,696 of NC_091777.1, read as the reverse complement.
AAAAAGAACATTTCAATTTAGCATTCCCCTGAGCCCAGGCACTGGAAATAATTCCTTTTTCCACCTCAGGGCTTTTTAATCCAAAGAAAACCACAGTTGTCAATGTGTTGCTTTTCACTTAGTCAACTGGCTTCAGCCATTCATTCCCTCATGGATACAGATGCCAGAGATCCAGACATAGATGGAGATGGAGATAATGCAGAGGTAGATGCAGACCAAGAGGGAGATATAGATGATACACATATAGTCGTAATATGTAGAGTCAGGTTCTCAACTCTGGCTTCACATGAGAATCATTGATGGGGCTTCTGGAAAGTTCTACCACTCAGGCTCAAACCTAGGTGTCCCAGCCTGGACATCAGATTTTTCAAAGCCCCCCAGGTGATTCTAACACACACAGTTAAGGCTGAGAACCACTACACTAGAAACAGAGCTTCTCCAACCTTATTGTGTGCATAAATTATTGTTAAAATGCAGATTCTGCAGCTCCCAGGGGAGGCTTATGCTTTTGGTTCCAGGACACACTTTGAGTGGCAGAAGGACTAGCGGAAGTCTCTGTTGGGGGCAGGGGTAGGGGTGTGAATGACACAGGGAGGAAGCCACAGGAGCCCCACCTGGCTGGGATCTCTTGGGAAGGAAACAGTTGCAATCTGCATCACAGGGCTGTACTGGGAATGGTGGCATCCTCTGCCCTCCCCACCCACCCACCCCTAGCCTCCAAGCCCCCAGAAACCACAGCTGCTTCTCTGGCCCTTTACCTCCAAAGTCTAGCATGGGACCTGGCACAAGGTGAGCCCTCCATGAGTTTTTTTTAAGGTAACTTTATGTATTTATTTGTGGCTGTGCTGGGTCTTTCATTGCTACACGGGCTTTTCTCCAGCTGCGGCGAGTAGGGGCTACTCTCTATTCATAGTTGCGGTGCACAGGCTTCTGATTGCAGTGGCTTCTCTAATTGTGGAGCACAGGCTCCAGGGCGCAGGCTCAGCAGTTGCGGCGAATGGGCTTTGTTGCGCCACAGCATGTGGGATCTTCCCGGACCAGGGATCAAACCCACGTCCTCTGCATTGGCAGGTGGATTCTTTACCACTGAGCCACCAGACAAGCCCGCCCTCAGTGAGTTTTGTTGGATGAATGAATGAGGGATCATGGGCAAAGAAGTTACAAAATAGTCTGTAGTCTCCGGGAGACCATCTCCTCCGAATGTGGGCTCAGGCAATTTATTTCCGTGCTCAGAATCATTTCCTGGACTGTCAGTGAAGCCTGCTCATGGCATCACTGTGGGGCTTAAGTGACAGCACCAGATCAGCACCTGGTACACAGAGCTGCTCATGTTGGTAAAGGAGAAAGTTGGCTACTGTAACCAAGAGGCTCCACGAGAGAATGGCTTTCAACACAATGTGCTTAGTCGCTCAGTCGTGTCCGACTCTTTATGACCCCATGGACTGTAGCCCTCCAGGCTCCTCTGTCCATGGGATTCTCCAGGTAAATACTGGAGTAGGTTGTCATGCCTTCCTCCAAAGGATCTTCCCAACCCAGGGATCGAACCCAGGTATCCCTCATTGCAGGCAGATTCTTTACCATCTGAGCCACCAGGGAAGCCCTTCAACACAATAGACACTGGTCTCTCTCTCACCCAAAGAGGGGCCAAGGAGAGTGGGCCGCTCTCATTCTGAGACCCAGGTTTTTCCCACGATGATGCTTATCCTTCCTGGAGCATCGGTCCAGTCTGCTGGTTCTAAGCTGGGTTGCAGGGCAGGCTGGGTAGTCCCAGCTCACAGGAACGGGAGAAAGAGTGCAAGAACTCACACCCACCACTAAAGTCCTGGAACTGGAAGTGCGGCGCATCACCTCTATTTACATTCTGTGGGTAGGGACTTGGTCATTTGGCCACACTTAGCTGCAGGGGAAGCTAGATCAGGTGGTTTCTGATCTGACTGGCCATGCGCCCAGCTGCAACTTGAGAACTACAATAAAAAGGGAGTTCTGGCGGATGACTAAGAGTCTAAAACAGAGCTCCATTGATATAGAGATACAGATTAATGATAGATGGATAGATAGATAGAATATAAAGACTATATACTATACAAAGAATATATAGAGAATATATATTTAAATGTTTAATATATAGTATAATGGGCTTCTCAGGTGGCCCAGTAGGAAAGAATCTGCCTGCAATTCAGGAGTTGCAGGAAACACGGGTTCGATCCCTGGGTCCAGAAGATCCCTGGAGGAGGGCATGGCAAGCCACTCCAGTATTCTTGCCTGGAGAATCCCGTGGACACAGGAGCCTGGTCAGCTATAGTACATAGGGTCCCTAAGAGTCAGACATGACTGAAGTGACTTAGCACACATATATTATATCAATCTATTATGACATATATAATATATAACATGTATTCTAAATATTAATACATTATTATTACTAAATATTAATATGTAGTAGTATGTATTCATATATTAATAATGTAGTTAATATATGAAATATAGAGGAAATATATTTAGTATAGACTCAGTATAGCATTTTTAGTACAGACTGTACCTATGGAATCTGTGTATATGAAATCAGTCTCAATATCAGTACAGAGCTCTAGAAATGCTTTCCAGCATGGTTCTCTTGCCATTTCCGGTGCTTCGTCTCTCTACCCTGCGTTTCCTCGCCTCTCCAGGGGGAGTGCTCGCAGAAATGCTACTACATTTTCATCGTGGAGACCGTCTGCGTGGCCTGGTTTTCCCTCGAGTTCTGCCTGAGGTTTGTCCAGGCCCAGAACAAGTGCCAGTTCTTCCAAGGGCCCCTGAACATCATCGACATTCTGGCCATCTTCCCCTACTACGTGTCCCTCGCCGTGTCCGACGAGCCCCAGGAGGACGGCGAGCGGCCGGGCGGGAGCTCCTACCTGGAGAAGGTGGGGCTGGCGCTGCGCGTGCTGCGGGCTCTCCGCATCCTCTACTTGATGCGCCTGGCACGCCACTCGCTGGGGCTGCAGACGCTGGGCCTCACGGTGCGCCGCTGCACGCGCGAGTTCGGCCTGCTCCTTCTCTTCCTGTGCGTGGCCATCACTCTCTTCTCTCCTCTGGTCTACGTGGCTGAGAATGAGTCCGGGCGGGTCCTGGAGTTCACTAGCATCCCGGCCTCCTATTGGTGGGCCGTCATCTCCATGACAACAGTGGGCTACGGAGACATGGTACCCAGCAGTGTGCCGGGCCAGATGGTGGCCCTCAGCAGCATCCTGAGCGGCATTCTCATCATGGCCTTCCCGGCCACGTCCATCTTCCACACCTTCTCGCACTCCTACCTGGAGCTCAAGAAGAAGCAGGAGGAGCTGCAGGCCCGCCTCCGCCGCCTGCAGAACGCGGCCACGGCCAGCGAACACGAACTCCTGAGGGACGTCAGTGACCTGAGCCTGGAGGGCCCTGCCTTGCCCATCGCATACATTTAACTCAAAATCCTCCCCCGAAGATGCCAGACCTTCAGCGCATGGCCCTCGGCTGACATGAGCTGGAGAACACCAGCGCCTGGATCCTCCAGGAGTGTGTTTGTAGAGCTTGGGGGCTCACCCCCAAAGCTGGGAGGGGCTCAAGGCCAAGGATGTTTGGTCGGGTGATTCTTGACCCTCCTGGGCACAGTGTTCCGGGCTGGCCTTATCCATATCACTTGCCATTTCCTCTCTCCCTGCCCCTCGATAAGCACATCCAATTTCGCTGGGTTAGGTCTGTCTCCCTTCCTTGCCAGCAGAGTCTTCAACATCCCAGGCTGGATTCCAGACGCCCACAGAACTGAACCTACAGAATTCCATTCCTCCCCTAAGACCTTCTTTCCTGGGCCAACGCACCACCAGGAACTGGAGGGGTCAGTCCCTGCAAACCCCTCTGATCAGATCTCTCCACCCAGCCCTACCAGTGGTTCCAGCCGGGGTCAGTGTACTCTCCCATTGCTCACACCACCCATGGCATTTTCCTAATGCATCTGCCTCTGTCCAGCTCTGGAAGCCCTTAGCCAAGAAGGCAGAACTGCATCTGTGTTAAACCCCACAGTGGGGGCTGGGGGCCCGCCATCCCTCCTGACGTGCCTGGGACCTGGGCAGGAGCCCCACTTGCTGGCACAGCAAGCCCTCCTGGGCTCTTGGTGGGACCTTCTCCAATTATTCAGTCCTTGGCTTTGACAGAGGCTAACTCTCTTAGGGCACCCAATTGTCCCTTGAGAGAACCATTCCTGCTGCTGGTTCCTTTAGCCCTTTTGGGACCTCGGCTTTCCACTCTCAGCTAAACCACCAGAGATGCAGCATAGAAACGAGGGCAGCCTTGGTGTCTGCACCCCCTGCCTGCTCCCCAGATCCCTTGATGCCAGCTCATAAGACCTTCTTTGGCCTATATTTAAACAAATTCATTTGCTTAGGGTTAGGTTTCATTCATTAATATGCTTGGCCCTTTGCATCCAGCATAGGACGCAGAGGTTGGACCAAGTCTTTGGAGATAGCAGTGCATCCTGAGCAGAGGAGAAGGACCAGTGAGCTCTGGGCAGTCAGCTCATGGAGGGCTTCACAGAGACACAGGAGGGGGTGGATGCAAAGGGTTGTTTTGGAAGACAAAGCTGGAAAGGTGGGCCGGAATAAGATGCTGTGTAGAGGACTTGGACTTTCCAGCAGATGCAGAGGAGACGTTGGAGATGCTGGAGGAAGGGGCGATGTGAATGGACTGCAGTGTGGGTGAAGATGATGGGATGGGCTTCTGGAGGGCCAGTTTGGAACAGGGAACAATTGAGCAGTTCAGGCAAGCTGCAAGCGCCTACCTCCCCCATGTCATTAATTGTACAGGTGGTGCCAGGTCCTGAAGTCTCATCTTTTGTTTCCCAGCTGAGCACACCTGGGAGAGGCCAGTGACCTCCCACCAGTGGCTCCGCCATGTATTGCTATGTGCCATGGGCTGTAAATCTGCTAAGAAAGAGCACAAGGTTGCAAATGGATGATGGAGAGGAGGTTGTGGACCTCTGGATCTAATGTAGTTCACGTGTAAGCATTTCATCGACGGGGACAACCAAACTTCATTTCACTAGTATTTAGTGCAGGCCTACTATGTGCTGGGCATATGCTTCCCCCTGACTGCAATGCCAGGGTCAGTTTAACCACAGGTGGCTTGGGCAGGGGGCCATCTACACCAGCATCTAGCTTCAAGCTGGCCTTGACCTCGTGGGGAGTCCTCATTCCCTTTGATTGCTCTGAGTGCCATCTCAGCTGATGGGCATACATGTCCCCCCATTCCTCTAGCCCCCCAAGAATCAGCAGGGCACTCCCTAGTCCTTCCCAAGGTGACATTTCACCAAATAGACACTCTGCATGGTGGCAGAGTGGCCAGTCAGGGCTTCCCTGGTAGCTCAGCTGGTAAAGAATCTCCCTGCAATGCAGGAGACCCCGGTTTGATTTCTGGGTCAGAAAGATCCCCTGGAGAAGGGATAGGCTACCCACTCCAGTATTCTTGGGCTTCCCTGATGGCTCAGACAATAAAGAATCTGCCTACAGTGCAGGAGACTTGGGTTCGATCCCTGGGTTAGGAAGATCCCCTGGAGGAGGGCATGGTAACCCACTCCAGTATTCTTGCCTGGAGAATCCCCATAGACAGAGGAGCCTGGCAGGCTATAGTCCATGGGGTCGCAAAGAGTCAGAAATGACTGAGTGACTAAGCACAGCACAGCACAGCACAGTGGCCAGTCACACAAGGAAAAGTCTTGCCCTTCAGAAAAGCCACCCATGAGTTTAGCCCCATCCCTCTCTGTCAGTTTCAGGGGCTGGGCTAAATCTGTGGTTTTCCACTTGGGGTCCCACGAAGATCCTCAGGGCTGCTGCTGTTCCAAGGCACAACATTTGCAAATAATGATTTTTAAAAGAATGTGCAAATTTCTAGACACCCTCCCCCATTTTAGTCATGGCCCCTCTGTGGGGCAAGCTCACCCCAGACCTGGAATGGCCTACGACCCATATCAGGCTCCAAATTGATACTCCCTCATTTTCTTCTTTTCTCTTACTAAATTTTTGGCCACTGTGCAGCATGTGGGATCTTAGTTCCCCGACCAGGGATCAAACCCTCACCCTTCTCATTAGAAGGAGGGAATCTCCCTGGACTGTTAGGGAAGTCCCAGGTCCTCCTCTCTCTTCTGATTGGAGACTTTTTTGTGCTGCAAACCTGCGGCAAAAACCCCTCACTTCCACTCAGCCCATTCTGTGACTGGCTCCCACCAAGGCCTCCCTCTTTTCCTGTTTCCCATACTTCGGCATCCAAATGAAAATGTGCCAAGATTAAAAGAAAAACAGTCGAGCCCATCACCAACATGAGCCTCTACCGTGTCTCAGTACATGCCCGGTGGAAATTCTTTACCAAATTAGAAGCGGAAAATTGGAATTGATTGCTCGCAAGTGGGGCTTAATTAAAAGCTCTATTTGTCTCTCCCTTCCATGTCCCCTGGGGACTGATCTTGGTTAGTCTAGCTTGGCAGAGCTGCCTTTCCTTAATGCTGATTGGGTAGAATGGGGGTGACCAGCAGGTTGCTAGGCAGTCTCTTCATCCCCATTGGCTGAAAAGAGTCTCGCGATTCCCAGAAGGGCTTGTTTTTCTTGGAGGCCAATGGGCATGACTGCAGCCAAAAGTTGAAATTTTCCAGCTGAAGGCAAAGAGCAAAGGGCCTTTTGCTTCAAGTCACTTCCATGTGGCTCCCAGAGGCAACTTTAAAATGTTGATTCAACACCTCTCTAGCCAGAGTTGAGCCCACATGACTTGAGGATGGATAGGTTAATTCTTCAACATCCAGCAGGTGGGGCTTGACTCACTGATTCTGTTTTCATGGCTTTTAGGACTGGAAGGCCCATCAGAAGACAGTCTAAGCAGGTGGTTACCATGGGGTATCTGTGAACCTCTTGAGATTATGTACATCTCAAAATGCACAGCTTTGAACAAGGGTCCAGTGACATTTATCAACCCTCGAGGGAATCCATGACCCCTGAAAAAGGACAAGAAGTAAATCGACTTCGACATTTTAAGATGGAGCGACCAAGGCTCAGAATGGGAAAGCCACCTACCCAAGGCCACAAAGCCGGTTCATTTAGTTAGATCCGAGTATCCTGACTCCCAGCAGAACACTCTGTTAATAGTATATCAGCTCTTAGGTTCATCTGACACAGTGCTTGAGACCGCAAAGAAACTATTCAAAACAAGATTGTAACACGTTGCCACGTACCCCGAGCAGGGTAAGGAGAGTCGTCTTGGGGCCTCTGAGCACCAGCTCTTACCCTTCGTATAACATGGACATGGAAATCAATTCCACTGGGCTTTCTTTCTCTCATTGATCCCATGGATAGGGTGGAGGAGACTGTTGTTTTCTCCCAGCGTGGACAGTCTGTGATTCTGGGAAGTTCATTGCAACTGTTTATATGATGGGGGGTGGAGGCAGGTAAGAAACCGAGAGAGAGCTGAGAAAGAAACGCTCACCATGGCCCCTGACTATCCGCAGAACTGCTTCCTTAGCAAAAACCACAGGTAGTTCAAGTTTGAATAGGAATTCACGGAGATCTCTGCCCACAAGCTGCCCACCACGTTCCTACCTGTCCACCTGGGCATCTCACACCCAGTGCCTGGCTGCACGGCTCAGCCTCCCCCCGCCCACTTCCCTCTAAGGGCTTAAACTCTCTCCCTATGCTTCTTGTTGAAATGCTCATGATGGGCTTCACTTGTTGAATGGTTACTGGGCACGGGGCAATTGATTTTTTAACATTTTATTTGGGAAACTCACCAAAAGAAGTTGCAAATACAAAAATAGTACACAGAAGACTCCAATACACCTTTTAAGAAACATTTAGCCCCATTTGTTATATCATTTGCTCTATTTTTTTTTATTATTATCTATACGTAGGATGCTTTTCTGGACCCTTTGAGGGCAGATGACTATATCGTGGCACTTTGCTCTCAGAACTTAAGAAGATGGTAACTGAAAAGCCTATCAGAACACCATGGGTCCAAGGGTTCCCAGCCAAGAGTTTCCACAAGGGGTTTGGAAATCTCTGGTGTTGACCCTCAACAAAGCATGTGTACGTCTTGTGCATTTCAGAGTGCAGTGTCCAATGATTTCATCAGGCTCTCAAAGGAATCTACAACTCCTCCCCTCAAATAAAAAGACAGAAGCTCTGAGGGAAACCAACTCCTTCATTTTAAGATGGAGAGCCCAAGGAGACCCAAAATACTTTGCTGTGTAGATCCTAAGAATAAGGACATTCTCTTATAAAGCCACGAGGCAGTTAACCAATGTCAGCACATTCAACCTGGATGCAGTATTTTAATCTAATCTAGCGTCCGGTCCAGCTTTGTCGACTGACCTAATAATATCCTTTATAGACTTTCCCCTCTGGGACAGGGTCCAGGGTAGGCTTGGATGTTGCATTTCCTTGTCCTATCTCTAGCTTCCTGTAGTCCAGATCTTTCCACAGCTTTCATTTGTCATAGATGGCATGGAAATTCAGGGTGAGTTTCATCGCCCTTTTCCAGCAGAATGTGCCTCATTTTGCACCCATCCCCTTGTGTCTCTTCATGTTTAGATTGAGGCTGTGCTTTTCTGGCCAGAAGTTGTGTTATTCTCTGGGAATCACATCCAGGGGTGACATATGAGCCCTTTATTATGGGAGGTGACCTGGGAAATGCTGGCAGGGGAGTGGAACAAGAGAGCTGGGGAGTGCTGACCAGCCCAAAGGCATTCAAATGAGGAAAAGAACCCCAGCTCCCAGGCAGCCCCCATAGAACATGCTAGAAGGACCACCCAGTGACTCGGTGAGGTGGAAAGAGGGTCTGCCTGGCAGGTGACCTCATCCCCAAGGCTCAGAGCAGGTCTGCTCTCTCCCCTGCTGCCAGGAGGAGGGGACCGTCCCTCGCCCTCTGACTCTGCCAGCCTGGGAGCCGCCTGGCGCACACATTCTCAGAGCTAAATGATCCTTACGGTCGCTGTGTCCAACCTGCCCCTTTCTCGGGTGTGGACACGGAGGCCCAGGGAAGGGATATGATAGGACAAGTCACACAGTCAGAGGTGACAAAGCCAGGACTGGCAGGCAGCGCTTGCAGCTCTGTGCTTCCTGACCCTCGCCCAGCACTGGGCTCATCCATCATTTGACATCTAACCAAGGGGCACCTCCCAGAACACAGTGTTGGTTAAAAATAAAACAAACAAAGGGACATGCTCTCCTCACTGGCTCTGAGGCTCCCAGGCCGTCCAGAGCAGCCCCACCTTCCTGGCTGCCAGCTCCAGGTCACACACGGAGAAGGCGCGTGACTTTCCTAAGTCACCTTTCCTGTATGCGGGACAAAAGGAAAAAGAATGAATTTGGGCACCCTGAGCTAAAATTAGCCAATCTTGCTGTTCCAAAGGCTTCCATTGTACTCAGTCAATGACTGGCTTGAAATAAGATCCCCTGGAGAACTCAGCAATTTCACCTGCGCCTTCCTAACTAAGCTTCTGGGGCTCCCCCACCCCTGCAACTCCTAGAGAAACATTAAACAATACTGAGACATGACAAGTGGCTTCTCTGGTGTGTTGGGGCAGGTCTAGCCTCAGAGACTGACCTCGGGCTGACCTCGGGCTGTAGGAGGAAATGGGAGGGTCCCCCAGGTGATGGGTGGCATGGGTCAAGCTCACCTATCTCTGTATCATGGCCATGTCAGAAGTCAGAAGGGCAATGGTTAGCTTCTAGGGCATTGTTTCTTAAATGCCTGCCTTGGGCCAGGCATTGTTCTGTCAGCAAGACAGATGCTCCCAGACATGTGGCTGGAGGGGATGATCAGGGGAGGGAGGCAGACCACAGATAAGTTCAGAAGGAAACTAACAGGACAGGGGACTTCCCTGGTGGTCCAATGGTTAAGAATCCGCCTTCCAATGCAGGGGACGTGGGTTTCATCCCTGTCTGGGAACTAAGATCCCACATGCCACAGGAAGTAAGCTTGTGTGCCCCCAAAAGAGAGGCCAGTGGGCAGCAACAAAGACCCACCACAGCCAAAAAAAAAAAATAAACAGGACGAGCAGAGCCTAGGAGGAAAGAGGGCAGAGTGGTGATGGGAGGAGCCATATGGGGCACCTGCTCTGAGGAGTTCTGTCTTGGTCCTCCCAGATGTTTGGGTTCCCCCAGAAGGAGACCCTGAGGCAAGGATTTACAGGCAGGCAGTTTATTTGGGAGATCATCTGAATAAACACGTACATCTTTAGGACACATCCACAAACATCAGTTAGAGATGTTTTATTTCCAAGGACAGGAAACTCAGACTTCATCAGTCAAACAGACAAAGAAAAGGAGACTTTGTTGGTTCTTATGACTGACAATCCACAAGGAGCTCAGGTGTGGTTTGATCCACATTCTCTAGGTCTTTTATTATTCAAATACTGATCGACTTATTTGGCTGCACTGGGTCTCAGTTGCAGTCTGCGGGATCTTCAGTCTTGGCTGTGGCACGCAGGGTCTTTTATTTGAAGGATGTGGAATCTAGTTCCCTGACCAGGGTTTGAACCTGGGCCCTCTGCATTGGGAGCTCAGAGTCTTAGCCCCTAGACCAGCAGGGAAGTCCCTCTCTAGGTCTTTTCGAATGCTTCTACAGGTCAGCAACAACAACAACAAAAAGAGCTCATAGTAAAATGGAAAATTTCAAAACCTCTTCCAGAGCCATATTTTGGAACAGGGTTTCTGTTCTTTCTGTCTAACCCAATGGTCCCCAACCTTTCTGGCTCCAGGGATCGATTTCATGGAAGACAGTTTTTCCTCAGATGGGGGACAGGGGATGGTTTGGGGATGATTCAAGCACATTACATGTATTGTGCACTTTATTTCTATTGTTATTACATCAGCTCCACCTCAGATCATCAGGCATGAGATCCTGGATGTCGGGGACCCCTGCTCTAACCCACTCCTGTGAAGAGAAGATTCTATCATTTATTCATTTTCCATTCAACGCTGGTTTGTTGGGCATCTTCTTTGTGGGAGACCCCATGGGGCAGGGAGCCAGGGAGATGGAAAGAGACAACAAGCTGAGAGCAGCCAGGGCTGATAACAGCCACCACCACTGCCGATGACCACCAAGATCCAGGCACAAGGCTTGGCTCTCTTCCCAGTTCATTCCACTGTGACCAACTCTCATTCGCCGGGTGGGGAAACTGAGGCTTGGAAAGGTGGAGTGGCCCCTCGATTCGCCTCTTGGTCCACACTCGTGCTCAGCGGTGAGACCACACAAGGGGAGGGGCAGCACGGGGCAGGGGTCCAGGACAGACCCTGGGGCTCGGAGCTGCGGGCGATGGGAGATGGGAGTGGTGGCAAAGGCGGCTTGTGTGTTGTGCCCAGCTGGGTTATGTCACCTCCCAGCTCAAAAATGCAGTTGTTGGCAAAACTCCACCCAGGGGGGATTGGGCCAGGAAGACATTAACAGGCTCTCCCTTTCAGAAGCAACCTTCATCATCACCCTACAATAATAAATCAGCTGAGTCAAAGGAACCACGCGAATAATGTGGTAACAGGGACTGTCTTGGGAGGGAAGGATTGGACAGGCAGATTTATGCCATGTGGGGACAAATATTACTTACTTGGCAGAACACGGCAGAGTTAATGTCATTTTGAATAACTTGTTTACCCACTGATTATGTGATTAATGAATATCAAAAGGCTCATTGCATAGAACTGCAGTTGGGAATGGCTGGGATCTGGTTGTAGTCACCATCACAGGACAAAAAGTAAATCAATTTAAATGATCTCCAGGGGAAAACAATGTGTAATAAATGTGCTAATTAATAGGCTTGGGTGTTTTAAAAATTCTCTTCATCCCTGAAAAAAAAAGAAGAAATCATTATTTCAAAGTTAGCCTGTTTTTTTTTTTTTTTTTTTCTGTTTAAATAACAATAAAGTGTGTTAGTCGCTCAGTCATGTCCAACACTTTGCAACCCCATGGACCATAGCCCACCAGGCTCTGCTGTCCATGGAATTTTCCAGGCACGAACACTGGAGTGGGTTGTCATTTCCTTTCCAGGGGATCTTCCCCACCCAGGGATTGAACCTGCGTTTCCTGAGTGGCAGGCAGATTTTTTTTTTTTTTACCATCTGAGCCACCAGGGAAGCCCTTAAATAACAATACTGGTATTAAAAAATAATCTCAGTTTTCTCAATTAAAGAGAAAAAAAAAATCAGCACTTGTCTGGCTTTTGAGATCCTCCATCCTGGTTCAAACTCCCCACTGTCCTTCCTTTGCTCGTGCGTGTTCCTGAACACCAGCCTGCCTTTGGCAGCTGCTCCCACCTCCCCCAGCCCCCATCCTCTCTTGCCCTCTCCCAGCCCCTTTCTCACCCCCTCCCAAGCCCTCCAGCCCACAGCTGTTCCTCTCCGGGGCCAAGGCTGCATCTCTCACCCCCATGGCCTATAGGAAAGAGCAGAGGAGAGCTGCTGAGAGCCAGGAGGGAGCTCTTGGAAACACACTGTCCAGCCACGTTATACAAGAGGTTGGGGGTCTGTCCAAGGTCACAGAATCGACTCCAGCAGCAGCCCAGGGGCTTCCAGGTGCTTGAAGTTGTCAGGGGCCTGGGTGGGAACCGCAGGTCCATCCCAACCCCGCGTGCTCTTCTGGAAGGTGCCCACCTTCACCTGGTGAATTTTCTCACCAGTAAAGTGGAGCAGCGAGAGCATCCACCTCATTGGTGGCAGGTTTAATGTGACAGCATCTGTAAAGCCTGGGGGCGGGGGGCGGGGGGAGGGGCAGGCAGGGCCTGCTCCAGCCTGTCAGCTCTTTCCTCCATCGCCCCCTCGCTGGCAGCAGCACTGCTTGAAAGGGAGAGGACGGGGCCAGCAGATGGACAGAGGGGAAGCCCAGCCTGAGGCCAGGTGGGCTGGAGAACAGGCATGTGGGCCGGCCTTCCGGGTGTTTCTCCGGATGAGTCCGCTGGAGTGAACCGGGGTTAAGTGGCCGCCAAGGTCACACACACACACGCACGCACACACTTCACCCGTGGGGGTCAGGAGGTGGCCTGGAGGGAACAGATGCTATCCCAGGGCTTCAGTGTCTGCTCCTGCCTGGCCCGGAATGTCGACCCAGCTTCCCAGCGCACTGGGGAGAATGGTCTGGAGTTCTGAATCCTGAAACTGCTGGGGGAGCAGGGAGGCCCCGGAGGTGCCCAGCCTGCAGATGTGTGCCCAGCACCAGGGTGGGGGGGTGGGCATGTGCATGGGCAGGCTTCACTGTCCTCCCTCCGCCCCCAAGGTCCTTGGGGAGCCTGGACATTCCTGCAGACTCCCCACAACCCCCACCCCTGAGAGGCGGGCTTGGCACCCCCCACCCAGTTAGCATGTGGGCTCCAGGTATCACAGCCTCACCTGGTGGGACAGCTGTGGTAACACAGAGGCAGAGTGGGACCCACTTGGGATGAGCCCCCTGCCACCTCCCAGGGCTGCCCACCTCTTGCAGGACCCAGAGGACCTGAAGGGTGTGGACTGGGGCTCCCCTCTTCCCTGCCAAAAAGCCAACAGCACACAGAACACCAGAATCAGCTTCTTTATTCAAGCCCCCAGTGTGCAGCAGACCCCACCCCGCCTCCATTCCTGGCTTCACCCTTGCACTGGCACCCGCTCCACCCACGCCCCCCCACCCCCACCCCCAAATCGGTACTCCTTCAGCGGCGTCCCGCTGGGCTCAGGACCTCAGCCCCTGGAGCTCTGCTTCAATTTTTGAATTTTCCCACCAGCGGTTTGGAGGGCCAGGCCCCCAGGCCCTGCTGGTCCAGGAGGACGGACAGCTGCTGGCGAGCCTCCTGGTAGGGCCCAGCCTACGGCGGGAGGGGTGCAGGTGAGAGGGGGTGCTTGCTGGGAGTGTGGGAAAGAGGGCTGCGGGGGTGGGAAGGTGCTGACCTTGGCTGCCTCGTAGGTCTGCAAGGCCAGCAGGTGGGACTTCCCAAGGGCATGGGCAGCCTGGCGGAAGGCCCGGAGAAAGGCAGCCTTGCAGAGGCGGGAGGGAGGCCCGGGGGCAGTACTGGGAAGGACAGAAAGGGGCCCAACATCAGGGGAGGGCAAAGGAGGCCCGAGCCAACAGGCCCGCGCCACCCTCTCACACCACCTCCACCCTGACCATCTGGGGTGGGGGGTCACATTGCTGGTAAGAGGCTAGTGGCCAGATGCATCTTCTTTCCCCACAGGCAAGGGGACGGGGACCACCCCCCAGGTTGTCAGACCCCCCCTCCAGCCAGCCCCTAGGCCCTTCTCACTCGGCCTTCACACGCCCGGTGGCCACATCCACCACCTCGATGTCAGGGTCCCCCAGGCTCCAGTTGAGGCTCAGGCCCTGGCAGGTGTTGGGAGTGAGGTTGGAGGGGGCCACCGAGGGCCCTGCAAAGAGGTGCAGCGTGGTCCGGGTGTAGGGGGCTGGCAGGCCCGGCCCCACGAGCCTGTCGAGGCTGGGCCGGGTGTGGATGGCCCGGCTCAGGGTCGGGGGGTCGTGGCAGGTGTCGGCTGTGGGGCGCAGGACAAGGTCTGAGTCTCTGTGCCCCCACCTCCCCGCCCCACGGCCCACCCCTGCCCTCCTGCCCTGCGGGGCTCACCCAGGACCAGGCTGGTGGTGTAGAGCGGGGGCAGGAAGTGGGCCAGTAGGGCCCCCCCCAGCCCCAGGACGGCCCAGCGTGCCAGCTTGTCGCTTGCTGAGAGGCAGCCCACGTGGGTGTCACGGAGCGCGGGGGCCACGTAGCACACGGGCTTCAGCTCCCCCTGAATGTGGGCCTGCAGGCGGAGGGGCGGGCCGTGCAGGAGGCTGCCCTCCAAGGACGGAGGGAGGCTGTGGAGGACCGGGGCAGGGGGTCAGGGCCCCTCTCCCAGGCCCATGTGGCGCTCCCGGGTGCGGCCCCCCCAGGCTCTTCTTCGCCTGGTACCCCACATACTAGATATCGTAGGCGGCTCCCTTGGGGGTGTTGCTAACGTAGAGGTGCAGGAAGATCCGGGGCTTGAGGGCGAAGGGGGGTCCAGGCCCCGGCTTGGGGGCCAGCACGGACTTCTCCTTGCCCGTGGGGCCCCCCTGCGTGGCCAGCAGGAGCTGCCGGAACAAGAACCTGGGGGCGGTGGAGGGGCAGCTGGGGTGGTCCTGTCTCCCCAGGGCGGGCTGGGCAGAGGGCCCCCCTCCACCCCTCACCTCAGCAGGGCCCGGCGGGCCACCACCAGCCCGTGACAGTCGTGGAGCTGCCGGCCCGAGAAGTCCAGCCACCCAGTGCAGCTGCCACCACCGGTGCCCAGCGCCACCAGCTGGTAGGTCTCCTTGGCGTGGCCCCTGGCACCCGGGACCTCTGCGGGGAAGGGGGCAGAGAAGACCGGCCTGAGGCAGGGGGCCCAAGGGCCTTCCCGGGGAGGCAGGGGCAGGGCTGCCCTACCTCGCTCCAGGATGACCGCGGCCACGGTTCCCTTGCAGGCCCGGTACGGTGAGCTGGCGTCCACCAGGCGGTCGAAGCCCGCGCTGACCACGGCCGCGCAGCGCTGCTCGTGGGTCACAATGTTCTCTGCAGGGGAGGGAGGGGGCAGAAGCGGCTTCACAAGCCATGCCCTCCCATGCTGGGGGGGGGGGTGGGCGTCACTGGGGTCTCACCTACCTATGCTCAGAGGAGCGAGAGGAGGCTGGTTGGGGGTCTTTGGGGGCTCTGGAAGAGAGACAAAGGGTGGGCTGTCGTGGGTGCTGGGGACTGCCCTCCCATCCTCCATCCTTCAGGAATCCAAGAGGTCCCACTAGTGAGCGGTGTGTGTCGGGGGTGGAGGTGGGGGGCTCGGGTTATCCTCCAGAAGCCAAAAGTCCCTCAGCTGCCCCCAGTAGTCCCTGGGCCCAGGGTGGTTGGGCTTCAAAGGACGTTAGGGCAGGGGTCTGCTCACGTCTCCACCCCCAGCTCCCTGCAGGCCGGGTCCTGGTGCCCGGATGGTCTCTGCAGCAACTCACCCCAGGCACACGTGTGTTCCCGCCCCCTCCGCGCCCTGGGTTACCTGCCCCTGCGGCTGGGCCCTCCAGCTGACGCCGGATGTAGTGGAGGGCAGAGAGAGCCGCCTGCTGCTTGGCCTCCAGCTTACTGTTGGCGGTGCCTGGGGGGCAGACCACCCCATCCAGCTCCACGGACACAGAGAAGGGCGAGCAGGGATCTGGGGAAGGAGAAGCTGAGAAGTGGTACCGTGCGCTTCATCCTTGTCCCGGGCGCTTCCTAGCAGGACCACGACACCTGCCAGCAAGGATGACCAGAATGACGGGCAGACAGCCTGCTGAGCTCTGTCCATGCCCGCTCACAGATCCACACCAGCCCCTCTGAAATAGGTCTCTGTGACCCCATTGTACAGAGGGGACAATGGGGGCAGGTGGACAGCGACCCCAGGTGCTGTCAGGACCTAGATCCAGGGCTGCACTGTCTCCAGGAGGAAGGTCCCGTCCCCTCTCAGACACACTGCTCTATTTCTTCTCTACATGAAGCTCGTCTTCCAAACATGACCACTCCAGGTGTTACTTAGGACACAATAGAGACAGATGAAAATCCTAGAACAGGGATCAGTTGGTCAAAGGGCATATATTTATTTCTATTCACAGTATTTGCTGTTACCTGCTGCTAAATTGTCTCCTAAAAGGGCTGTCTATTCCTTTTGAAGAGAACCCGAATTTCAGTACCCCTCCCTAGCATGGAGATTCACCTACTGTAAAAGAGCAACAAGAATGCCAGTTAGGGAGACTTCCCTGGCCATCCGGTGGTTAAGAATCTGCCTTCCAATGCAGGGGAGGTGGGTTCAATCCCTAGTCAGGGAAGTAAGATCCCACATGCCTTGGGGAAACTACTGAGCCACGGCTACCGAGCCCACCGGCCACAAAAGACCCCACATGTGTCAATGAAGACCCCGCGTACTACAACTAAGACTCAAGGCAGCCAAATAGATATTTACAAAAGAATGCCAGCTGGGAGATGCAGAAGGAAGGGTGGCATCAGGACTCTCTGGCAGCCAGTGCGGTAATAACCAGCTCTGGCCACAATCATCAAAGGATGCTACAACCATGGCGGGGATGCAGTTCTAGGGAATAGGATGCTCACACCACCTCAAGATGCCCTGCTTGGACGACTGATGACACACCCGGAGGGAAGTGAAGGCACCTTGATCAGGCCCCCAGAGCTGACACCCCAGGGGTAGAGTAAGATCTCAGGCCCCCTGGCAGGATGCATGCCACAGACACGAGGTTGCCACAGATGCCTCCGCTGGTTATGCATCACTTGAACCCAATCCTGAGGAAACAGACAAACCCAAACGGACAACTTTCTATAGAATAACCAGACCTTATCCTTCAAAATCATCACTGTCCTGAAGCCAAAGACAGCCTGAGCAACTGTTTCAGATAAAAAGAGGTTAAACAGGCTGATGTAATAAATCGTGCTGGATTGGAAAAAAAAATGCCCATCACTGTGACAAGTAGCAAAATTTGAACTTGGTAACTAAGTAATGGTATTATATCAATAGGCTTCCCCGATAGCTCAGCTGGTAAAGAATCTGCCTGCAATGCAGGAGACCCTGGTTCTATTCCTGGGCCAGAAAGATCCGCTGGAGAAGGGATAGGCTACCCACTCCAGCATTACTGGGCTTCCCTTGTGGCTCAGGTGGTGAAGAATCCACTTGCAATGCGGGAGACCTGGGTTCAATCCCTGGGTTGGGAAGATCCCCTGGAGAAAGGCTACCTACTCCAGTATTCTGGCCTGGAGAATTCCATGGACTGTATAGTGCATAGCGTCACTTGTTAAGTTTCCAGAATTTGATCCTTGTGCTGCAATTATATAATACTATACCCTTGATCTTAGAAAATACATGTTGAAATGTTTAAGGGGTAATTAAGCCTTCAGATTGTTCAAAACAAATTAATGTGGATATTTATATATAAATATATATATAGAGAGAGAAATACAAAATATGACAAATGTTAACTGGAGAATCTGGGTGAAGAGTTTATGGGAGCTCTTTTATACTATTCTTTGAAAATTTACCAAAATGAAGAATAGAAATGACAAAAAATGTCTACCCACGTCGACAGTGGAAAGAGGGACCTTAGGCGGAAGGGAGTGGCAATATTACTCAGTGGTTCGGCTCAGGCTCTGAAACCAGACTGCCCCCTGGCAGCTTCAGCCTCTCTGGCCTCAGTCTTTCCATCTGTAAAGCGGTGGTAATGGTATCTGCCTTTCTTGAGGAATACTTGTGAGGACTCAATGAGTTAATGTGTCTGCAGACCTTCAAATAACACTTGGTCTGTCCCCCAGAACTCATGAATGTTAGCTGTCATCACTGGTCTTGAATTGATTTCCTCCTTTTTTTTTTTAGTTGCAGCATGCGAAGTCTTAATTACAGCATGTGGGATCTAGTTTCCCAACCAGGGATCAAATCCGGGCCCCCGGCAAGGGAGCTCAGAGTCTCAGTCACTGGACCACAAGGGAAGTCCCTATTTTCTGTATTCTTGATGCTCTGGCAGTTGGGGGTTTAATTCTGGAGAAACCATCCCTCCCAGGACTAGCTAATTCCTCGACATAGCAAACCACTTCTCTGCAAGCTCACTCTTTCATATAAAACCCAACCAATCCAGAGCTCACGCCCCAACCACAGAACTCTCTGACAAGCCAACATTCCCCATGCCCTAAATCACCCCTGAGGTCAGGTACTAGGCAGCTAGGAACCACCCCATAACCCCTAAACTTATCCAGTGTCTTGCTTTCATCTATCCTAATCTCACTCTGCATAGGTACCCTGCTCCAACCATTCTTTCCCAAGAAAACCCAGTTAATGCCCTGGGCTGTGCCTGCCCCCCTCCTTTTCCTCCTGGCCACCCCATCCTTTCCTGCACAGCCCTGCATGGCCATCTGTGCCTCCTGTTTCTAGGAATCCATACTTGCCCCTTCGTGACAAGCACTCTCACGTCTGCTGTCTTAACATACCTGATTAAAACAAATCCCAGGTAGATTTTTTTTTTAAATACATTATCTCGTTTTGAGTTGTTCAGTTTGAGGTTCTCCTAGGAAGTTTTACAAATGCTCCCAAAAGTTCTTAGAAGCAGGGAATGTGCTGGCTGAAAGTTGGGAATCTGAATCTAGGAGGGACCTGGTGATTGATCTTGGTGGTTTCAGGAGGAGGCCTGTAACCATTACACCTGTATACAGTGTTGCCATCATTAAACTGTATCTGATAACCTCTTTGAGTTGGGGTGGGCTGGCCCTCACTTAGGCACCTCCTCTCCAACGCTGGCATGGCAACTGTAATTGTATATAATGGACTTCAAAAAAGCCTGCTGAAAGGCTGGGTAGCTTGAGGCAGGTCCTTTAACCAACCTGAGCTTCAGATTTGGCCCCCTTCACCTGCTAGTTAGAAATCTGGGGTACCTGGTGCCCCTGGCACCATGCTGCTCACAACAGGCCTACCTCGGGCCCCAGGCTCAGGCCCAACTCAGTCTTCCTGGCTTCATTTGAGAACAGCCCAGGGCATGCTGCCATCCCAGCCCCCTGGGCCTCACCTGCTGTTTGGCTTTCTCGAAATATCAGGGAGACACCCAGATTGGCCGCGTACTGAGTAAGTGAGGCCACGGCCTGGCCCAGTGGCGGGTCTTTGAGCTGCAGGCCCCGATGTCTGGTCATCTTCGGGAAGTCCCCGGCGGGCCCTGCGGGTGGTACAGCGACCTTCAGGGACCTCCCCATCCTTCTTGTGCCCAGCCGCCCCCAGCTCCCCGATCCCTGCCCCCACCCAGGCCTCACCATCCCCAGCCGCCGCCGAGGCCTGGAGCTGCCCGCCCGGTTCATCATTCTCTGCGTTGGGGGCGGGCGCAGGCTCTTGGCCCAGACTGGCCGAGGGCTTCCAGGGGCTGGACCCTGGGCTTATCTGCAGTGATGCTGCCAGACGGGGCTTCCTGCGGACACTGTCATCAGTGCCCAGAGCTGCGCTGGCCTGTGAAGCCATGGCTGGACTCGAGGGCTGGAGAGGACAGTGGGCACGTTCTGGCGCCACCCGCGCCCTTTTACACGCCAGAGCGAGCGCCCACGTGGGGAGAACGTGGTACAACTGTCGGCGCATGGTGAGCTCCGCCTCCCACCTCACTCGTAGCCAATGAGAGCCCATAAAACTGTAGCAGGACAGTATGCCCAGCCAATGGGAAGGCCAGTCTCCCAGGCAGCCAGAGCCTGGATGTGGACTAAGTGGCCACCTGGCCAACCACCTTACTACAAGGGCGGGGCTCCGGGTGTAAGCTGAGGGTGGAAGACAGGGCCCTCCTATCATGTTCTTCTCTGCGCTTGCTTGCGTGGTATTCGGGAAACAAAGACCAGGGGAGGAGTCTGAGGACCCAAGTTCAGCACCTCACCCCTGCTGCCGTCCAAGGATGCCCTGCACTCCCCATTTTGCCAGCCTGCCCTCCCCAGCTGCTTAAGCAGCTGAGTCTAGAGGAGGATGGGAGGTGCTCATTCTGTAAGTGATGGTGTTTTCATTTGTAGCAGCCTCACAGACTCTTTCAGATCAGTCGCTCAGTCGTGTCCGACTCTTTGCGACCCCATAAATCGCAGCACGCCAGGCCTCCCTGTCCATTACCAACTCCCGGAGTTCACTGAGACTCAGTCCATCGAGTCAGCGATGCCATCCAGCCATCTCATCCTCTGTCGTCCCCTTCTCCTCCTGCCCCCAATCTCTCCCAGCATCAGAGTCTTTTCCAATGAGTCAACTCTTCGCATGAGGTAGCCAAAGTACTAGGGCCTACATTTAAAATCTGTTCACCTTAAGCCTTCCTGAAGCCAACTGTAAGTGTTCCACGTGGGCTCTAGCTAAAATTAGTCATTTGATATCCTGCCCTCCCCACCCCACCCCTGCGTTTTTTTTTTTCCTCAGAAGTGAATCTGGATTGGTTTGTAAAAACATGTCAAGATAGCAATTCTTAAAAATGAGGGTCTAGCGATGAAGGAGAAATAACAAAAATAAAGTTAAGGATGAAGACAATTTACATATGGCTCGCTACCATGCAACACAGTTGCTTGAAGGAGATGGAAATTTTAACAGTCTTGAGGAGCCAGTGACTGGGAAAATGTGACCAGTTACTGAGTTTATGGTCTGTAAGTTTTGTTACTGTTGCTACTGCTGCTGCTGCTTGCTACCTTCGGATCTGAACACGAGCCAGGACGGGGGCAATGTGGACACTAAAGCAATAGAGAAACAGTTGGTAGCACCTGTTAACATTTGACTTGGAAGAGCAGATGTGGAGCAATCAATCTCCCAAACGGTTCAAGGATTGACCTCAAGAAAGACAATTCTGAGGACTTCCCTGGTGGCTCACGGTAAAGAATCTGCCTGCAATGCAGGAGTTGCAAAAGACGCAGGTACGATCCCTGGGTCAGGAAGATCCCCTGGAGGAGACCATGGCAACCCACTCCAGTAGTCTCGCCTGGAGAATCCCATGGACAGAGGAGCCTGGCGGGCTTCAGTCCATGGGGTCGTAAAGAGTCGGACACGGCTGAGTGACTTCACTTTTAATTTCCTTTTACTTAATTTCCAGTGCCCGCGGCTCCGTCTGCACTCGCATTCTCCCTCCGCCCAGGAGGTGTCGCTCTGGAGCGCCCCTGAGGCCGGGCTGGGAGGCGGGACTTCCTGTCTTCCAGGAAGCATTTCCAGCCCAGCCCGGGGAGGCGGTTCATCGCTTCTGTGCGGCTGTCGAGTTGAGGGCTCGAGAGCTAGGGTTCCGCCTTGGGGCTCCCTCGTGGCACGAGGGTCAGGCGAGCGTCACGCTGAGGTCGGTTTCCCCGAGGAGCACGGCGCGACGGGATCACGTAAGTGCGCGCGCCGCCCCGACGGGACGGAGGGGCGGGTCCTCCTGCTCCCGTACACAGGCTCCAAACTGTGTGGCTTTGGGACGAGTCGCCCAACCTTTGCAGAGTAGGTGAGCAGCCGCTGGCTCATGGAGCGGGGAGCATCAAGCCGTTGTAAAGCATCGTAGCAACAACTGTCTGGCACACAGCGCTTGGTGCGAGATGCCTGCTGTTCTTGGGTTGAAATTCTGGGGCCTCGACGTGGAGTGGAAAGAGGCGGATGGGGAGGACGTGGGCGAGTAGAGGTCTGAAGGGAAGGGCCTCCCCGAGCCCCTCTCCCATCCCCCGGCAGGCGCACCTATTGCCGTACCCGGCGTTCGTGCAGACACGAGGAAACCGGAGGTCTAAATTAGAGTCCGGGAGAGACGAGGGCGGGAAGTCGAGGCTGTCTTGTCTCCGGGCTTCTCTGAGGTCGTGGGCTCCACCAGCTCTCTCAGCCTCCCTACGTTTGTTTGAGACTGTCTAGTTCCTTATTCTTGGATTTGTGCCTTCAGCTTTTACGTACTGATTTGAGTTCAGTTCAGTCGCTCCGTCGTGTCCGACTCTTTGCGACCCCATGGACTGCATGCAGCGCGCCAGGCTTTCCTATGCATCACGTAGTAAATAAGGCAGGCACTGGGGATAAAGTCCCTTCCCCATGGGGACTCTCAGAGCAGTTTGGAATCACATAGCTTTACCTTTAAATATCTTATCACACATCGCAATGCGTGCTCCAGAGGAGGGATGCAGGGTGATGTGGGACAGAGCTGGGGGAACCAGGAGAGGCTTCCTGACTCAAAATCTGAAGGATGGGGGCTGAGTTTATAGGTGGGTAGGAAGAGCAATGGTGTTCATTTTTAGTGGAGAGATAGTGTGAAAAGGTCCTGTGGTGAAAAGACGCATTCCCACCACTGTCCTCTCCTGTGATGGAGGAGAAAGACAGCAACAATCAGATGCCAGGGGGTCAGAAATGAATCAGATCCAGTTCCTGTCCCAGAGAGCAGTCCCGAAGAAGAGAGAAGGCATATAAACCACAATTAGAATGAGGCTGACCCGTGCCCTGAGAAACACATTCTTTTGACAGGTGTTTTTTTTTTTTTTAATTATTTATTTATTTACATGACTGCACTGGGGCTTAGTTGTGGCACTCAGAATCTTTAGTTGTGGCATTCGAACTCTTAGTTGCAGCATGTGGGATCTAGTTCCTTGACCAGGAGTCGAACCTGGGCCCTCTGCATTGGGAGTGAGGTGTCTTAGACACTGGACCACAGGGCAAGTCCCTCGTTTGAAAAGTGAAAGTGCTGGTTACTTAGTTGTGTCCAACTCTTTGTGACCCCATGGACTATAACCCGCCAGGCTCCTCTGTCCATGGAATTCTCCAGGCAAGAATACTCCAGAGGGTTGCCATTCCCTTCTCCAGGGGGTCTTCCTATGCAAGAATCAAACCTCAGTCTTCTGCATTGCAGGGAGATTCTTTACCATCTACCAACATTTACTGTGTGGTGAGCACTTTGGGAGGCGCTCAGAGTACCTGGATGTATAGAAGTTACAAAATAAATGGATACGTGCAGTGGTAGCTCTAAGGGGAAAGGTTTTGCATCTTCAGGCTCTGAGGCTGGTGCTTGCTTCTGGATGCAGGGAGGGTAGTGGTTCAGACCTGGGGTTTTGGAGCGGCCAGAGGATCGCACTATTAGCCTTGGGCAAGTTGCTCTTTCCCAGCCTGTTTCCTGACCTCCATACTAGGGGCAGGAGAATAAAACTTGTAGTACCATGTCGGCAGATGCTGGCACTCGGTAAGTGAGAACTGCTCTTATTTTTGCAGCTAATACAGGATATTATTTTATCCTTTATTAAACAAAAAGCTGCTTATTTTGTTGTTGTTGTTCACACTCTTTGTGACCCTACAGACTGCAGCACACCAGACTTCCCTGTCCGTCACTATTTTTTGGAGTTTGCTCAAGTTCATGTCCCTTGAGTCAGTGATGCTATCTAACCATCTCATCCTCTGCCACCCTCTTCTCCTCCTGCCTTCAATCTTTCCCAGCTTTAGTCTTTTCCAATGAGGCGGCTCTTTGCATCAGGTGGCCAAAGTATTGCAATTTCAGCTTCAGTCCTTCCAGTGAATATTCAGGGTTGATTTCCTTTAGGATTGACTGGTTTGATCTACCTGCAGTCCAAGGGACTCTGAAGAATCTTCTCCCACACCACAGTTTGAAAGCATCAGTTCTTCAGCACTCAGGCTTCTTTTTGGTCCAACTCTCACATCCATACATGACTACTGAAAAAAACCAAACTTTGACTATATGGACCTTTGTTGGCAAAGTGATGTCTCTGCTTTTTAATACAGTCTAGGTTTGTCATAGCGTCCCTTTCCAAGGAGCAGGGATCTTTGAATTTCATGGCTGCAGTCACCAAAGCCCTTTGACATAAACATTATTATTCAATACACAGTTGGTTCCTTTTTGTTGGAAGGTACTGTACTTGACAGTGGGAAGGCAGACAACTCTGGCTTTGGGGAACTTGAGTTTGTCTTGAGAGTGTAGCCTAGAGTGTGGGGCTTGTCTTCTAGGTAGGACCTGTGTAATTATAATGTAATACGTGAGAGCGTGATGGAAGCTGACCCCCACCAGCCACCTTCTAACTTCGGCCCCCATCACTCACCCCCTAGTTCTTCCCATGGCTGCCCAGTTGCTTCTCACATACTTCCTGCTCCAGGACTCTTGCTCTTGCTGTTCATTCTGCCCAGCACCCTCTTTCCAGTAGATGGCATGTTTGTCTCTCTCATTAGGCTCTGTGTGTGCCAAACACCACCTTCATGAAGCTATGGATGCTAAAAAGCACACCCTCAGGCCCTGCCACCCCGTCCCTCCTGGAGGGTTGCTTGGTTTTGGTATAGCACCTACTATTCTTGGGCATTCGGCAACATATTCATTTGTTCTTCGTTATCTGCTTCCCCAAAGAGATTATCCTCCTCTTAAGACACTCTTCACTCTCCCAGGAGCCCCGGAAGCCGCTGTCCAATTCAGATCTCTGAGGAAGGCCAGGGTGACGGTGGCTCCTGTTTTCAAGATGGACTTCCCCAGCTCCCTCCCACCCTCATTGTTCATGACTGGCCCCCTTGGTCAGAGCGATGTCCCCGACCTGTCGTTCATGTGCAGCTGGAGAGACGCGCTGACCCTCCCGGCGTCCTCACCCCAAGGCTCTCAGGTGAGGATGGCAGGGAGAGCCTTGGTGGCTCGGGGTGGGGGGGGCATCGTTTGGCACCCCCATCCTAGAGGTCACACCAGTTGGCAGGAGTGCAGGGTGGGGGGCTTTGGTACAAATCTACTAAGACCCAGGCTCAACCAGAATCCCGTCCTTTGGGGACCTAGGGCGCCCTACCATGCACAGACGGTTCAGCCTCCTTCCTGGCTCCCTCTCCCCCCGCCTTCTCCTTCCTCTGTTTGTTCAATGAACACTCACTGAATAGCCCTACTGTGTGCCAGGTGCCTTATCAGGCCCTGGGGATCCAGAGTGAGTAAGTCAGATGCGCTCCCTGCCCCTGGGGAACAGTTAGGTGGAGTAGGGACTGACAAGTGAATAGGCCAGAAGATAAAATCATTTCAAAGTGTGGACATCTCTGAGCGAAACCAAAAGGATGCTGGAGCCGTACAGTGCACGGTGAGGGGGTGGGGAGACCTCCTGGGACAAGAAGGACACCTGCTCTTTCCCTGGACACCTAAGCCATCGGCTGCCACTTGGAGACAGGCTGGCTGAGGGTTACGCCAGGCAGAGGCACGTGGGTGAGAAATTTAAGACAGACACTGGGGGGGCGGGGTGGGGGTGGTTGGCGGAGCTCCCTTGACAAGGATGGGCTTCCATCAGGAGCCTCACCTGCTGCTGTCCGTCCCGAGTGTGGAGCTGAGTTGTCTGAGGCCAGCCCTGCAGGGGCGGAGAAGGCAATGGCACCCCATTCCAGTACTCTTGCCTGGAAAATCCCATGGATGGAGGAGCCTGGTGGGCTGCAATCCATGGGGTCCCTAAGAGTCGGATACGACTGAGCGACTTCACTTTCACTTTTCACTTTCATGCATTGGAGAAGGAAATGGCAACCCACTCCAGTGTTCTTGCCTGGAGAATCCCAGGGACGGGAGAGCCTGGTGGGCTGCAGTCTATGGGGTCACACAGAGTCGGACACGACTGAAGTGACTTAGCAGCAGCAGCAGCCCTGCAGGGGAGCGTTAGAGCCTGTGGGCGCCTGCACGGTCTCCCGAGTGTAAGTGACATGAGGGTGAGATCCGGACCGGCTAGTGAAGGCCGGGCAGTCCTCCGAGAGCAGTGCAGCCTGGAGCTGGGAAGCACAGACTGGAGTCAGGCTGCCTGGGTTCAGATCCCAGCCCTTCTCTTTTCTGGCTGCTGCCCAGGACCAGGGACGGCCTCCCCTCTCCTCCCATTTTCTTCATCATTAGTGACAGTGACCAGCTTGGCAGGCCTGGTGAGGACTGAAGGAGTTAAGAAGAGACAAAAGCTGATGACAGGGCCTGGCCTGGGCGCTCGCTCACTGTTGCATCATGGCTGTGGTTGTGTTTCCTCAGGACAGCGCGCCGCACGTGGCCAAGGCTCTGCTCTGGGAGCCGGACATGCCTGGGCCCCTGCCCTTGCTGCCTCCTGGTCCCGGTAAGGAGCTTGGGCTGGGGGCCCCGAGCTGCTCCCACTCACTGCTTCTTCCGCAGCTCCTGCCCTGAGGCCTTCCCCCCACACCCCCTGCCGATTCCTTCCACCCAGCAGGGTCCTTGGCACCTCTGGGCACTGGGATACCTGGTTCCATTTCAGTCCCTTCCCAGCCTCCCTCTTCCCTCAGATCCCTGGGACCCCGGCCTGACTGCCAAAGATCTGCTTTTCCGGGGAGGCTACCAGTTCCGGAGACATCCCCGAGCCGTGCTGGATGTTACTGAGCAGGTGCGCGGGCCTGCCCGGTGGACAGTGCCGTGGGCCCGGGGCTATGCCTCCTGACCCGGCCTCCTCTCCTCCTGCAGATCAGCCGGTTCTTGTGGAACCACGGAGACATAGCCTTTGCACCCCTGGGGAGGCTACTGCTGGAGAATTTCAAACTGGAAGGAGCACATGTGAGTAACCCTGGCTGGCCAGGAGGGGGGAGGCGCCCCACTTCCCATCGGGGTGGGCCCTAGGGCATGTGAGCTTGACGAGGCCTTTCCACACAGAGCCGCTCTAAGACGAAGACAGTGGTCAGTGTGAAGAGGCTACACCAGGACCTCGGTGGACACCAGCCCTGGGGGCAAGTGGCTAGTGAGAGAGGATGGGTTGGGTAGGCCTAGCTGGTGGTGGGGCTCTGGAAGGATCCAGGCCAGGATGCTGGTTCCCATCAACATTTGCTTCCACCCTCCCCAGTGCGAGCACGAGCCACACTCTTCCTCATACAAATCGCGGCTGTGCTAGCAGTGCAGGGGCAGAAGGACTGCAAGCTCATGGAGCGCAGACATGGCTGTGTCCAGGCGTCAGGCGTCACAGGGCTTTGCCTTGACCCTTCACCTTCTCACCCACTAGCCTCTGCTTGGCTGAGTTCCTAGGCAGACTGTCTCCAGGTGGCAGCAATGTGGTTTGATTCCAGGGAGAGGCCACTGATTCCAGGGAGAGGGCTGGTGGCCTTCCTGAGGCACCAGCAGAAGTCCCAGGAAGGGTGTGCTTGGCTCAGTTTGGCTTGGCTTGGGTGTCATGCCAGGCATGAGCTGATCACTGTGGCTGGGGTGACTCCCAAGTGCCCAGGCCTGGGTCATATGACTGTAGCACAGGAATAGGGTGGGGTGCTCTCGCAGAGGAAG
Organism: Bos indicus; assembly: GCF_029378745.1. Classification (NCBI taxonomy): domain Eukaryota; kingdom Metazoa; phylum Chordata; class Mammalia; order Artiodactyla; family Bovidae; genus Bos; species Bos indicus. Next base: position 11,095,045 of record NC_091777.1, on the reverse strand, counting down.
GAGTTCCAGGTTGATTTAAGCACGCGTCCGCTGCACTGGGCCCCCCCGGGCCGGCCTGACCGTCCCGCCGTCCTTTCACCCCAGCTGTCCCTGGGCTTACCTCAGCCAGCGCCAGCGCCGGTTCTCCATCCTTGGGGCCCCGATCCTGAGCACGTCGGTGGCGAGCCTCCTGGGAGAGCTGCTGCACGAGGAGCTGGCCCTGCGCTGGGAGCAGCTGCTCCTGGATGATGCCTGCACTGGGGGCGCGCTGGCCTGGGTGCCTGGCAGGACCCCCGGGGCCGGGCAGCTGGTCTACCCCATGGGCGGTGCCATGGACACACTGTGTATCCTACCTTGCTGAGCACAGGCCAGGAACGGGCAGGGAGTTGTGGGCCTCGAGCGGCCGTAGCTTGTGAACGTGTCCTTAGCAAGATGCCCAGGTTTCCAGAAGGTCAGTCTGACCCCAGAGAGCGAGCCCCAGGTTCTCAGCGACCCTGGCCGTATCCAGCTCCGGGGACCCGTCCGGCAGGTGGTGACCCGCAGCGTGCAGGGAGAAGGTAAGCCTGTGGACGCCTCCCTTGGCTGCTCACTGACCTGCTGCTGACCCTGACCCTCACCCTGACCCTCTCCCTCCTCCAGCTTTGCTGGCTGTCCGCTCTGACCACCACTGTGGCCTGTGGAAGGTCAGCACGCAGGGGCAGCCAGCCCCTCTCCAGGTGCTGCAGGTGGACAAGGGGGCCACAGGGATCAGCCTCAGGTGAGGGGCTTACGGGGAGGAGGCAGTGTGCACGGAGGTAGGCTTGGGAGAAGGAGTGGCCTGGCGTTCCTCACGCATGTGCCCTGCAGCCCTCACCTGCCCGGAGAGCTGGTCATCTGCAGCCGCTCCGGAGTCGTCTGTCTGTGGAGCGCTGAAGACGGGTAAGGCCCCTGCCACAGAAACCCCCACTCCAACACGGGCCCCCCAGAACCCGGCCGGGACCCGGCCAGGGTGCCCAGTCCTCCCCCTCAGCCTGTCCCCCCACCACGGCTGGCCTATCTCCCCAAGGCTGCGGCAAATCTACAAGGACCCCGAGACCCTGGTGTTCCGGGACCCTTCTTCCTGGCGCTGGGCAGACTTCACCGCCCACCCTCGAGTGCTGACGGTGGGTGACCGCACCGGAGTGAAGATGGTGGACACTCAGGTGAGGGCACGGGGCGTGGGGACCTCTGCTAGTGGGCGTGACAAGCTGCAGGGCCAGCAAGGCCCCGGCCAGTTGGACCCACGGCGGACTGTGGGAGAGCTGACCCAGCGTGTCCCCCAGGGCCCGCCGGGCTGCGGTCTGCTGCTTTTTCGTGGAGGGGCAGAGGCGTCGTGCCAGAAAGGAGAGCGGGTCCTGCTCACCCAGCACCTGGGGGATCTCGGCCCAGAGTCTCTGCACCCCATGCTCCACCTCATCTGTACCCAGGTGGGCTCACCTCTTCTCTCCACCCTGCCCTGTCTCAGGTCACTGGAGACACAGGTCACAGGGCCCTGGATGCAGCCAGGGATGGGGAGGGGCAGAGGGGGAAGAGGTCTGGCCCCACCCCTCCCCTCCCTCAGCACCCTGGCGCTCCTGGGTGTCTGGGCTTGTGTGCCAGCCTCGGGCAAGGTGGGGAAGGCTATGAAAGCCCCTCTCCCAGCGGGGCCGTCAAGACAAGGGACGCCTGCTGGGGAGACACCTCCTGCGCAAAGCCGGGCTACTCTGAAAACCACGTGGAGCTCTGGAAGGGGCCAGCCCAGAGAGACCTGTCCCGTCTCGTCAGTCTCATCCTCGTTTTCTGCCAGTTCTCCCTCTACCTGGTGGATGAGCGCCTCCCCTTGGTGCCCCTGCTCAAGTGGAACCATGGCCTCCGCTCTGCACCCCTGCTGGCCCGGCTGCTGCCACCACCGCGCCCAGGCCTCCCCCAGCCGCTGCTCCTGGCCAGCCAGGGTGGGGAGCTGCAGCTGTTGCACCTCGCAGGTGAGGGGCCAGGCCGGGCAGGGGGGCGGGCAGGGCGGACCTGGACGGGGCCTCAGCTACCTGTCCCTCCTCCAGGAGTGGGGGCCTCCACACCCCGCCTGGTGGGGCTCCCCCAGTCTCTCCCCACCAGGAGCGACTCCCTCTCGGCCTTCCCCCTGCTGGAGCCCAAGAGTCACCGGCGGCTGCAGGAGCGTCTGAAAGCACCCACCGTAGGTGTGTTGGGGGCTGGGGCGGGTGGGGAGCCACGCCCCCGCCAGGCCGCCTGGTCACTGTCCTTCCGTCCCCAGGTCTGGCTGCTGCCATCCCGCCCCCCGCCTCCACACCAGTGCTGTCGCTCTTCCAGCTTTCCGCGGCCGGAGATGTTTTCCACCAGCGCCTCCACCTCCGGGCAGACCCCGGGCCCAATGCTCGTGCCCCCGCAGCTTCCTGGACACCCCAGGCCACTGCCTGCTGCAGCCGGTGGCTGGAGGCCCTGCTGGAGGTGCCCCTGACTCCCCCGGTGTGGGCAGCACCCACCTTCTCCCACCGCCGGCTGCTGGGTGGCTTCGAGCCTCAGAAGGTGGAGGGGCTGGTGCCCGAGGGTTTCCGCAGGGCCATGGCCCAGGGGCGGCTCCTACAGCGGAGGGACCTGGGCTTGCTCCCCACGGAGGAGCGGCCCCCCGCCCCCGAACCTGGCCCCGAGGATGAGCTCAGTGAGCGTCTGGAGGCAGCCTGGGAGTTCGGGGCAGCGGCCTGGTGGGAGAGGCAGCGGGGCAGCCGCGCGGGGCCCGGGAAGCAGCCCAAGCGGCACAAGCGCCGGACTCAGCTGTCCAGCACCTTCTCCTCCCTCAGCGGCCGTGTGGACCTCTCAGACGCCGCCAGCCCCGCGCCCAGCCCAGACCATACACTGCCCGAGGCCAGGCCCCAGCCCCCGAGGACCCCGCCCTCCCAGGAGCTCACCCAGGAGCCCTGGGCCCAGGGCGTCCCCTCAGAGCGGCAGCAGACCCTCCGGGACTACATGGCTGAGCTGCCGCTCCGCACGGACACCCCAGGAGGGGCCTCTGCGCTCTCCTCCCAGACCCCCAGCGTCCGGGCCACGCCCTCCAGGCAGCACGCCCCCCAAGACTGCACGGTCCAGCAGCTGCCCCGAGGGGACACCCCAGAGGGCACCACCCTGCTCTCCTCCCAGACCCCAAGTGTCCGGGCCACGCCCTCCAGGCCTCACACTCCCCGGGATGGCATAGTCCAGCAGCTGCCCCGAGGGGACACCCCGGAGGGTGCCACCCCGCCCTCCTCCCAGACCCCCAGCTTTCTGGCCACACGCTCTGGCTCTCAGCGGCTCCGGAAAAAGCCCCGCATGGGCTTCTGAGGCCTGGGGAGGTTGCCAGCTCCAGGAGCCTGCCATCCTTGATAAGCTGCGTCTTTCGTGGTTGAAACGGGAATCAGAGAACAGTCCCCAGGGGGCAGACCTGCTTCTGGAATGCCTTCGTGAGCGGGAGACGCTTGGAAGCAGTCTGGAGCAACGTCAGGGGAAGGAGAACAGCAAAATAGTCATTTCTCCCGTAGGTCACAGTCTCGGGGCACGTGGTGGAGCTCTGGCAGCCCTGTCCTGAAGGTCGGTGTCGCTGGGATCCCTTCCAGCTAACAGTGTCATGCTGAAGGCAGGGGCTGCAGGCGCGCTTGGGCCCCCAGTGACCTCGGGACCAGAGCCCCAGCTGCTTGGCGCTGTGGGTGACGGTGAAATGAGCTCCCCAGCTAGCCCGCGCTCACTGGGTGTCAGCGGTGCTTTGTGGTCAGTGTCTGTGCGATGCGGTTCCTAGCACAGTCTAACGTGGAGAGGGAGGCACTTTGGACCCATGTTAGGGGTTGAATAAACCCATGACTGAGCCTGGTGTTGAATGATGGACTTTCTTAGGCTGGCCGTGTCCCCTTCCATGGCTTTCCACGCTCAGTGTTAGGTTCTCACCCTCCGTGGCTCTGTGGCCCCAGACAAGAGCCTGCTTCTGCTATGGAGAAATCACCCCACCCCACCCCTGGGAACGCACAGGCCCCTGAGCGGGACCTGGGTTTCTTACAATAATGGAGTGGTTCTTGTCTCAGTACCTGATGGAGTGAATGACCTGTGACTCACCTAGACGTTAGATGATCCAGTAATACAAGGGCTCACGTGGATGCTGAAACGTTTATACCGTGACAGGGTTTCCCCTGGAAGTGACCTGGCTTGTTAGAGGCTTACAGCGTGGGGAGCATGGGGCTGTGCCCACAGGAGAAGGGAACTGGGGCCCATGCCCTCGGCAACCGCAGCTCTCGGAAGGGAAGGGGAGCCCAGGCGAAAGGGTGACCCACCCCTGCTGGGGAGTCAGGCCTGGGCCCGTGCCCGCTGGTACAAGAGCAGAGGCTCAGTCCAGGCCAAATTCAATGTCCTCCCGGTTTTCTCCTGCCTCGGACCCCAGGCGCTCCTCGGGCTCCACCTCAGACTGGACTTCATCCTTCTCTGGGCCGTTTCCTACAGATTAGGCAAGGGGTGGCTCAGTGTTCTGGGGAAGTGTGGTCAGCCCTCACCCCTTCCCGTGTGCCGGCCTCAAGACGGCCGCACAGCGTGGGTCAGAGCAGGGATCGTGTGTGCCAAGGGCTCCCCATGTTGGGTTCACAGTCAGGGAGCATAGTCTCGGCACATGGAGCTACCCCCGTGTGCTTGTGAGCAGCAGGCACTAACCAGCCATCCCAGTGGTGCCTCTCTCTGGTCACGGGCTCAGGCCCCCAGGCTGGCGGGCTGGGTGGTGTGTGGCGAGTGGCTTCTCCTGCCCCGCCCCCTGGGTACTGTGGGCGCTGCCCGCACCTGCTGCGACTCCCTTCCCAGCGGGCACGTCTGTCCCCCGTGCCATTCTGGGCACCCATGTGCGCGGCACCGCCCTTGGGCCAGCTGCTGCCCTGGCCTCGTCCCGTGTGATGAGACTGGCGCCACTGGTCCCCTCCTTCCTTGGTCGGGAAGGGCCGAGCCTGGGGGTGGTGGGGGAGGAGGGCGGCCTGGCAGCTCCTCAGCTCTTTGGCCAGTTACGCTGCAAGCCGCCCAGGTGGGAACACGTGCTCGCAGTGTTCTGGAGTCTCTCCAGAGTCTCTGGAGAGGCTGTGAATGACCCGCCACCACCACTGAGAACGTGGGATTCTGACGACAAAGGCCCAGGTGGCCACTGCTCTGGGCTTGGGTGGTCCACTGTCTGTTTCCCCACCAAGAAGCTTTCGGCCCCTGTGACCTTGAAGGTCAGGGGACATTACCTGGAGCGGGGGCTGGAAGCAGGTCTCCATCGCTGTCCTCAGTGCATGGGGCAGGCACGGCTTCCCCCTCGCAGACTGGGGGCAGGGGCGGTGGTCCTGAGGGCTCCTCGTCATCGCCCAGCTCCTGAATCAGCGGGCGAGGGACCTCACTCGCTTTCCTTTGGGTTTCCGGGTCCCTCTCTGGTGCCACTTTAAGTATGTCTGTGAAGGGCGTCTCGGTCTCCACCCTCCAGGAAGTATCCTTGGGGACTGCAAATATACTGGAAAGCGTGTCCGAGGATGTGTTTTCCAGTGCTAGGAGTGAGATGTCGTCCACGTCAGGCTCGCTGGCGTCGCGCAGGCTCGAGATGGCTGTAATCTTTGGAAAGCACTGCTCCTGTTAAAAGGAAAAGATGTATTGAGCCATGCTGTTTTCACACTGCTGCTGCTGCTGCTAAGTTGCTTCAGTCGTGTCCGACTCTGTGCAACCCCATAGACGGCAGCCCACTAGGCCCCGCCGTCCCTGGGATTCTCCTGGCAAGAACACTGGAGTGGGTTGCCATTTCCTCCTCGTCCCTAAAGTGCATGCTGCTAATTCTGCGTTTCTGTCCATCACACTCTGGCACCACATCAGGACAGCCCCCGGGAACACAGCGCTGACCCCAAGGTGGTCGTGAGCCCTGCGGCCAGGTCTCCACTGGCGCCCCCTCCTCCCTCGGGTCTCCATGGGGCACAGGCCCACCCTCTCTGCTCCTGCTGCACCAGCCCCCACCTGGGTCCTGAACCAGGCATCTGTGAGCCCGGGCTCCTGGCAGGCTGCGCTTGCACCGGCCACCTAGCCCTGCGTTGGTGGTCAGGCCCCCAAAGAACTGGGTTCTGTGTCTGTGTCCTTGCTGTGATCACTGGCTCCCGCCCTGACATTACGCCCCAGGCTTCTCTCTCTCCTTCAGGCCCCGAGGGGCTCTGGTAATGTTGGGGGGAGGATCAGGTCACCTCATGAGACATCCACATCGGGCCCCTGCCCTCTCCTCCCTGCTCTCTCCTTTCCCTGCCTGTGTGTCACTGTCGTACTGGCATTCGCTAGATGAACACACAGAAACGTCAAGGACAGAAAAACCCCAGGTAATGATGTACAGTACATGGTTATTAAAGATCAGTGATAAAAGATGTGTTCCCAAAAAAAATCCCAAGTGGCTAGTTGTAAAACCTCAGAGAAGGGAGCAGCAGTAAACCTTTCCTGAGGTTGAGGTAAAGGCCCCGGGCGTGTGAGGCATCAGGCAGAGCCTGCGACTCCCTGACATACTTGGTCATCCACGGGGCTGGGAGAGGAGGAGGGAAGCGGAACTGCGGGGGTGCAGGTGAGCTCACCCTATCCCGGTCGCCCAGAGATTCGCCGGCATTCACGTCTTCCAAGTCGGGCAGGTCCTGGAAGAGGAAGTGACCCTGGTCAGCGGTAGGGTGCGCGCTCAGCATCCAGTCCTTGGAAGAGACGTGGCCACCCCACCAACCAACCACAGAGTGTGGAGGGGCCCATGGAGCAACCGAGACGCTCGAGCATGTGTGCATGCAGCACACTCACGTGGACACTTGAGACCCGTATACGTGCGGGACACGTGTGGCCACTTGAGCCACGTGTACATGCAGCATACACGTGGCCACTTGAGCTGTGTGTACAGGCAGCACACACACTCCAGGTAACACTCCAGGTACCTGGATCTGGTCAGTGAAAGAGCTTTGTAAGGCGTGACGTGTTTCAAAAATTTCCACCTCGTTCTCCACTTTACTTTGGTATTACCCAGTTCATCTGGGGGGAATCGTATCTCCTACATACAAATAGGGTCCTAGGACCTAGGACCCTACCTGGCACAAAGTGAGTCTCTCTCGAACCTTTCCCAAAACTCGGGTGGGGAGGCGGCGCTTTCCTGTTTTGTGTCTTGGGGTATCTTCATCTGTAGCACCCCAACCTGCTTGTGAGGCAGTCAGATGCCTGGACTCCAGAGCCAGCCTGCCTGGGTTGCTGTTCCTGCTCCACCATTGTCTGGCTGTGTAGCCTTGGGCAAGGTGCTCTACTCTTTATTTCTCAGTTTCCCCGTCTGTAAAATGGGGATGATAACCTACCTCTTAAAGTTACTGGAAGGGTTAAATCAGTCAGTACAAGAGGTATTTAAAGTGGTGCCGGACAAAAAGGAAGAACAGTCGGTGTTAGCGTAGCGTCGGGGTCCTGTATGTGGTGGGTTGTCACACGTTAGGGCTGAAGCGCCCACTTCTGTTGTATCTATATTAGGCCCACTCAGAAAACTGGAAACGCCACTCTGAATGCTGACTGTGCTCAGTTGAACCTTTCTGAGCCACGTGAAATTGTGAAGTTGGGAGTGAAACATGAGTGTAGCAGTTTGTGAAGGAAGCGGGCAGAGGGCAGGCAAAGCCACGCAACACGGTCTGAATGGAAGGACCTCGCTTGTGGGCAGAGAGATGGCTGTCCTCTGGGGAAGCAGGGTGTAAACCTAAAGATGGGGGGACCAGCTCCTACTCCTCACCCCCTAAAGCACAGTTCCCGGGGGTCGTGCCAAACATGCATATCCCCAGGGATGCATTCTCGCGGGCACAGCTTGGAAGGCTGTCATCAGAGTGGACAGGCTGCAGGGAGGAGGACCGTTCCCAAGGATATGATCGGGCCCAAGGTCAGGTGGCCCCCCTGAATCGGCCCTGGGGGACAGGACGCAGGACAGGCCAGGAAGATGGGCAGCTGTCCCGAGAGCACGCAAGGCTCTGCTGATTAAGTGTAGCTTTCCCAGCAGTTCCGTCTATGGCCAGAAGGAGCTGCTGAGTGGGTAACTTCTCGTGGGGAAACGTTTCAAGAGTTTCGTAGATGTAATTCAAGGGGTTCGTCTGGCCAGCTCTCTCGGTCTTGAAGGCACACAGGCATGGATTCCCCACCGCCCACCCCCAGGAGGGCTTACTGACTGCAGATGCTGAGCACTGGGTCTAGGTGGGACCTCCAGGGGAGGCCACGCGCGCCAGCCCACGGGCCCCACTGAGCTCAGGATTCAGAAGGTTTGTGTCTGATCAGACACTGACACCGGCTATGCCTCGCGTGCTCCTCTGCAGGTGCACGGGCTACGTACGTCGATGAAGAGCTGCTCCTTCGTCTCCAGTCTTGTGGCCTCCAGATTTTCAGCTCCATCGGGCTCTGTGCCTGATGCACTTTCAGTGGCCACAGTTTGGGGAGCCAATTCTAAGGACAACAGAGTTACAGTAATCTTGGAGTCTGTTTCATACACAACAGTCAGACGGGCAATTGCAGTTAGGGTGGATTCCAAGAGAAAGGACAGAACCCTTGGGTCTGAAGACCTCCAGCCCTTGTGACAAGAACTAAGGAAAAGGTTATGTGTGAAAGGGAAGGGAAGGGAGAGAGCACCCTCTTTCTACGGCCTGGAGATGGAAGCTCCAGCCAAGAGTCTATGCAAAACATGCAGGAACCTTGGAAAAAGCATGATCGCTCGACTAGGAGATGAAGAAAGAAGGGCCATGGCATCAGTGGGCAAGTTTCACAGCTCCTCCTGCTGCAAGAGTGTCAAGAAGACCTGCGCCATCCTTGCAGGGCTGCCCAGGGAATGTGGGGTCCAGGCGGGGCTCCTCTCTTCCCCTTAGTCCCCCCCTGCTCCTGCCCGCTGCTTCCTCTCCAGCCTCGGTCATCAGAGATGAGTGGCCCCGCTCTGCTCAAGTCATGCCAGTCCACTGTCCACCTTGGGGACTGACTAGGTCCAGTTTGACTCAAGAGCCACACTGGGGCACCCAGTTAGAATGAAACAAGCAAGTGGATTTAGAAGACTTAGTGTCAAAAAGAGGAACCTATCTCATGAATAAATTCATGTTGATTTAAATTATATTCTAGGTGTGTGTGCTCAGTCGCTAACCGGAATCTGACTCTTTGTGACCCCATGGACTGTAGCCCACCAGGCTCCTCTGTCCATGGGATTCTCCAGGCAAGAATACTGGAGGGGGTTGCCATTTCCTCCTCCAGGGGATTTTCCTAACCCAGGAATCAAAACGGCATCTCCTGTATTGGCAGGCAGATTTTTTTTTTTACCACTGCGTCACCTGAGAAAACATATTTTAGGTGTTCTGGGTTCGATAAAATACACTGTTAGTGTCTTGCCCATTTCTTTGAAACACGTTGGACCTGATACTGGAAACGCACTCCGGGCTCCCCTTGTGGTCCTGTTGTGAGGTGGTGTGCGTACATCACCTTACAGACTGAGCAGTCAGGGTGGAAGGCAGTCCGGGGCCCCCAGTTGGGAGCTGCCCCAGGTATAATGCACCTGTGCTTCCTCGACCACCTACCTGCCCAGGCAGCTCTGGGGCTCGCTGGCAGGGCCTCAGAGGGGAGCACCCCTTTTGGCTCCCCGACATCCAGAGGCAGCTCCTCCAGGAGGCTCGGCTCTTCTGGCTTCTCCGGGAATAGCTCATCCTTGGCCTCGAAGCTCTCCTTGACAAACTGCTCTATCTTCTGCCTCGTATCCTTTTCCTGAGGCTCTTCCTCTCCTTCCACTTCGGCGTCCACGTCCCCAGCACCGGCTGGTGTGGGCTCCTCCCCTGAGCACAAGTCCACAGGTGAGCTGGGATGGTCCTAGGAGGACAAGGAAGGACCCGCAGCGAAGGCCGAGGGTGGGCAGTGGGGACCTGCAGCAGGGCGGTCATCAGGGTGCTGGATAAACAGGCTGCACAGCCACCAGGGGGATGCCCAGCACATGCAGTGCCCACACTGGCCCCTGGAAGACTGTACCAGGTGCTCTCAGGAGATGCGGGCTGAGGGACTGGCCTCAGGGCCACGATGTTTGCCCTGGCTTTCCAGCAGGTCAGCAGCGCACACGTGCGCCAAAATGTTAATCAACACCCGACCTGAGGAGATGACACAGGTGTTCATTTGACCATTGTTTGAACAATGTCCTAATTAAACGTTGGAAAAGGGGGGGAAATGCATACAGCAGGAGAATGTCTATTTTATGGGAATGTGAGTGGGCAGAAAGCAATTGAGCTGTGCCACTTTCTTCTATTAAAAAAAAGTATGCACTACACTCATGAGGAAAAGCCAGGAAATGCTCACACTGAACGTTAAGCAGTTCTTGCTGCAAATTCTGTTTGACCCTTGCTTGTCTGTGTTTTCTGTGTGTAGTGTAGTCACAGTTTGTATTTAGGTGAAAAACACTGTCATTTAAAAATACACATGGAGGACTTCCTTGGTGGTCCAGTGGTTAAGACGCCTTGCTTCCACTGCAGGGGGTGTGGGTTCGATCCCTGGAACTAAGATCCCACAAGCCAAAAAAAAAAGGAGGTGCACACAGAGCCCCTGACTCTTTCCTCTTGCATCTAGGAAGAGGACGGGGTTCTTATTAACGTGTCTTGAGCACTGTCCTCAAGTGAGGTCGAGGGAAGACGGATCCATAGGCCTGTGAGCAAAGCGTTCCCGCCCTTGCTCCCACCCCAGGATGAATCTCAGTGGAGCTCGGGGGGGCCCTCCTGTGTCTCGGGCTCACACCTTGCTCCTGGCTTGCTCTCTGCCGCTTCCTCTCCTCCGCCTGGCGCCTGAGGGCCGCTAGGGCCTCGATGCTGTCCGTGATCTTCTTCCGCTCTCTCATCTCCCACTGCTGTCTCTCCTCCTTCTCAGCTGCATACCCTCCCCGGGCCCAGGCCTCTGCGCAAGCTCTGTTTAGGAGGATTAAAAACAAAAAACAAACCCCAGACCCCAAAAGTCAGAGAGGCGGTGGGCGGGGGGGTGGGGTGCTGAACTGTCACAGGTTAACAGTAAATCCAAAACATATACTCTCTGACCAAACTTGCTCTTTTTCCCCAAAATCAAACTAAAGGCACAGAGGGCATGTGACTCTAAGGAGACATACTAACACAGGCACAGTTTCATCTTGAAAGTTCTAGTGGTTTGTAAAGCCCGTCTGGCTATAAGGTCAAAAGCACGTGTGACAAAAGCAAAAAAAATAAGGCGAACTCCACCAAAATTAAAAAGGGGTGTCATGTAAAGAATCCCGTAAATAAAAGAACCCACGGAAAGTGAGAAAACAGCTGCAAATCAGACCCCTGCCTGGGGTTGTATCTAGACTACATGTAGACCTATTACAGCTCACACAAAGTCTACACAACCTGAAGATGGGCAAAGGTTAAAAGAAACCGCACTGGGAGAAAACACTCGGAAGAAAGTTAACCGCTAGATGGCTTGCCATCTAAAACATACAAAGTGTTCTAAAAGTGGACAAAAGAACTGGACCCCTCACCAAGAAGTTAGGTAGAAAATAATCTCATCGTTGGGTGACGTCAGGAGAGTGCAAACCTAACCACTTGACACCCAGTGGATCGGCTAAAAGCCAGAGCGCTGACAACACCAAAGGCTGGGAGGATGTGGGGGCAACAGGAGTGCTCCTTCATGGCTGGTGGGAATGCAAAATGGAGCAGCCATCTCGGGAGACAGTTTGCCAATTTCAAAGCAAAGATCATCTTACCGTATAATCCAGCAATCATGCTCCCAAGTATTTCTCAAATGAGTTAAGAACAAATGTCCACACACACACACGCACACACCTGCACACGAATATTGATAGCAGCACTGTTCACGACAGCCAAAAAGTGGAAGCAACCCTAATGTCCCTCAACTGATAAAACGTGGCCTTCCCAAACGGGAGATTATTTCACAGTGTTATTTTGGAAGCATTTACTGACGCAGGCTGTAATGTGGGTGAACCTTAAAAATATGCTCAGTGGAAGAAGCCGGTCACAAAAGACCACGTATCATATGACTTCATCTATATATAATGTCCTGAGTAGGCAAATACATATTGGCTCAGTGGTAGATCTGAGCCTGCCAATGCAGGAGACACAAGAGACATGGGTTTGATCCCCGAGTTGGGAAGATCCCCTGGAGGAGGAAATGGCCACTCCCATACTCTTGCCTGAAAAATTCCATGGACAGATAAGCTTGGTGGGCTATAGTCCGTGGGGTCACAAAGAGTTGAACATGACTCATCACACAGCACACAGCATATGCAGTGTCCAGAGTAGTCTAATCCACAGAGATAGAAAGTAGCTTTGTGGTTGTTGGGGCTGTTAGAGGTGGGTTGGGGAATGACTGCTAATAAGTAAGGGTTACTTTGGGGAGTGATAAAAGTATTTTAGAATTGACTGTGGGGGTGGTTGGACAACTCTGAATATACTGAAAAACCATTGAATTGTACACTTGAAGTGAGCAGGCTGTTCTAGGGGCCAGAGATAAGTAGGTCTGTTCTAGGCTGTTCTAGGGGCCAGAGATAAGGGGTCTCCCTGCAAAGGGCCCAGCTCTTACACGTTCCTGCTGGTCGCGCTGCCCCAGGGTGCAGCAGGGAGCTCACATTCCCTGCCCCGCCTCCCGCCCCGCCCCGGGACAGCCGAGAGTTCCCATTGGTTCTCTCCTGCTTGAGTTCCACCTAATACTAACAGATACTCACAAAGACCTCGAGGTCGGTTTTGTCTCCACTTTTCGGAGACAGCCTGAGGCTGGGGAGGTTGGCAAGCTTGACTAGGGGCATAAGACCTGCAGCTGCAGAGCTGGGCTTTGCAGTCCGCCCGCAGGCCCTGCACGCCCGCTGTCTGCCTTAATGCCCAGGGCTGGGTGCCAGGGAACTGGGAGCATCTCGGCCCGACTGCGCACAAGCAGGGATCCTGGCTGTCTCACCTGGACCGGGTGGAGGCTCTCCCTTTGAAATTTGTGTTAGTTTGACTAAAATTTGTGAGTTCAAGTGTGTTTTTAAATGTCGGGTAATTCAAGCTTCAGATTGCACTTCCTTTCAGGCCATCCCAGTTACTGAGGTTTTATTCTAAGCTGGAATGAATAGCAGCCTCAATCAAAAGGTAAATTAAAAACCCAGATCAAAGCAGTGATGATACACATGGCAGCCCCGGGTTCAATATTCCCGATATGCAAAGAGCTCTTAATGAAACAGAGCTTCCCTGGTGGCTCAGATGGTAAAGAATCTGCCTGCAATGCAGGAGACCCGGGTTTGATCCCTGGGTTGGGAAGATCCCCTGGAGAAGGAAATGGCAACCCATTCCAGTATTCTTGCCTGGGAAACCTCATGGACAGAGGAGCCTGGCGGGCTACAGTCATGGGTCACAAAGAGTCAGAAACGATTGAGCGATTATCACTTATGAATCAATACGAAAAATCTCCCCAAAAGGAAATTGGAAAGAGGTCATGAATGCAATACTCACAGAGGAGGAAACTTTAAATGTCCGACAAAGGTGGTAAAAACGATCAAATTCATCTGTTACCCCAAAATGCAAATGACGTACTATCTTCATTCATCAATTAACCTGGCTACATTTTTTTTTTAACATGGCTGTGTCTGGGAAAGTTATAAACGATACAAACATTCTAGAAACTATAAGTGCCTTTTAAAAGTCTTAAACTACAGTCTTTAATCCAGCAATACAACTCAGAATTCCACCCTAAGGAAATAACTAGCCATGGGATCAGAGACTTTATATAGAAGGATAATTATCAAAGGATTATGAAAAAAATCCAGGAATAAGTGCTTAAAACAGAGAATTTCCTATTATAAACAGTCACGTAAGCCATTAAACTTACCTCACTGGAATATATAAGAGACGTGTGGGAATGCTCAAAAATCAGAAAATTTAAAAACTTACCTGTTGAGCATGCTCAACTGTTACATAGTGTTACTAAAAGGCTTTTTGCTCCCGTACCTGTCCTTGGGAAAAACTGGTCTGTCATCCAGGTATGTTAAATGTTTTAGCCGGACGGTGAGTGTCCTTCGGTAGTTGGGGATGTTCTTAATCACCGGGTTCCCCATCAGATTCAGCACACGCTGGAAGCACACAGGCAGAACCACATTAGGCACTGAGAAACAGATGCAGTTAAAACATTTCACTTGTGTGTTGCGCTGAGAAGAAATACAAAGACAGGGAGTGTCGACATGAAATCTTGAAGACAGTCTCAGAGAAGCCGGGGCTGTCACTGCTCCTGTGCCATCAGAACCGTCCTGAGAATCAGGTATCCCTTTCTCTACTTGAACTTGAACTCTCACTGTCCTTCCAGAACAGTGCTGGAAAACCTTCCTGGAGCCTTTCCCGAGGGTGGTGATTTTGCTCGCCCAATCTCTTTTACTGGAACTAATCTCTGATCGTTTTTCTGTCCTTCCCAGCCAGGACCCGTTTTAAGAAAATGCACACAGCTGCTGGACAGATAAGAGATGGTGATCAGGGACAGGATGCAGAGCACTCTCTAAGCTACCCCGAGGCTCCTTCTTGCCAGGCTTACAGGTCTCCTGGACGTCAAGCCGGGACTAGGAGAGGGACAGCGCAGAGCAGTGCCAGTGTGCCGTCCCCCCGTCCTTAAATCCTGTCACCTCCTCTCCAGGAGGGGGATCTGTCAAGGTGACATGTGGGTGAAGCATTTAAAATGGGTTTGCCTAAGCTGGTGAAATGGTTTTTGTATCTAAATTGCTTTCTGTTGTTGGAGAAAATAAATACATTGTGAACTGGTTAGTTTAGCATTTTCCAAACTTCATTCTCATCTGGCCGTCATGGTTCTTGTCACATGTTCAAGTGACCTGTCCTGTAGGGCTGGGTGTCGGGAGCAGTGCGCCCTAGGGGCGGGCACTAAACAGCTGTGCACGCACGTGTGCACGTGTGTGTGGAGAATGTAGAAGCCACCAGAAAACAACCACGAGACAGACTGTTGTTATTTCCCCCCAACCCCTGCCTGCAGCAAACTCATCTGCTGCAATCCTAACCCCAGCGCCTCAGAATGTGACTGCATTTGGAGACAGGGTCTTAGAAGAGGTGATCAAGATTAAATGATGTCACTGGGGTGAGCCCTGATCCCATAGGTCCTTGTACAAGGAGGAGATTGGGAGACAGACTGTGAAGGCCACGTGAGGACTCAGGGAGAAGATAACTGTCTACACGCCAAGGAGAGAGGCCTCAGGAGAAAGCAAGCCTGCCCCACACCTTGATTTAGGACTTCTAGCCTCCGGAATAATGAGAAAATAAATTTCTATAATTTAAAACACCCAGCCTGGTACTTTGTTATGACAGCCAGGCCCCCCAGAAAAGGATTACTATTCAGCTGTGTATTATCATGCCATATGCTAGTGACTACGTGAATGGTAAACTAGTTCTTGGTGCCAGTCTGCTTTGCAGATTACTCCTGAACTATGCTCTCCTAATATCAATAACCTCAGATATGCAGATGACACCACCTTTATGACAGAAAGCGAAGAAGAACTAAAGAGCCTCTTGATGAAAGTGAAAGAGGAGAGTGAGAAAATTGGCTTAAAACTCAACATTGAGAAAACTAAGATCATGGCATCTGGTCCCATCACTTCATGGCAAATAGATGGGGAAACAATGGAAACAGTAATAGACTTTATTTTGGGGGGCTCCAAAATCACTGCAGATGGTGACTGCAGCCATGAAATTAAAGGACACTTGCTCTTTGGAAGAAAAGTTATGACCAACATAGACAGCACATTAAAAAGCAGAGACATGACTTTGCCAACAAAGGTTCGTCTAGTCAAAGCTATGGTTTTTCCAGTGTTCATGTATGGATGTGAGAGTTGGACTACAAAGAAGGTTGGATGGCAAAGAACTGATGCTTTTGAACTGTGGTGCTGGAGAAGACTCAAGATTCCCTTGGACTGCAAGGAGATCCAACCAGTCCATCCTAAAGGATATTAGTCCTGAATATTCATTGGAAGGACTGATGCTGAACCTGAAACACCAATACTTTGGCCATCTGATGCGAAGAACTGACTCATTAGAAAGGACCATGATGCTGGGAAAGATTGAAGGCAGGAGGAGAAGGGGATGACAGAGGATGAGGTGGTTGGATGGCATCACTGACTCAATGGACATGAGTTTGAGTAAACTCCGGGAGTTGGTGATGGACAGGGAGGCCTGGCGTGCTGCAGTCCATGGGGTCACAAAGAGTTAGACATGACTGAGTGACTGAACAGAACTAAACTGATGCTTTCCTTACTGTTTTTCTTTTAAATGGATTCACTTTTCCCTCGCTTACCCAGGCCTTAAGCAGGAAACAATGACCTGAGGGTTTTCGTGTGCTATTTGGAAAATATTTTTTCCTAGTACACATGACAACACATACACACTGAATAGCAAGGAAATGGTCCCAGGCTGCTGGGGTTGAGGCTAGAGGATACAGGAGCTGCCTGCAGGGGCTGCCATGGGCTGGAAGATGGGAGCACTCAAGCACCCAAATTCAAATGACAGAAAGGTTAAGTCACTCCAAATACTGTATCTTTAAATCTATCTGTCCACAGTGATAAAGAAAAACCCTTCACTGTCATCTTTAGAGGTCCCTATGTTCTGGATCCATTTCTCTGAAAACTGATACATAAAAAGAAAAACAAAGACATCTTCATCCCAGTGTTTTCTGCATACACTTTACACTAGGGATGTAAATTGTTGATGAGCAAAAGTGCTCTTTGTGGAAGCATCGCCGCTAAGAAAGGCAGAAGGAGTGAGAGAATTAGAATATGATCCCTGAGCGACTGCTAAGGAACTCACACAGGGAGGCAGTGTGCCTGGGAGCTGCAGTCGGGGGATGGGAGGCCAAGAGCTGGATCAGACTGAAGCTGGATCAGACTGACAGCAGTCAAACCCACTAGTGACGCTTAAAGTCACAACAAGAGGCAACCAGGTGTTACACTTGCCCTGACTGATGCCACAGCTGACCTCAGGGCTGTATTCTGAGCCTGGATCTGACCAGGCCTCTGGCTCCATCATCATTTTACAGGAGATACTGGAGACAGCAGAACACGTTAGACCACACCATGAGGATGCAGTCAACTGAATCCAGGGTGTGGCCGACATCCAGAGGGACCCGGTTTCTTCAGCAGATTCTTGGCGGGGGGGTGGTGGCAGGGAGAGGAAGAGACAAGCGGGGTGGGCTGTGATGAGATGCATAATCCAAATACAATGTGTGGGTCTGGTTTGGATTGGTAAAATCTGATGGTCTTAAAGCTCGACATTCAGAAAACTAAGATCATGGTATCCAGTCCCATCACTTCATGGCAAATAGATGGAGAAATAGTGGAAACGGTCCCATCACTTCATGGCAAATAGATGGAGAAACAGAGGAAACAGTGAGAGACTATTTTTTTGGGCTCCAAAATCACTGCAGATGGTGACCACAGTACTCTTTGAAAGGAAAGTTATGACCAACCCAGACAGCAAGACATTCATTTGCTAACAAAGATCCATCTAGTCAAGGCTATGGTTTTTCCAGTGGTCATGTATGGATGTAAGTGCTGGACTATAAAGAAGTCTGAGTGCCGAAGAATTGATGCTTTCAAACTGTGGTGTTGGAGAAGACTCTTGAGAGTCCCTTGGATTGTAAGGAGATCCAACCAGTCCATCCTAAAGGAAATCAGTCCTGGGTGTTCATTGGAGGGACTGATGTTGAAGCTGAAACTCTAATACTTTGGCCACCTGATGCGAAGAGCTGGCTCATTTGAAAAGACCCTGATGCTGGTTAATATTGAAGGTGGGAGGAGAAAGGGACGACAGAGGATGAGATGGTTGGATGACATCACTGACTCAATGGACATGAGTTTGGGTAAACTCCAGGAGTTGGTGATGGACAGGGAAGCATAGCATGCTGTGGTCTGTGGGGTCACAAAGAGTCAGACACGACTGAGCCACTGAACTGAACTGAATCCAATGGTCAAAACACATGCTTGAGGCAAATGGAGAAAATTGGACATAGACTGGGTATTAACTGTCATTCTGATACTATTTTAGGTATAATAACAGTACTGTAATGATGTTTTTAAAAAGTCATTATCTGTCAGGAATACACACTGAAATTGTAGGTGAAATGACACAGCATTTGGCATTTAAAACACAGCAGCTAAAAATAGAGAGGAAAAGTGTGATGGGTGTTCAGAAGGCGGGGAGAAAGGAAGAGGGGAGGGAGGGGAGAAGAAAAGAGATTTGCTGCCTACAGAACACAAGGGGACACAAGTTGTGTCCGGGGGCTTGTCCCCCACCTCCACTCCCCACCACGCAGCACTCAGGGTCTTTCCCGACCAGGGACTGAACCCATGCCCGCTGCCCTGGGAGCTCGGAGTCACAACCACTGGGCCACCAGAGAAGTCTCTGGTGTGCGTGTTTCTTTCTATTTTTGTTTGTTTGTTTTTTACCAAGTCAGGCATGCTCTCAAGAACCCTCAAGATCTCGGGGTCGCTCAGCTTGTTGTGGGAAAGGTCAAGGACGCAGAGTCTGGCACACTCCCTGAGATGCTGAATGTCCTCCACGGTCTCTAAGTGGTTGTGCGCCATCTGGAGTGTGTTCAGGACTGGCAGGCAGGCTGGAAGGGGGAGTGGACAGAGGTGAGTGACATGGGCAGCAAAGAAAATGTTTAGACCCACTTGCAGGGAAGAGCGGTGAACACGAGTCTAGACAACGACACCATTGCCAATACCCCCACGCCCACCACCCCCACCCCACCACCGCCACCAGTAACCACCAGCCATCAACCACCAAACACCACCCCCACCACCAACCACCAACCACCACCCCCACCCCCACCACCAACCACCAACCCCACCCCACCCCCAACCACCAACCACCACTCCCATCCCCACCCCTACCACCCACCACTAACCATCAATGCCACCCCCACCCCCCCACCCCCCAACCACCACCCCCACCACCCACCACCCACCACCAACCCCCACCCCCACCCCACCCCCACCCCCACCACCCAACACCCCCACCCCCACCACCAACCCCACCCCCACCCCCACCCCCACCCCCACCCCCACCCCCACCCCCACCCCCCACCCCCACCCCCACCCCCACCCCCACCCCCACCCCCACCCCCACCCCCACCCCCACCCCCACCCCCACCCCCACCCCCACCCCCACCCCCACCCCCACCCCCACCCCCACCCCCACCCCCACCCCCACCCCCACCCCCACCCCCACCCCCACCCCCACCCCCACCCCCACCCCCACCCCCACCCCCACCCCCACCCCCACCCCCACCCCCACCCCCACCCCCACCCCCACCCCCACCCCCACCCCCACCCCCACCCCCCACCCCCACCCCCACCCCCACCCCCACCCCCACCCCCACCCCCACCCCCCACCCCCACCCCCACCCCCACCCCCACCCCCACCCCCACCCCCACCCCCACCCCCACCCCCACCCCCACCCCCACCCCCACCCCCACCCCCACCCCCACCCCCACCCCCACCCCCACCCCCACCCCCCACCCCCACCCCCCACCCCCACCACCGCCGCTGCCGCTGCGGTGGGTCCTTCTTACAAAGGTTTTCGATGGTCTTAATGTAGTTGTTGCTGATGTTGAGAGCATCCAGTTTCTGCAGAGGTTCTAGGTTCTCGATCTTATGGAGCAAGTTCACTTGTAAGAAGAGGCAGCGCAGTTCCGTCTGGGCCTCGAGATTCTCAATTTTCTGGATGCCGTTGCACTCCAACCAGAGGCAGCGCAGCCCCGTGTACTCTTCTAGGTTCTCAATGCGGTCAAAGCCTGGTGGGAAGGAAGTGGGTATTTGTTGGGCTCCCACACACACAGAGGCACAGGTCTCACTGTCTTTTATGCCTACTCGCCTTGGAGAAGGAAATGGCAACCCACTCCAGTATTCTTGCCTGGAGAATCCAATGGACAGAGGAGCCTGGTGGGCTAGGGTCCATGGGGTCACAAAGAGCCAAACACGACTGATGCGACTCAGCACGCAGGCACACACGCCCAGCATCCACACATTCCTCCTTAGGCACACCACCGCCTCTTTGAGAACCCGCGTCCTGATCCTTGCCCCGTGGCTCTCTGCAGGGAGCTGGTCGTGCTGAGCCACATGGGGCCAACCTTCAGGAACCCTGCGGAGCTTTGGCTGGCTCTACTGGAAAGAGTTAACTTTCTTCGAGAATTGCCAGCCTGGTAGGGGGGAGCCTAACTTCCCTTCTCGCCTCGGAGTAGGTGGGAGTGAGGCAGGTGCCCTGCCTGAAATGAATGAGCACAAGGGAACGCAGGGCTTCAGAAGGGGGAGAGGCAGCCTCGTGAAGACATGCGGTGAGAAAATCCAGTGGTACCTGAAGCCACTGCAAACTTCGGGTCTGGCTTTCTGGTATGGCTCAGTTTTATGAGCCACGTTTAAGGAGAGGAAAACCAACATTTTTGTTTCCTTGAGTAACTCGTTATAGATTTGTACTTCACGGTTCGTCTGCTGTTGCCAAATGTTTTGAAAGTCATTTGGTTGCCTGAAAAGTTTTAACCGGAAGTTTGTGGGTTTTTTTTTTTTTTGGCTGTGCTGGGTCCTAGTTGTGGCATGTGGGATCTAGTTCCCTGACCAGGGATCAGACCCGGGCGCCCTGCGTTGAGAGTGCAGGATGTTAGCCACCGGGCCACCAGGGAAGTCCCAAACCCAAAGTTTTTATGAAGAAAGGGTGAAAGCAACGGTGAGGCAGAATCACCCGACTAAATCATTCCCAGGTCCTGACCCTCAGAAACAGTATCAAATAATAATTTCCTAAGTTGGTAGGCATGGGGTTAATTTGCTAGGCAGCAGTAGATAATATAGGCACCTCTCTCGTCTTCTTCTTCCCACCTCTTAAATACGGGTCCCCTGGGGTCTGCCCTCCTGTGTCATCTCATCACTGCTACACCTAGACACTGAGAGGAGGATTTGGGAGGGGGCAATGTGGATGTGAGGAGACCAACTAGGGGTCCTTCCCCACCTTTAAAGGATATTGCAGCTGCAGCCCTCCGTGAATCTCCCTGGCACAGTGTGAATCTCCTCATGGTGGCCGACTGTCCCCCAAGACACCAAGAGCATCCTCAGCATATCCATCTTTGTATCTCCAGCACTGCGCCCTGTGCCGGCCCACAGAAGGCTCTCAGTAAACTTTTACTGAATAAAGGGCCACGTGGATGGCCCAATGAAGCAGGTTGACCGTCCCAAATTCAGCATCAACCGGGAGTTATTGCTCTGCTTTGTCACTGCGAGGAAGAGCCCTGTCTATGAACCTGAACTTAAGTTGATGTGTGACCATTGGACACCACCACAGTCCTTCACAATGTGTCTCTCCCAACTGCAGAGTATTTACATGTAGTTAGTGGTCTGGGAAACTATGAGTCCTTTAGCAAATACAAATAAAAGATGCCAGTATGTTTCCCTGGAACTCATATAAACTCTAGTCATATAAGACTCTTTCTTCCAAGAAATGTTATTGCTTTCCCATGCATCTCCACTAAACCTTGAAATTTCTGCTTAAATGTAAGAACTCTAGACGATCCCTGTGAGTAATTCTTTATACTGCTAGGCCTTTCCATCTGACACAAGGTACCTCCTCCACCCGATCCTTACCTTTATAGTGTAAATACAGCGTATCATTCAGTGCTGGGGTAATGTAAAGCTTGTGCTGCTTGCAAAGCTTTTGCAGAAACTTTTTAGTCATTCTGTCAAATGAAAAACATGAACCAGAAATTGATTTCAGTTTGTCAGCTGTAAGATATATCCCGTAAATTCTTTGCCACATCCATTCCGTCTCCAAATTCCACAACCTTCTGTATGCCTGATGACACTGCTTGTTTGTAGCTTTCAGGGCCTCATCCAATATTGTGAATTTCAGCATTCTTAAAAATTGCAGTGTATGTTCTTATAGAAATATCTTTGTGTCATCAAGAACTCCTAATGTGTGCCTCTCTCCAGGTTTGGCATTAAAGTTTAATAGATTGCAGTTAGTTATGCGACTCTGACTCATAACTAACCATCCTGACTCTGCTACTAATCCTCAGACAAGGGGCTGTCTAGTTAATCTTCATGAGCCCCAATTTCCTTATCTGGACAAAGGGGTGATCATCACATCTACCTTAATGTGTAAAAGTGTGCTGGGAGTGGTGGCAGCACGCCCACGTACCTGGCGCCACGATCCTCCTTGTCGGCTCTTTGGTGTGCTAAGCGACCATCTGACCAGCTGTCACCACTCTGCTTCTGCTCACTGAGGCAGGAAGTGTTCAAAGGACCCACACACGTTTCCTTAGGATCATTCATTTCTGTAAGATAAGAGATTGGTTCTGTAGAGAGCAAGAAATGTATAAAAAAAATTTCCCTCTACTTCAACTTGATGAATAATTGTCTGCTTTTAGTGTACAATCAGTACTCTTTAAATGTATCACAATTTTTAAAGCATTGTTAAGGATTATGAGAATTTCACTTCTAGGCAGATCTTTGAAAAAAGCTCTTGTACAGATGGACAAGCGGATGTGTGCAAACATACTCACTTCTGCAGTATTTGTAATAGCCAAAACCAGTTAACAATGCAAATGTCCATTCACAGGGACAGGTTAAATAAAGCAATGGGTCATTATTCTGCCTTGCAATAGAATGCACAGATAGGGAAAGAGAGAGACAGACATGACTGAAAGAATCCACACAAAATTCTAGAGGAGGGGAAAATGCAGTGGGAGTAGAAATAGTGGTGGGGTAGGGCAAAAAACATCAAATATATCTGAAATGTTCTCTTTCTCTTTAGAAATATTTATTTGTGCTGGATCTTAGTTGTGGCATGTGAGATCTTCAGTCTTCATTGTGCCAGGTGGGATCTTTAGTTGCGGTATTGTGAGATCTAGTTTTCTGACGAGGGATTGAACCTGGGTCCCCTGTGTTAGGAGCGTGGAGTCTTAGCCAGTGGACCACCAGGGAAGTCCCCCAATGCATTTAATCTTAAGAGCTGTTTGCTGCTGCTCTCTGGGTGTCCCTGTAGACTACCTAGAGATTAAACATTCTGTGTGTGGGACCATGTCTTACAGTTCCCCATTTCCCACTGCCTACAATACCCAGCTGCAAGAGGCACCAGATGATGGTTTGGGGTAATAAAGAATGTGTGAGCGTGAAAGTCACTCAGTCGTTTCCGACTCTTTGCGACCCCATGCACTATACGGTCCATGGAATTCTCCAGGCCAGAATACTAGAGTGGGTAGCCTTTCCCTTCTCCAGGGGATCTTCCCAACCCAGGGATTGAACCCAGGTCTCCTGCATTGCAGGTGTATTCTTTACCAGTTGAGCTACAAGGGAAGCCCAATAAAGAATAGGTGCTCAATATATATAATAATTGATTGGTTATATTAATACCAAAACTACCATTTATTACTGACCCACTGTATGCAAGTCACTCTAATTATAACTATCCCGGCTTGCGGAAGATGAGACTGCCCTAGAGAGCGGTTAAACTCTGGGCAAACCGCCATAAAACTGGCAAGTTGCAGAGGGGTAGTGTCAACCCAGAGTAACTTGGTCCAAACTGTGTGTCCATAGCACAACATGGCTTCCCTATAGCAACTCATACAGGGCTTGCCTGGACAGTCATTGCTTACAATTGTTGGCTGGGTTCAAAAAATGAAACACAAATCAAGCAGTTTCTTTATCAGTCCCTAAAAGGTTTCCCTTATGATTGAAGCCAAGCAGCAGGAGAGGCTATCTTCTAAGCCTATTCAGGAAAACTTTGGTGAGGAGTCACCAGGTGATCCCAGAAACACCAGCTCATCATTCATTCTGTCCACCACAGATCAGGCACTGGACTGGACACTGCCAATTCATTTGGGGTGTCTGCCCTGACATAGCTTGCCATCCAGAGGGAGAGAGAGCCTTTGATCTTACATGGTGAAGGAAATGAAGGGATACATTCAAAAGCTGGGTTGTGAGGGGAATGGTGTCTTGGGTGAGGGCTTGGGCTCTTGGTGTCAGACTGTCCAAGCATAAGTCTGTTCTACCATTGACTGGCTGAGGGTAATCTGTTTGGAGCAAGTTCTTTAACTTCTTTAAATTCCAGGTAAATTACCTGTGTGACCTGGCAAGAGGAGTGCCTACCGCAGAGGGCTGGCCTATGGTTGGAATGTGGTGAGTGCATGGTACATAATCTTCAGTGAGTGTGGGCCGCCGCTGTTATTATTTTTTGGCCGCGTCTTGTGACATGCAGGATCTTAGTTCCCCTATCAGGGATGGAAACCCATGGAACCAGCAGTGGAAGCTTGGAGTCTTAACCACTGGACCGCCAGGGAAGACCCTGTTATTATTATTACGGTTACTGCTGGCAGTGAAGACCAGGTATGTGGTGCTGGGCGCAGCCCGTCGTCCCCCTCGCCTCCCTGGGGCGGTAGTCTGCACCTTCCTTGCGGCCACCTTCGCCTGCGTTCCCGTGGTCACCAGCCGACTCCTCCACACCAGGCTCCTGCGCGCACTCTTGCTCCGCTACCCCGTCCACCACAGGCTCTGAGGCCTCGGGGTGCATGTTTATTTCGGAAACACCGAACACCCCGTAGCAGTGGGAGCCCGGTTCCGCGGGATCGCTATGGCCCCTAACCCACCAGGCCACTGGAGCCCGGGTCGTTGGCTGCCCAACGCTTCTCTGGTCTCCACGGCAACCGCTGCACACGCGCACTCGGGCGGGCCTGAGCGGCGGAACGCCGGGGGCGGGTCCAGCAACGGCCACGCCCCCGGCGCGTGCGCGGGTCACGTGGGGGCGCGGCCCGGGGAGCTGCTGCGGCGGCGGTGACGGGGGCGGCGGCCGCGCGTCTTTGGCGGGACCAGCTTCGAGGCCGCGCCGTCTCTGCAGGTACCGCGCCTTCCGCGCGTATCCCCGGGTCCCAGACCCTCCTAGGCTCTCTCGGCGCCCGGCGGAGCTTCGGCCCGTCTGCTCGCTCTGCGCCCCACCACGCCCCCCGGGACCAGTGCCCTCTTTGCCGAGACCCCCGGGACCCTCGGGCCCTGTCGTCCCTCCCTTCCCTGGGACCCCCGCCCCTAGCACCCCTCCTTCCTGGCCTGTCCACCCGGAGCGCCTCTTCCCCAACTCCATCCGGGCGTTGCACCCATGAGGAGCCCGTCTTCTGGGCCCGCCCCTCCCCCGGGACCCGGCCGACCTGGGGCCCCACCCACCCCGAACGCGGGCCCATGTCTTTCCCGGACCTGACCCAGGTGCTCCCCACGAGGCTCCGAAAGGCACGCATTTGTGCTTCTTTATTCTCGTTTCCAAAGGCACTCGGTCTGAGTAGGGTTTGTTGCCTTCGTCTTTGTTCTGAATGAGAAGTAATTCAGAATAAGGGCGCTCTTGGAGAAAGGGCCCCACCAGCTCTCCAGCGGCCATAGTTTGTTGCGCCCTGCCGGGTGCTGGAGGGGAAGGGTTATGGGGACCAGAGAGGCTGTCGCTGTTCCAAAGGAACGTGCAGCCCGGCGAAGCCCAACCCAGCGGCCCGCTTGGTAATGTCAGCAGGATGCCCGCCTGGGGGTCTCAGAGTGGGGTTCGCAAGGCAGGCCTCTGGACTATAACAGACCTTGATCTGAATTCCCACCGCCCACTTCTTAGCTGCAGAGTCCTGGCCGTGCCACTTCACCTCGGTAAGCCTCAGTTTCCTTGTCTGTAAACTGGGCATGATTACAACTCTGCCTGGAAGGGTTGATGAGAGAAGTGCCATGATAGGAAGAAAGCACTTAGTGGATGGAGTCTTTTGCAGAAAGCCAGATTTTAACCCTGAGCGCTGCAAATAGACAATAACTAACATTATTGAACATTAAATTACAGTGGCTGATAGCCAAGGTTTATTGAGCGCTGATGTTCCCAGGCTCTGAGTGCTTCATATGTATGATCTGATTTAATTTTCATTATAATCTTAGGCAGGAAATATTAGCCCCATATTTGCAGGTGATATAAGGAAAGCTCCGTGAGGTAATGAAGTAACTTCACCCAAAAAGTTACAAGTAATGAAGTAACTTCACACACAGCTCTTACATGGGGAGCCTGGGTTCAAATCCAGGATGTCTGTTTTCGGAGTCTGTGGTTGAGATCACTACAGTAATATTCCACAGACATAGAGCTCAACAAATTGTTTTTTTAAAGCAGATTTTTTTTGGAAATAAAAGTCACATAACAGAATTCACCATTTTAGCCATTTAAACGTGTGCTGTTCACAGTAGCATGTTCACTGTCCACAACCATCACCACTGTTTAATTCTAGAACATTCCCAAGAAATCCCACCGAATTGGCAGTCAGTCCCTATTTCCCACTCCTCCCGCCTTGTGGCAGCCCTCCTCTCCTTCTGTCTCTGGATTTGCGTTTTCTGGACATTTCCCGTACATGGAGTCATATAACGAGTGGCCTTTTGTGTCTGGCTTCTTTGGCTCAGCATACTCTTCTCGAAATTTGTCCGTATCGTAACATATATCCATACTTTGTTCTTTTCATTGCTGAATAATATTCATCATGTGGAGAGACCACATGTGTTTGTCCGCTCATCTGTTGTTGGATGTTTGGGTTGTTTCCACTTTTTATCCATGCCGGTTTTTGTGTGAGCCTAAGGCTTCAGTTATCTTGCGTCTGTACCCAGGAGTGGATGCTGTTATGGTTCTAATTCTCAGACCTGAAACTGAGGGGTATTGGATCTTGGACAAGAAGGCCCATGTTTTTACTCTCTGCATGTAGTTTACGTTAGCGGCATACTGAAACTTGGCACAGGGAGGTAAGGAAACTCCAAAAAGTCAGGATGCACCAATAACAGCTTCATCAAAGTGCTGATGCAAAGTTGGAGCAGCTTCTCAAGTTATTTCTGAGTGAAATTTGAGCTTTGAACACAAGGCATTCTTTGCTTCTATTTGTTAAATAAATACTGTATACCTAGCACCATGCTAGGGCCTGGGGAGGAACAGTAGAGATGGATGTGACCCCAGCCTCACACCATCACAAGGCCACAGGTGGATTGAAGACTTGAATCTGAAAAGCAGAATTGTAAAAAAAAAAAAAAAATTTGGAAAATAATACGGAAAAATATCTTTCTGACCTGAGGCTAAGATGGGATTTCTGAAATGAGACGTAACAAGCATAACCCATGCAGGAAAAAGATTGATAAATTGGACTATGTTGATGTTGATACTAAGACATTCATTTCATCAAAAGCACTTATATAAAGAGACAAAGCATACAGAGGGCTAGTATCTAGAATGTAGAAAGAATACTTAGAACTCTGAAAGAAAAAAAAGACAACACAATAGAAGGTCACAAGGGGACTTCCCTGGAGGTACAGTGGTTAAGACTCTGCGTGCCAGTGCAGGGGGCTTGGGTTTGATCCAGCATGCTGTGTGGCTCAGCCAAAATAAATAAATACAATTTTTAAAAATTAAATTTTTTAAAAAGTTGATTTGAAAAAAAATAAGATCGAAAGCTAGAAATAGGCATTTCATAGATGAGAAAACACAAACAGCACATAAACGTCAGGAGTGCCAGCCTTATTAACAGTCAGGAAATGCCAGTGCAGATGATGGTGAGGCCCCATTTCACAGCCAGCCTTTGGCAGGAGGTGAACTGTTGGATGTTGCTAGCCATTGAGAGGAGGCAGCATGAGCTCACACTCGCTGCTGGTGGGCGTGTAAAGTGGCTCAGCTGCTTTGGCAGCATCTGGTTGAACACATGGATGTCCGGTGGCCCAGCAGTTCGACTCTTAGGCCTGTCCCTTTGAAAACTCTTGTGCATGCACGAGAATGTTGATAGCAGCGCTGTTCGTAGTTGTAAAGTCAAAACCAACAAGAACAACCCATCAGCAGTAGACTGGACATGCGAGTTGTGTCTGTGCCATGAGATGGTGCAGCAGTGAGAGTTTATGGCCTGCAGCTTCGGAGGTGTGCCTGGGTCTGGAAAACAGCCCCAAGTGAGAGGAACGAGTCACCAAAGGATACGTGGGCTTGATTCCTTATGTAACGGGCAAAACCAGGCAAAACGGAGTACTGTTATTTCAGAATCTGTGGTAGGGTGGTATACAACTATTTCCAAAGAAAGAAGAGAGCAAGGGAATGATTACATCAGAACTTATGCTATGCTAAGTCACTTCAGTCATGTCCGACTCTGTGTGACCCCATAGACGGCAGCCCACCAGGCTTCCCCCTCCCTGGAATTCTCCCTGGATTCTCCAGGCAAGAACACTGGAGTGGGTTGCCATTTCCTTCTCTAATGCATGAAAGTGGAAAGAGAAAGTGAAGTCGCTCAGTCACGTCTGACTCTTAGCGACCCCATGGACTGCAGCCTACCAGGCTCCTCCGTCCGTGGGATTTTCCAGGCAAGAGTACTGGAGTGGGGTGCCATTGCCTTCTCCAACATCAGAACTTAGGAGAGTGATTACCCTAAGGGTGGCGGAAGGGGTTGTGACCAGGGAGGAGGCATTGGGCCTTCTGAGACTCTGATTTGATTGGTGGAGTTCTGTAGCCCTGTGAGTGTTTTTTTATTCTTTGAGCTGTGCATAATAGACAACTTCAGTGTACATTTTTCCAATTTTCTTAAATTGTTGTTTAGTTGCTCAGTCGTGTCCGACTCTGCAACCCCATGGACTGCAGCACGCCAGGCTTCCCTGTCCCTCACCATCTCCTGGAGTTTGTTCAGTCTTAGGCCCATTGAGTCGGTGAAGCCATCCAACCATCTCAACCTCTGTCGTCCCCTTCTCCTCCTGCCCTCACTCTTTCCCCGCGTCAGGGTCTTTGCCAATGAGTTGGCTCTTTGCCTCAGGTGGCCAAAGTATTGGAGCTTCAGCATCAATGCCGGTTTGGAATTCATGGCACATGAATTTTTACTTTTAACTTTTAAAACCTTTGGTCTAATTTTTTTGTTAAGTTTTCCCCAGCTGAGTGGTGAAGGAAGGGCATTTGCTGTTTGTTTTTGCTTGCAGCTTGTCTGAAGAGAAGGCAGAGCAGCTCCTGGAGGCCCAGAGCTGGCAGAGGAGGTAAGAGCAGACTGCAGGTGGAGAATGACTGGGGAGAATGACTTGGGCAGGAAGACTGAGGACTCTGTCATAGTCAGGCATCTTTTCTGGAGTTTTTCCGTCTCACATTCTTGAGAAAAATGGTGTTCAAGGAGGGGTCGAAGTTCCCTTAACACAGCTTCCCCTTGGGGTGAGGTCATTCCCCAAGGCACATGTGACCTCCTTTTAGCTGGAACCTTATTACAGACACGCCTGCCATGCATTTTTCCCCACAAGTATTTCTTTGGCTTCAATCTATTAGACCTTGATATGTGGCGTCCAGTGTTTTACTGAAAACATTGTAGCATCTTAGACATATACCCACCTGTCATTTTGAAAAATAGATTTAATGTTCCAAGTATCTAGTTGTTTGTTGTTTTTTTTTGCTTATGGTTGTGTTATTTCTAACTTTATTACATTTTCTGTGCATACAAGTATCATGTTTTTCATTTACTTTCCTCATGGCCTACTCTTTGAGTAAGTGTGACAGATGGCATGTGTCCACTATAAAAGCGTTATTTTAGGAACTCCCACCTTAGGATGGTTGGACTCGGAGTCTCAGTTTTTATGTTCTTCTTTGTAAGGAGCTAGTGTTTTTGGTCACTTCTCTGGGAATCTTGAATCAGCTGTGTCCCGGGAAGCAGCCATTGTGACTGGGAGGGGCCTTTCCAGCCAGCACCTGCCCCCCAGGATGTGGCTCTGGACTGCCACGGTGTGGCAGGGGACCGTTGGGGAGGTGACCCGTGCCTGCCTTGTCCCTAGCATCTGGAAGCTTTGAGAGGCGCTCGTGCATAGCGTACAAAGAGGGGATGCCTTTGAGGTGGAGCACTGTGACCCTGAGGGCTTCCCTGGTGGCTCAGTGGTAAAGAATCTGCCTGCCAGTGTGGTAGCAGTGGGTTTGATCCCTCGGTCGGGAATATTCCCTAGAAGAGGGAATGACAACCCACTCCAGCATTCTTGCCTGGGAAATCCCTGGACAGAGGAGCCTGGTGGGCTGCAGTCCACAGGGTCACAAAGTGTTGGACACAACTGAGCGACTAAGCACAGCACAGGACAGGCTTGTAAAGTTTAATGTTTGAGGGGTTATATGCTCATTGTGGGGCATTTAAGAATCCTACTGCCTGTTTCTTGAGTTTTTTATCATATTTCTTTCGTATGTTTTGTTGGTTTGTAACTTGGCCTACACATTCATATGCATACTCAACACACACACACACACACACACACGTATTTACATTCAGCAGTCCTTTGTTATTTCGTGTGCCTATTAACCAGTGTGGTGTCATTCTTACAGCATGTTCCATTCCAGAGGTGAATTTGTTTTCTTCACTCTGCAGACCTTGGTTGAGCTCAAATTGCATTGCGGTGGAGTGGGAGGGAATTCACTTATTCTTCCTTAAGCTTATGCCAATTTTTGCTGCTACTGTCAGGGATTTTTTTCTTAGTTTCAGAAAAAAGCTTAAGTTTTTTTCGATACAGATTTCTAGGAGAGGGGCCACTTCCAGAAATTTTATATAAATTTTGTTTTTGGCTTAAATCTATTTTCTCTTACGTACTATTAATAAATGCTATATACCCTTGTGCTTGTGCATATCTGAGCTCCCTGTAGTTTAACTGTGGTTGTTCTGATCTTTTTGATACCTGACCCTCACTGAGAGCTCGTGGTTGGCTCAGGCCCTGGTGACTCCCCTGGTCTGGTCTAGAAGGAAATTTATCAGCCTTGGTCATGCCCAGCCCTTCTCTGCCTCTCTGACTGCAGGTGCACACACGTACACACCAGTTCATATGGCATTTAAGTTGTTTTGTTAGATGTCAGTCTCTCCTCCTAGGCAGTCCTTTGCTTCATCTTTGAAACCTTAGCGTCCATCCCAGTACATGGCACATAAAGATGCTTGCTGTGTGGGTACTACAAGAGTCATATTGGGCTTTTCTCTCCCCAAACACAAGGGGCCAGGCAAGGATGATGGTGTGCCAGTGATGCCAGCTAGATGAAGCATGCTTAGCCACTGTCATTTCAGAAAACAATGTCTTCAGGTTCGGGGAGTATCTCTTTTTAAAATGTACATTTATGAACATTACTTATACATGATGCAATTTACATTAAAGAGTATTAGAGCATAGTTTTGTCTCAAAGTGAGTTGTAAGGTCTTTGAGGCTGAAGTGTTAGTCGCTCAGTCCTGTCTGACTCTTTGAGACCCTGTGGACTGTAGCCCACCAGGCTCCTCTATCCATGGGATTTTCCAGGCAAGCACACTGGAGTGGGTAGCCATTCTCTTGTCCAGGGGATCTTTCTGACCCAAGGATTGAACCCTGGTCTCCTGCATTGCAGGCAGTTTCAGTATTGTCTGCATGACCAGGAAGCCCCCTTTGAGGCCAAGGCTATGTCTTAATAGTGCTTCTATTTTTCATACTTTGTCTTTACAGGAATAGTAGGTCCTCTGTGCTTGCCGGTTTTGCATGAATAAATTCAATAAAAGAAATAAACATTACTCTCAGCTGTTACGTGGATTAAAAAGTCTGCCTGTCACTAAGCTGGGCCGGGAACTCCTTAGGGCGCAGAGCATATTGTGTTTATTGTCGTATCCATAACATTTAGCTCAGTGCCTGGATTTTAGTAGGAATTTGGTAACTCTTGATAATCATGTTGACTAATCTTCTTGGATGGAAAGAACTTTGTAAGCTGCAGATGTTAAGTAATGATATCATAAATTGACTGGATCCACGGGCTACGTGCATTTGAACAGTTACTGTTATTTAAATGCAAAATTATTAAGCCCTGATGTCTCAAATGTCCTTCTTCAACCAAACTGTGTGTGTCCCTTTCAGTTACTAAGCAAAGACCACCTCTCTCGCTCCCCGCCCCTGCAGGCTGCCATGGCTGCCGTCGACAGCTTCTACCTCTTGTACAGGGAAATCGCCAGGTCCTGCAACTGCTACATTGAAGCCCTCGCCTTGGTTGGAGCCTGGTACACGGCCAGAAAAAGCATCACCGTCGTCTGTGACTTCTACAGCCTCATCAGGCTGCATTTCATCCCGCGCCTGGTGAGCAGAGCGGACCTGATCAAGCAGTATGGAAGATGGGCGGTCGTGAGTGGTAAGAGATGAGATTTCAGTTCATGCCTGATTTAAAAATGAAGTCATCTTTCCCATTTGATCTGTGTTTTAAGTTGGATGCTTCATTCAGGGACTTAACTGAATTTAATCATGTTTTCATGGGATAAAGAAATAAAACTTCCTCTGTTATGATTATGTGCACCTTTCTCACTGCTCATCTTGGAAGGTGTTTCCTTGTGATTTTTGTCCTTCTATTGCCTCCTGTTCCCCATCCAGCCCTGCCTCCCTGCTGCTTGCTTTTCCTTCTTGCTCTTGGTTTTGAAACTGTCCTTACAAACAGGTACCACTTTCAGAAATGCTTCCCTTCTTTTAAATTTCATTTTCATTTACCATTGTTTCCTAGGAAAGTACCTCCTGACACTCACAGAGACCAGGTGAGGCTTTGAGAACAGTCTCCCACTGTGTCTCGCAGTCACCTTGGCAAACGTAAAGCGGCGCTTCCTCTACCTGTCAGAGTGTCTGGGCGAGCATTTGATTAGCTCATGTCATTTGTATTGCAGATTCCACCTTGTGCTTGACTGATTACTCACAGAACCGAGCTTATGTCTAGTGTGACTCCTTCTCTGATTAAACCCAGACCCAGGGTATTTAAAGTCCATTTTAAGGATCACACCGTGAAATGAGTTTGCTCCCTTTGCCGGCTTGTCCTGTAGGTGCCACGGACGGGATTGGAAGGGCCTATGCAGAGGAGCTGGCCAGCCGTGGGCTCAACATTGTCCTGATCAGCCGGAGCCAAGAGAAGCTGCAGATGGTCGCTAAAGACATAGCTGACACCTACAAAGTGGAGACTGACATCATAGTCGCGGACTTCAGCAGCGGCCGCGAGATTTATGACATGATCCGGGAAGCCTTGCAGGACAGAGACATTGGCATCCTGGTGAATAACGTGGGTGTGTTCTACCCCTATCCGCAGTACTTCACGCAGGTCTCTGAGGACACGCTCTGGGACATTGTCAACGTGAACATCGCGGCGGCCAGCCTCATGGTCCACATCGTGTTACCAGGGATGGTGGAGAGGAAGAAGGGCGCCATCGTCACCATCTCCTCTGGCTCCTGCTGCAAACCCACCCCCCAGCTGGCAGCGTTCTCAGCATCTAAGGTAACCCGTTCCCAGGTGGAAAGTGAAGTCATCATGTAGGAAAACATTTGTCACAGTGGTTTGGTCTAGTTTGTTGAGTTCTGTGTCAGCAGCTGATGTTTGCTTATGCTGTATTTTTTTCCCAAAATGACCATTAGTCTTTTTTTTCCCTCTTGATTCTTTCGAGTTCCCAACGAAATTAGTCTTTTCTTCTGTTTTATTTAACAGGCTTATTTAGACCACTTCAGCAGAGCATTGCAGTATGAATATGCTTCCAAAGGAATCTTTGTACAGAGTTTAATCCCATTCTACGTGGCTACCAACGTGGCCACCCCTGGCAGCTTTCTGCACAAGTGCCCATGGTTGGTGCCTTCCCCAAAAGTGTACGCACATCATGCTGTTTCTACCCTCGGCATTTCAAAAAGGACCACAGGATACTGGTCCCATTCCATCCAGGTAACCAGCCGTGTGCGCTCAGCTCTCGTAATTAAGGTTAAGGCATCCTAAACCTTTCCAAACGATAGATACATGGGAATCTGATGGAAACCTGATGCTGGAAGATGAGGATCATAACTTCTGATTCTCAGATCTTAGTGGTTCCAGTTCAGTCACTGAATTCTCTTCTGTGGATTTATATGTTAAGAACATTTGAAAGTTCCAGCTGCATGACGTCTAGAAGAGGAAATTCACTGTTTTAATGTCAGTACAGTAAGCTCCACCCTGCCCCTCAAACCCCAGTTCTCTCTCACAGTACTGACCATGGATGCATTTTGCTCTTTGACCTGCCTTTCATTCCTGGGATATTTGGAATTCTTACCTACATGACCTGCTATTCATATCACACTGAGTAAAGATGGAATCGTATCACTGCATGTAGGTGTGTCCTGCCTACTTAGAGGAAGGGGGGTGAGTGGGTGGGGATCCCATTTCTGTTCCCCAGAGAGTCTAGCATAGGGTCTTATGCAAAAGCGGGTACTCAGTGCAGCATCACCTAAGGTTTTTTTCCTCTTTTGTATTTAAGGTGATTGGTGATGTTTGTTGGCTTAAATCATTGCTGATCTGTGCAGTTTGTTGTCAATGGCTTTGGATTCTAACCTTGTAATCCTTTTCTCTTTCATCTTCAGTTTCTTTTCGCACAGTATATGCCTGAATGGCTCTGGGTGTGGGGAGCAAATATTCTCAACCGTTCTTTGCGTAAGGAGGCCTTATCCTGCAAAGCTTGAAGCCAGATGATGGTTGGGAAGTTTGACCAATTCGTGGGAACCTGCAGTATTCTACATTTGGAGGAACACATGGAATTTATCTTCTGCATTTTTTTTTCACGACTGATTATTTAGCATACTCTTGACTCATCCTTTGCAAAACAAACATAAGCCTTTTAAGAGTGCTGTGGGAAAGCCTTCAGGGCCGCACGGAGGGCACAGGGTGAATACCGACTGTGGCGCGAGAACCGATGGAGGACACCTAGAATGTGATGTGTGCTTTTGTTTTTTAAACTTTTCAGAAGTTGTGTGATATATGTTGTTCTAGGAGCTCCAGTAATATGATACTGAAATATGATATAACTTGGTAGCTCTTACAGTCTCACATGTTTCTTAAGGGAAATTATCTATGTCAGTAGATGAATTACAGCATTGGTTTTCAAATGTCCATCAGGAAAGACTATTGAAATGCGTTATTTTCTAGGTAAGGTTGCTGGTGTGATTAGTGGAAACCTGTATTGCATTGTGTAGCTTTAGTCGTTTGGCTCTCTGTGTATGAAATGCTTCTCCTCAACTGATACTTAGAGACCCACGTGTGTACACATGTTGTGTACATCCGGGCAACTGTATTTATTGGTAGTTTACTTTAAAAAGTATTTCTTGTCAAGATGTCTTAATGTGGCACCCAAAGGGGTATTAAAATTCTGCATTATTATTTTTCACCCTAAATGAGGCCACCTAATTTTGTGCTATAGGTTTGCCATATATAATATCACCTAACAGTGTTCTGGTTTTTTTTTTAATCTACTAAGGAATTAATTCATTCATAGATTTGGACATGTGATGACTGACCGTCAGTCATCTCTTGATTTATAGTTACTGTGGATAAGTAGTGACTTCTCAGCCTATGACCCATTTTATAACTGAAGTTTAGCCCTCTAGAACTTCTCATACCTGGTTGTGAAACACTTTTCTGTGTAATATTATTCCATCCCAGTAGCATTAATGATATAAATATCAAGTATTTATAGAATAATAGTTAAAATATGGACAAATTACGTGTATGAAAAGACATACTGTATCTGTTGAAATCAGTCAGAAGCTCGTTCTTGATTCATGTAACAAATTTGTATGTTATAGTGAACACTTCCATTGATGTGAAGATAATTAATGCCCGATAACCACCACTCTGTGGGTTTGCACTGAAACCTGCTGTGTAGTCTTTTTGGTTCAGGTCTCCTGAAGCCAAACATTTTTGAGAACCACATACCTAGTGCTTTGACAGTTGTAAATCACGAGACGAATATGACAGTATGTGCACATTTGAGATCCAGAGTTTAATGTTGCAGCGCTGATGCAGAAACCAGTTAATTGAAATCAGGACTTTTATGGAATTGCTGACTCCTGAGCTGATACCCATTACGAGGGGGCCTGAGCATGCTTTTATTTTATGCCCACGGTTTTGCCAGTGACATTGCCTTAGTATTTCCAGACCTGACTTGGACTCAGGATCAGAGGTTAAATTCAGAAGCTCTTCCATTGACAGATCAGGCCTTCATCACACAAGAGGAAGAAGTGCAGTGTGGAAAGTCACATTCCAGTGATTCGACACAGAAGTGCCGACTTTGATGGCGTTAGCTGGAAGCCTTTGTCATATTTGGCGTTTCCCCACCTGACAGTTAATTGATGGTCATTAAGACTAGAGAAAACTTGACTTCATGCCATATTGACTTGAACTTTGACATATAATAAGCAGCGATGTGATGTAAAAATACCATATTTATATTTAAGGTGATGTGTGGTACAGCAGTGTCTTATAGATTAGATGTTGGATCATTGTTACATGATGAGACTAAGTAAACCATGTCAGTGATGTTTTAAAATTCTCTTCTTGGCAGGATGTATGTAAATATACTGATTGGTGCAAAGTTCACGAAAGATGAAAACCAAGAATCTTCCTTAGGTTTCATCTTTCCCAGCGCTCATTTGAGAGTTATAATTGGACCACTGTAGCTGGGGTTTCTTATTAAGGATGTGGGAAATAAACCTTTGAAACAACTTGTGACCTGAAAATTTAACAATAAAAGCAGTTGCTTCTGCTTCCTTTAGAAGAGGTATTGGTCCGTATGTTTGGAAAGAGAGAAACGTTTCCCCCCCCCATAGAAACAAATATTTAAAAATTATAAAAAATTAATCTCTGAACACCTGTGACAGTAAGTTATTAAAAGCTGGTAATTCAGTCAGAAAATCATGCATAGCCATATGTCTTACGGGTCTTGAAACTACAGAGTTGATTTTTTGCTCTCATTCTCCTGATTGGTTGAATAAGATAAAGGCCGATTTTTATTCCTTGGCGTGGGTGATATGGAGATCACTGGTGGTTTTGCCATGATCCATTTTTCGTCTGGTAGCGATGAAAAGTAGCAAGTTCAAGGGGTGGGAAGAAAAAGGGAGACAGTGAGTAGAGACAGCTCTTCTGAGGAATCTTTTTTTTTTTTTGCTTTGTTTTGCTTTCACCTCAGTTACTTAAAATCTTGGCACATTTGGGTTAAATGGCATCTCGAGTCTTGACACTGTGTGCATTCCGAAATCAGTCTTTCTTTCTGTGTCTCTGTCTCTGGACTGTTAACTCTTTAAAATAGCATTCAGGTTTAATAAAGATTAACCTTCCCATGGGATTACAAATGCTTTATTATACACATGAAGTGTTAGTTTAGGGAGTTACCAGAACCTGGAGTGGTGGAAAACCGGTAGACCAGGATTCTGGGGCGCTCAGCCTCCCTTGGTAAATTTCCA
The DNA here is from genome assembly GCF_029378745.1 of Bos indicus. Lineage (NCBI taxonomy): Eukaryota > Metazoa > Chordata > Mammalia > Artiodactyla > Bovidae > Bos > Bos indicus. The sequence goes on along the minus strand of NC_091777.1, from coordinate 11,057,840 downwards.
GGCCACCTCCTATCACCCCCCAGGCCCCCTGCAGTTTTTAGGGCTCTCAGGAGCTGCAAAGTTCCCCTCCCCTTCAGTATCACCTGACAAGGATGTTTGCGATTCACTAACCTACCAGTTCCTAACAGTGGGGCTTTGTATTCAATGGCATAGGGACTTCAAGGGCTGTTAAAAGAACCCTGTTAAGATCAAGTCCCTTATGTAGTGGTAGGAGGGGAGTGTTCTGGATTTACAAATCCAAGAGTCAAGAGTTCTCTGAAAGTTCCTAACACTGATGTGATCTCGGGGTGGGGAAGAACTTGATCAGGTGTGGGTTGGTCTAGTACAACCACATCTATTGAATAAGTTGTGTGTCAAAGTGTGTATGTATATGCTTCATTTAACCGTCATCCTTTGAGGGAGATACTCATACTCCTTTGGGTAAGGTGAGTTCCAGAGAGCTGAGGTACAACTTGCCTAAGATCACAAAAAGCTAGTAGGTGATTCTAAGTTTCTTCACTATATTATATCAGTTTGGTTAAATCGTGTTAAAAGGAATATGCAGTACTGTGGTTTCTAATATTGGGGTATTATCCAGGTGCTGTGGAAAGGTCAAACAATACGAGCAGTTTTATCTCAGGACATAGCACATCATTTGTCATCAGCATGACCTAAAACAGGCTTTCAGTCCCCCTTGCGTGCCAGCTTGGTTGTGTCCGACTGTTTTGCAACTCCATGAACTGTAGCCTTCAAGGCTCATCTGTCCATGGAATTTTCCTGGCAAGGTTGTCATTTCCTTTTCCAGGGGATCTCCCTATCCAGGGATCGAACTTGCATCTCCTGCATTGGCAGGCAGATTCTTTACCACTGCCGCCAGCTGGAAAGCCTCCATCCCCTAGTTGTGCCCAATGTCTAGTGTGGATCAGCTCAACATGTAGACATTAAGTGGGTGATTTTAGTATCTCAATCACCCAGACAATTGGGGGGGGGGCGCACTTTTAGGGGAGTTTAATACATTGATCTTCAGAACGGGTCACCGCTTGGCGTCCGTGGTCCAGGCGACGCTGGGAGGGGTTAAGAGTAGAGCAGACCGGACTTCGGGCCGGGGTCTCGCCTGTCAGGGTGGAAGTCTGGCGAACACCCTCCGGCCTTGAGTAAGCACTTTACTCGCCAGCATCCGAGCTGCAGCGAGGGTTAAACGGGTAGAGGTTTGCAGGGGGAGCGCCGCCGCACCTGGCTCCACAGGCCCCAGGAGGAGAGCACTGGATGAATACGAAGGTTCGGTGGCTGTTCCGCCGCGGCTGTCCTCCGCAGGGCTGCGCCCGCCCGGGGGCCATACAGGTTTCCAGAGCTCCTGTGAATCCCCCATCCGCCCCCAATCTTCCTTTCTCCAGACTTCGGGCCGAGTCCCAGCAACCTGACCCCGCCCCTGCCCCAGGGCCGCAAACGTCGCGAGACCTCCACCCTTCCTCCCAGCCAGGGTGCCTCCCGCCCCGGGACCTCAGCGTCCAGCGCGCGCACGCAGGGCACGCACGGTCGGCGGGGTCCGGCGTTCTGGGCCGTCGGTGTCCCCGCCCCAATCGCGCAGTCTCGCGAGAGTTGGGAGTAAACAGCACCGAATGGAGACCCGAGGCGTGTTTGCGGCGGAGGCGCCGTTATCCCGGGCCCAGCAGACCCGAGCCTGAGGCGGCCGCAGGTACGTCAAGCAAGTCTGCTCCCCAGAGCCGCCGGCCCTCCCGACCTGCCGGGTCGCCCGCGCGCTCCGGCTTGATCGCCGCGCTCGAGGGCCCGAGGGCGGGGGTCTGTGCGGGCGGGGGCGGCGGCGGCGGGGCCTCTCTGCGCCCCTGGAGCCGCGCGGGCGCGAACCGGGCGGTACGGGGGCGGCGGTGGGGGGCGCGGGGAGGACGAGCGTTGGAGACGTGCCGGTGCGCCGCTTGCCTGCCCGCGGGAGCCTCGCCGTCCCGCCGCTCGCCCCGGCCGGACTGCCGGCCGGTTTCCCCGCCTGGCCCTCTTTGCGCGTTGACACGCCTCGGTGGTCGCTTCACTTCCCCGCTTCCTTGATCTGAAGTGAACTTTGACCGAGTCACACCGTGTGCCTGGTCCGGGCCCTCAGCCTCGGAGCAGACCGCGGTTCTCGGTCTGCTTCCCAGAGGGGAGCCTGCTGTGGGATTTTAAGGGACCTCGATTCCTGCCCCTTCCGTGTCTGGTTTTTCATAAATGCGGGGCAAAAACCTCGTCGGTCATTTGGGTCGGGGAGGTTCTGGTTGACTCTCAGACCTGAAGGAGCTTCACGTGCTGCCTAAGACTGTTGTACGCCGTCTCCTTTACGTTCATTTAAGATGTTTACCCCTTGTCTGGGTTAGCGCCCTTGAGACTTTGGGCCTATTTGCTTATGCAGATTAAGTTAAATATTTACTTTAGATTCCGAAGGACACTTCCAAGTAAGAGAGAGTAGCCTAAGGTCTCGGAGTTGAACTGGAGAATTTCGTTTCCTTTGGCCCTTTAGTCTTGACTGCTGGTAAGTAGCGCTCTCGCTTCAAGGTTTCAGTTTGCCTAAGTATGAAAATGAGGGTTTGGAGAACAGTGATTTCCCACCCCCCCCCCCCCAACTTTTAATCTGCGGCACCCATTTTACATATATATATTTACATACATACATATATATATATATGTATATATACACACACACTTTTTTAACGTGAGCGCTTTATTAAGGTTAAAATTACTGTTTTTAAGTGTGCTTATTCAACATTTTTTTTTCCTGTAAATTTGCAGTTGTGCAATCATCATAATCCAGTTTTAGAACATTTCTTCCATCCCCAAAAGATCCCCCACAGTGCCCATTTGAAGTCAGTGCCCATTTCTAACTCCAGCTCCAGGTGACCACTAATTTGCTGCCTCCTTAGATTTGTCTTTTTTGAATATTTTGTGTATTCAGATGGGATTATATGTGACTATTGTGTCTGGCTCCTTCTGTTTTTCATACTGCCTTTAGACTTCGTGTAATTTGTACCCTGTATCGGTGTGTCATTCCTTCTTTTTTTTTTTTTTAAAAAAATTGAAGTATAATTGCTTTACAATGTGGTATTAGTTTCAGGTGCCCAGCAAAAGTGATTCATTTACACATATGTATATTCTTTTTCAGATTCTTTTCTATTCTAGGTTATTACAAGATATTGAACATAGTTCTCTGTGCTATAACAGAGCTAAGTCGCTTCAGTCGTGTTTGACTCTGTGTGACCCTATGAACTGTAGCCTGCCAGGCTCCTCTGTCCATGGGATTCTCCAGGCAAGAATACTGGAGTAGACTGCCTTGCCCTCCTCCAGGGCATCTTACTGACCCAGGGATCAAACCCGTGTTTCTTTACAAGTCCTGCACTGGGAGGCAGGTTCTTAACCAGTAGTGCCCCCTGGGACGCTCATGCTGTACAGCGTGTCCTTGTTTATCTTTACAACCCCTTTGACTCTTTGCTTAGAATTCTCCAGGCAAGAGTACTGGAGTGGGTTGCGATTCCCTTCTCCAAGGGATCTTCCTGACCCAGGGATTGAACCCGGGTGTCCTGCCCCGTGTCTCCTGCATTGCAGGCAGATTCTTTACCATCTGAGCCATCAGGGAAGCCCCCATACATAGTGGTGTGTATCTGATAATCCTGCACTCCTAGTTTACCCTTTCCCTCCATACTTCATTCCTTTTTATGGCACACTCATAGTCCACTCTTTGCATGTAACACATTTTGTTTATCCATTCATGCAGGGCACTTCTTTCAGATAATGTTTTTTGTTGCCATGTATGAAGCAGATGGCTAGAGCCCTTTTTGTTAGAGGTGGGGAGGGGGACGCCTGGGGTGGCTGGGTGGGACCCTGGCCCATAAGCTAACTCCAGTGTGCTCCCCAAGTATCCTTATAATCAAGAGTTGGTTGCCTCTGTAAATAAAGCATTTTTAGTCTAGTGCTTGCAGAGCTTTAGAAGCTCCTTGGGCCCCATGGGATGTTGTAGGCTCCCTCCTGAAGAGTCAGGAGGTTTAATCATCCCCTTCACGTCCTTCTCATGTTGTGTGATTACCTTGTCTGTCAGTCTCGGGGGGAGATGGTTCTTGTCCTGCCTGCTGTCTCTTTCATTTGTGTGGCAGCCACAGTGCCAGAGTAACTAGAGGCTGCAGGCCCAATAGACCGCACGTGGCTCCTAGTGCAGTGCTGTAAGTGCAGTAGGGGGTGGTGTATTTGCATCTGCCCCTTTACATCAGGAGAGAGTTGAGATACTGCATATATTTTATTGGAAGAACTTGGCAAGTCTAACCCTTGATGACTTGAAATATTAAGAACGGGAGATGGACCTTGGTCTCTCAGTGTATGGTCTGAGTCAGCTTGAGACTGATTTCCTCCTCCCTGGGGCCTAATCAGTTTTGACCTGCTACAAAAATCTGTTCACTTGGTTTATTAATATTGAGGATGTCTTTTTGTCTGAGGTTGTTTAAGGAATGAGTTTAAAATGTGGCAAGTGTGAACCTCCTGTGTGGCTGACTGATCCTGGATGGTGGGAAGGTAAAGAGAATGAAGAGACAGCAGCAGCCTCTGTGAAAGAACAGACAATAAAAACAGTGTGGACCATGACTCTTGACTTTGGTGCTCTTGACTCGCGGGGCTGAATTTCCCCCTACAGAACCTACTGATGGGTGAATGTGCCAGAATGAATGGTTTAATCAGGCTTAAGAATACACCTTTGTTTTAAGATATTGTGATCTGGCATCTCTCAAATGTTAGCCTGTTAAACAATGGTAATACAGTCAAGTGTGCAGTTAGCTATGAAAGTGGTATTTTTACAGCCAAATTTTGATTAAACTGAATGGTACCCTTTTGTGACCTAAACAATTTTCTCGATCTGTTTCAGTAAAGGGTCATTAAAAAGCAAGGCACATCTTCCTGATTAGACGACTATTGGGTGATAAAAGTCATTTCCCTGACTTGTGTTCTTTAATTATTTGCAAAGAAACAAATTTGTATGTACTTTAGCTATACCCAGAATCATAATCCTAGTGACACTGTTTTATAATGCACATAGAAGATTCTGGGCTGTAAGGAATGTTGACTGTTGCCTGCCCAGGTAATCCATCTCCTCTACTTGGTCTCCCTCTTAACCAATCCCATTAAATCTTATTCCTGTCATTGTATTATTTGAGCTTTGTATTTTACATTTAGTATTTAATGTCAAGTATTTTTTGATTGTACCTGTATTGGAGACATAATTATACTTACTTATGGAAAATCCATAATGTTAAATACCATCTTTTAGGGTGTACCTTTGTATGGAAAAATAACCAGGCCTTCTACATAAAGAATTTATAGAAATTAAATCCAGTCAACAGTTAGTGGATCCAGAGACAACCCTAACCAGGCCCTATAAGTAAGTGATATTACAGATGACAAATCTGTTTAGAATGAACTAGTTGAACCTTAAGTTAGAATAACCTTAAGTTAGCATAACCTTAAGTTAGAAGGTAGACAGATTTTTAAAAACAAATCCTAAGAAGTAGATTCCTTTTCTGGAGGAGGACATGGCAACCCACTCTAGTATTTTTGCCTGGAGAATCCCATGGACAGAGGAGCCTGGTGGGCTACAGCCCATGGGGTCTCAGAGAGTCAGACATGACTGAAGTGTTTTGGCACGCACACATGCAGATCCCTTTTAAGCTCTGCTATATGTATAATTGAAATTACATTTTTAACATATTTTGACTGTGCAAGTTTTATTGCATAAAGTTATCTTTTTTCATGTTCTTTCTTCCTGGTGCATATAGATAGATATTTAAAAATGAAAATTTGGATCACATTAACTGTTTTACTTAATATTTCATTAGCACTTCCCCCATATTCTCTGGGAAATACGTTAGTTTCCTGTGGCTGCTGTAACAAATTTCTACATACTTGTTGGCTTAAAACAACAGATTTGTTGTCTTGCAGTTCTGAAGGTCAGTAGTCTGAGATCAGTGTCACTGGGCTTAAGTCAAGGTGTCAGCTTCATTCCTTCTGGAAGTTCCAGGGAACATGTGTTTGCATCCCTTTTCCAGCATCCAGAGGCACCTGCAGACTTTGGTGCCTGTCCTGCTGCTATCACTTCAGCCCCACGCGCCCATCATCACTCCCCTGCCTCCTTCTTATAGACTCTTGTCATTACGCTGGACCCAAATGGACCATCCAGGATGCTCTCCCCATCAGAACATGCTTTTAGTTACACCTGCTGAGTCCTTTCAGCCGTATAAAGTAACATTCATAAGTTCTGCGGATAAGAATGTGGACATCGTTTGGGAACCACTATTCAGCCTTCCCAAGGAGCCTAATTTTAAATTGCTGTATTGCATTCCATAATGTACATGAATTATTTAGCTAGTTCCTTGTTGCATTTTAGGTGGTCTCTGATTTTTCCCAGTTAAAAGCCTTGCACATAAATTGTGTGCCCTCAGATTCATACTTCTGCGGATTTCAGGAAAGCTGGGTAACAACCTTCCTCTTAAGAGTGTAGCCTCTGGAGCCAGACCGCCCATGTTCCCAGCCCAGCTTCCCCACTCAGAGGCCAGGTGACTCCAGGCAGTGCTGAGCCAGCCTAGGCCTCAGTTTTCTTGTTGAAAGTGGGGTGGGGACAGATTGTTGTACGGATTAAGTGAGTTAATACATGTGCATTACATAGGATAGTGTCTGCCACATGCTGAGTGCTCCGTATGTGTTCATTGTTGTTCTTACCGAATTTATCAGGCTAAAAGTTTTTTACATTCTCTTATTGACAAATTTCAACTCTTAAAGGTCATAAGAGTTTTTACATTCACTAGCAAACTAGGAAAGTATTCAAGTTGAATTCTTAAACTTGATTTCATTTTATCTGGCTGTCTCAGTTTTGTCTGTCAAAATGTTACTTGACTTTTATGATGTAAATTAGAGTCACCGGGGTTAATTCCAGCAGCTGTTTACTATCCCAGTTCCTCAGAATGAGAAATACTTTTAATTTTCCTTTGAGTAGCTCAGCACATCTCTTGGGATGTTCAGGTATCATTCTGTGTGACAGCTGATGGCTGTAAATCTGCTTGACAAGGTCCATGGTCTGGTTGGGCATACATCGGTCGGTGCAGACTGAGTCTGCAAGAGGCTTAAAGTTGCCTCCTCTCCTTCCCTACATTTGCAAATTCACTGAGGGCAGTCCTAGCAACTGAGACTAAATATAGGACCTTTTTTTTTCTTTGTATATTTTGGAAACCATTTCCACCATTTCAGAAAGGGTGGAAGAATAGTACAAGCCCTTTTTTCTCTGTATTTGTAAGTAAGTTGCAGACCTGATGCCCTTGATCCCCAGGTACTGTAGTGGGCATTTCCTGCGAGCAAGGACCTTCTTGCATAACCACGGCACAGCCTTCGGAGTCCAGCAGTTGGTCGTGATACTCCACCACTATCGAATCACAGACTGGTCCCATGCAGGTTGTGCCAGTTGTTCCTTCCAGTAACATCCTCACAGCAAAGGGATCCAGTTCAAGAGTCTTGAGTTGCCTTCAGTCTGGAGCCTAATCTCAGCTGTTCCTTGGTTTTCATTACCTCAGTATTTAGGGAGGTTGTAGGCCAGTCGTTCTGAAAGATGTCCCTCAGTTTGGGTCCTGATGTTTCCTCATGACCTGATTCAAGTTGTGTGTCTTTGGCAGGACCCCTCAGGAGATGCCAGGCTCTTCCACCACGTCTGCCTGATGGACCCGGGTCTCTTTGTCCCATCTCTGGTTAACTTGATGAAGCGTCTCCATCCTGACATTCCTCTACTTCCTTTTGTAAATCAGGGTTTTGTTGGGAGGCATTCTGAGATCATGTAACTAGCTTAATCCTCTTTGCACTTAAGTTTATTTTCTGTGTGTATGCCATGGTGGACTCGTGTTTTACTTTTGTCTTCAGTGGGTCAAGATCTGTTACTTTCAACGTTTACTTTGATGCTCAGATCCCAGCGGGCCCCTGTGACCCTCCCCACCATTCTGTGAGCCCTTCTTCCTCTTTGGCACAGATGTTGCAGATTTGTCTCTTTTTACCCTGCCCAGCCTGAAACTCGCTCTCTCTCTAAGGAGCCTGGTGTCTTTCAGTGGCTTATAGTGTTTAGAAAAGCAGTGCTGGGCACTAGTGGGGGTAAGGGGTTCCCTCCTATGAGAATATTGCTGCCCCCATGCTCTTTCCTTGAGCAGACACTCCATGTGTTGGTGCGGGTGTATGTTTCTGCAGCTGTCTGTTGAAAACCTTGCATTCACACCAGTTTCCATTGTCATCCTGCATGGTTCATTCCAGTGTTTCCCTTCATGTTTGAGACTTCCTTCTCTGACAGTGAGAAAGGTGCCTCCCATTCTCCACAAAATATTTATTTGACCCAATCGGTGTCCTTCTGCCTTCTGTCACTGCTGACCCCTCACTCAGATTCTGACGCCCCTTGCTGGGGGCCTCACACGCACCCCCCCGCCCTCAGTCTCCATCACTGCACACGGGCTGGGCTGCTGAGGCTTTCCCACCAACACCTGCCTTCTTGTCCTCAGCCTGTTGTTTTTGTAAAAAGTGTTTTCCCTTCCTGTGTGTCTGTGTAGGTGTTTGTGCTTCCATTCTCTGTGCCCACCTGTGCTGGTTGCTGCGTGTGTGTCTGCTACCAGATGGTGAGCCTGGCCCGGGGAGCATGCTCTCCAGGTCTGCACTGGGGACGGAGTGGAAGGAGCCGTCGTGGGCACGGTGAGGAGTGCCTTCAGAGCCCCACGGAGGAGTAGGGGACTGTGTCTTTAAAGCAGACAGGCCAGGGCTGCAGAGGTCCGTAGCCGGTGGCTGGTCTTGCGACCCCAGTGATGGCGTGGGCACTGCCTCAGTTGGAAGAGAGCATCAGCCTTCTCTCCCCACAGGCTGACTTTTAAGTTCATCGTCTTTACCTGTGTGTGAATTATTTTGGAACAGGTTTAATGAAAGTTGATGTAACTCAACTTACAGAGTCTAACATTTGCTCACTAGTGTCGCTCACTAATATTTGTGTGGTATCCAGTCCAAATGTGTCGTAGATTCTATAGCATTCTGTTTGTATTTATTTTTTTGTTTTTTCACTGTAAGTTCATTTCCTGTATCATGCTAGCCTTTGGCACTGTGATTAGCTTTCTCATCTGTGACCTGTAATACGATGAGCCAGGTGTATGCTTCAGGTAATTGTATTCTGTGATAGCCTCATTGCTGCGAGTACCAAATATGAACAGAAACTTGGGGCTCACTCCCAGGTGGCTTCTTCTAAAACAGGTTGGAGAGGCTTTTGGTGTCCCCTGTTGCTTTTCTTCCATCTTTCTCTTCTGTTCGTTGTTTTTAATTGTTTATATGATTGACATTCTCTTGTTCTCTGTGTTGCTATGGAAATAGATTTTAATATTTCATTTCTATCTGATAAACTGTTCCACCAACCTTGGTTTCCAGTTCGAATTAGGCCTGCTTTTCATATCATTTGTTATTATAATGATGAATGTACTAATTATTAGTGCAAAGATTGTTTAGATACTCCAACTGCTTATCTGTATTTACCACTGTTTTCTTGTTTATCTGTGCTTCCTATAGAAGCACACGTGAGTAGTCCTAGAAACCACAAACCCCTTGTTATTCTCAGATACCAGTTTCTGCCGGAAGAATGGGTTTATTAATACCTTGACACACCTCTCTCAAAAAGGGGCTGACTCCTTGTCCTGAATGTTTTCTTCTTAGAAACAAGTAGTGATGGAAGGAAGGACTGTCTCATTGCTCTGTTTTCCCCCTGCTGGGTTATTTATGTTTCTGATGTGATCTGTGCAATGTGTTTTTCTGGATGTGCTACAGCCTGTGTTTTTTGTTTTTTAACTGCTGCTCTATTCTTCACTGTGAAGAATTACCCTTTTCTTTGCCATTCAGATATTTTGAAAGGTATTTGTGCTTACATACAATTTAATACTCAAATCACATTTTTCTCTGGCAACAGCTTTTACCTCACCAACTGTCCGTCTTCTCATACCACATCCAGTAAAGAGAGAATCTGATTTTATAACACATTCAGCAGGTTGAAAGTCTTTAAGTTGAGGCTTCAGGTAAAATACATTTACTGACAATAAAAACTCTTCCATGCTCTCTTCATAGAATCGGCAGAAAATATTTCAAAACCTGAAAAAGTGTAGTTTGAGTAATTTCAGAGCACAGTGTGTCTTAGAGGGTGGTAGATACATGAATTGCATGGAAATTAGCCTGTTCTTAGGAGTTACTCTTATAGTAGAAAGAAAAGGATGTGTACCAAGCCTTTACTTGAAAAACTGGTGGAATTTCATTGGTAACCCACTCCAGTGTTCTTGCCTGGAGAACCCATGGACAGAGGAGCCTTGGATCGCAGAGTCCAGCGCGCTGAGGGACCAGCAGTGCGCGTGGGAGTTAAAGTGCTGATGAGGGCAGCGCCCTGGGGTAGGGAAAGGCGGGATCTACACCTGAGGCGCAAGGGAGGGGCTTGAGCAGAGTCATGCCTCCCATTCGTTAGCTCAGGGCTGATGTGCTTAGTGTTCCGGGGGTCATTTATTATCCTTGTTTTTCTCCATTTTTCTCATTTATTTTATCCTGTTTTATTTTTGAAGCTGTCTTAAAACTTTCTTTTCCCCGTGAAAGTGGTGAGGAGTGACTAAATTAAAATGAGCCCATAGATATTTCTTGGTTGCATCATGCATTTGTTTTGTCTTATAGCTGGTGTGGCTTTTAGACCCTCTTATCTAAATTTCAGAGATCGCGAAACTTCCCTGGCCCTGTCGCTGTGCTGCTCATGTCCCTGTTGCTTGCTTTGTTTTGTAGACTGGCTCTCAGTGATCGCTCATCCCCGCTGGACTTTGGTTCCGTGGTGCACATGGAGTGTAGGACTCAGGGGTCTGGGCCAGAGTGAGCGAAGCCTGAGGCCCAAGATGGAGAAGAAACGAAGAAAGAAATGAAAGCCTCGTTTCAGGCCAAGCCACAAGAGGCCATGAAATTTAACTTTTATTTACGTTGGACAAGACTGTAAAATGGCGGATCAGTAATGTTTCAGCTGAAAGCTGAAACAAAAATTAACTTATAATCAAGGAAGAAAAAAGTGCGATTTGAGTTTATGCGATTTTATGACCATACTCACTTACGACCATGAAGCTTGTCAACATCTGGCTGCTTCTGCTGGTGGTTTTGCTCTGCGGGAAGAAGCATCTGGGCGACAGACTGGAAAAGAAACCTTTTGAAAAGGCCCCGTGCCCTGGCTGTTCCCACCTGGCTTTGAAGGTGGAGTTCTCCTCAACGGTTGTGGAATATGGTAATGATATTATTTTAAATGTTAGGGACTTCCCCCTCAGTGTGTTGGGTTTTTCTGTTTTCTTTTTTCAGATTTATTACAAACATTAGCTTTTGCCAAAAACATTTCCCTCTCTTCTGCAATAAAGGTCAAATGGGCTGAGTGCGTAGTGTGTGTATATTAATTCTGCTGGTTTGTTTTTTCAGTTTACTTATTTTATATAAAGCAAAGAAATTAACATTCTGAATTATTTCCCTAAAATTGGATTCCATGGGACAGATGTCATTGTAGCTGGTGAGGGTGGGGACTTTGGAGAGGCTGAAAGTTTATGTGACCAGTTGTGAATAACTAAGTAATGAGTCTTATATGATCTGTTCTAAGTTTCGTTAAGTTTTCAGGAAGAAGAGAGCCTTCACTTCTCTGAATTCCTCCTTCCTACTTGAAACCTTACGTGCATTTCTCTGCCATGTGCTCAAACTTCTCTTAACATTCGGTATTTGAAAAAGAGCTCGGGTGTCTGGTTTTGAGTGATGTGTCCTGTGATCAGTGGGGTTCATCCAGATCGTTTTAGCTCAGAGCTCTGGACACTGCCATCCAGGGTGTTTAAGCTAGTCTGTTTACTGCTCTTTCTGCTGTAGGTGTTATGATATATATGTTTTCTTTTACCAGGAAAACTTTGTATTACCTATAGTCTTGTATAATGTCAAAATATAGGTTCGTAAGTTCTTATTTTTATTTTGTGGTCATTGATTTCAGAGTACATTGTGGCTTTCAATGGATACTTTACGGCCAAAGCTAGAAATTCATTTATTTCAAGCGCCCTGAAGAGCAGTGCAATCGACAACTGGAGAATTATACCTCGAAACAATCCATCCAGTGACTACCCTAGTGATTTTGAGGTGATTCAGATAAATGAGAAACAGAAGGCGGGGCTGCTGACTCTCGAAGACCATCCGAACATCAAGCGGGTAACACCCCAGCGGAAAGTCTTTCGTTCCCTCAAGTACACAGAGGGTGAGTACTGCTCCCGAGGGCTGGTCTGTGTGCATTTCTGCTGTGCTGGAAGCACAGGGGGTGTATGTCTTCACACAGGGCAGTATCTGAGAAATAGTACAGTGAACACCCCGTCTTTCATCAGCTGTGAACACTTTCTCAGCAGGAATAAAAAAAACCAGAAAAGAGACTTTGTGCTTCTGATCAAAAGTTTGCAGTAAGAATGATCTCTGTTGTGTGGGAAGAGATTTTCACCAGGTTTCTCTCAGAGCCTTCAGGCTGTGAGGCCCTGACACCCCTTCTCGCTTGGAAACTAAGATGGTGTCTTCGAGTCTCCTTGCTTGCATTTTGCGTCTTTCAGTGCGTGTTTTTATTTTGGATGCATCTGGCAAAATGCTTTTTCTTTGGGTTTCATTTTGCTTTTCTCAGACCCTCCTGACCGTGCACCATCGTGCCTCGGCTGGGCTTGTTGAAGCTGAAAGCTGGGCTCGTGCGGGGATGGAAGGAATTTGCTGAGTCCCTTTCAGCTCTAGGGCTCACTCTCCGAGTCCTTACGACAGGCCTGTGGAGAGAAGTTCCTTCTCAGATAACTAGTTGAAGATTAGTATATGCTAGTTTCCAAAGCAGGTGTACTACCAAAGGGGAAAGGGTTTTTCCCTATTCATCAGAAACTGGGGTAGCAAATAGATAATAGCTGTTATCGCTTATTGTTTTTCTTTCATTAGAAGGAAAACGAAATAAGATGTCTGTCATATGAGGCCCGAGAGCCTCTCAGGTTTAAAACCACACCCAGGGGACAAGCCAGTTCGCGTGCCAGCTGCGGAGTTCAGGGGGGTCTGACTTCGCAGAGCTCTTTCCATTAGTCCATGTTTCCTGTGTTCTCTTTGAAAAGCAGTCACCTCAAAGCAATCCATGAAGATAAAAACAAATCAGACCTGTGCAGTTAGCCAAATGCGTGCCTTGTGTCTTTTTATTCTTTAGAGAGCTGCAGAATATTTTAGGAAATGTGGTAGCATGGGAAGTGCATAGAGTTTCATGGTTCGGGGTCCCCTTCTGTACCCTCTCCAGCATGGTTTCAGATTGTTGGGCTGCCCTGAAAGGACATAGTGTATCTCTTCCTCTGGTCATGAGCTGTGGGTACCTGTGGTGAGCATCTTTTCTTTAAGCTTCTGCTTATCCAGAAAATGGAGATGATGCCACCCACCTGAGTTCTTCTGAAGGTGAAAGGAAATAGTGCACGTGAAGAGAGCTTAGCAGAGTTCTTGGGCTGTTATAAGCAGACGTTAAATGTTCATTTTTGGGAGTTCCCTGGCAGTCCAGTGGTCAGGACTCTGAGCTTTCAGTGCTGGGGCCTGGGTTCAGTCCCTGGTCAGGGAACTAAGATCCTGTATGCTGCATGGTGCAGCAAAAAAAACCAACTCATTTTTCTGTGGCTTTATTGTTAGAATGCTTTGCTTTATTTAGGGTCTGAACCTGTCACACTCTGGATCCCACCCCTGGTCTCGGTGGGCTGTAAGACAGAGCTGACCTGATTTCCATGAGACGGCACTGTGAGGCGTTTCGAGGACAGCTTGGTGTCCCTGTCTGTTACTTGTCTCTGGGATAATAGATACCAGTTCCTTCAGGAGCTACTCATATAACCTGGTCTTACCCTTTTAATGGCTTGCTTGCAAATATGTCCCGTTTTCTCTAAATTGCTCCTAACGAGTAAAGCCAGAACCGAGTTCAGCCCTCCGGGTGTAGTATGGTCTGCTGGAGCGAGAGCCTGGCAGACCCTCCTTGGTCTGAATATTGTCCTTCTGTCAGTTCCCCGGCTGTTGACTGAAGGCACGGAGTCAATATGGGAGGGTCAGTGCAGAATCGTCTCAGTTGCAGTGTGCAAATAGTCACTTAATGGAACTGACGCAACTGTGTATTTCTCCAGGTCCTTGTATTTTCATGGGTATAGCCTGGTGAGACCGGAAAGAGAGAGATAATAACTTCCTTTAGAAACAGAACTTCAGTAGTATTACAGATGGTCCTGTAGAGAAGGGTTTGAAATATGTTTTTTTCTTCTTTATAGCATGGTTTTTGAAAGGTAAAGGGACACCCTTGTGATATTTCTACTTTTTTCTTCCATTAAAGAACAAGTGCTTACAGATGGTGAATTCATGCTTTTAGTGCCCAGTCTGGCAGGTCTTGATAAAAGTGCAGTCAGGTGCCCACCAACAACATCAAGATGTAAAACGTCACCCCCAGCAGTTCTCCCTGAGTCCTGTGTAGGTGTTTTGTTTTTTGAAGGGCGATGGCCTCGTAGATACTCGTGCTGAGGACGTGGAACAGGTCACAGTAGGACAAGGTCGCAGCGAGGTGTCCGGGGATCACAGGGTCCTTCCTGTCTGAGATCACGCGGTGAACGGAGAAGCTGCGCTGTTGCTTAGTGCACGTTTTCTTGCACTCTGCCCTCCCCCCCACCCCCTTTCTGGTTCATTGAGAATAAGTGGTTGGTGAAATACCAAGCATTTCTTCAATTTCAGTATCAAAACTGACTTTATCTCTTTAGAAATAATCATTTTATCAGTTGTTCCCTCCCTCTTATTGGTTAGAAGATTCCAGGTAAAGAACTGTTTGGGAAGAATGTGGTGGCTAAATAATGTCCTGTGAATGTAAGGGTTGAGAAGTTCCTCCTGGCAGAGGGGAGAGAGTGTCACTCTCCTGCACGGGGATTTCAGGAGGGGGTCACTGCACCGGTGGAAGGAGTGTCCCCTGAC
Organism: Bos indicus; assembly: GCF_029378745.1. Taxonomy (NCBI): domain Eukaryota; kingdom Metazoa; phylum Chordata; class Mammalia; order Artiodactyla; family Bovidae; genus Bos; species Bos indicus. The sequence continues at coordinate 11,042,828 of NC_091777.1, read as the reverse complement.
GGTACACATCCTGAGATCTGCTCTCTCTCCTTGCCTGCAGCAGAGCCCGGCTCGCCCTGTAACGAGACCCGCTGGAGCCAGAAGTGGCAGTCCTCACGGCCCCTGCGCAGGGCCAGCCTCTCCCTGGGCTCCGGCTTCTGGCACGCCACTGGGAGACACTCGAGTCGGCGGCTGCTCAGGGCTATCCCGCGCCAGGTCGCCCAGACGCTGCAGGCTGACGTGCTGTGGCAGATGGGCTACACAGGTGGGCGTGGGGGCTGGGCAGGCCTCCTCCCTCTCCAGCACCCGTAGCTGAGGCTGTGCCACCTCATGCATCTGTCCTTCTGCAGGTTGAGCTGGACGCACTCAGCTGTCCCTTTGTCCTACGTATGGGTGACAGCTCCTATATTTGTCCAGTCCTGCTCACTTACTGTGTCTTACTGTTTCTGAGGTAGTCAGGGCATGTTCTTTCCTGTTGTTGCACGTGAGCAGGCACAGTACTTGCTGCCCACGCCAGGGCTGACTGGCAGTCCAGTGGAGTTCTGTCATTTCCCAGGGAAGGAAGTCAGATCCAGAGATGTCACCTTGATTTGAGCACATCCTCCCATGCAGTGGCCTGTGTGCAGTATGGCTGAGTGATTGTCAAGATGGTGATCTTTTGTTTCAGAACAGGAAACAATATTAAAGACTGTTTCTTAGCAAATGGAACTCAGCCAATCAAATGTTTTTTCTTACTGATTAATCATGGCAGAAAATTCCTGTTTTCACTGATGTGGAACTTTGGATCCTAAACATCAACTCATGTCTCTGGCCCCTGATACGTCACAGTTTGTCTTGGTGTCTTTCCATTTTTCCTTGGCTTAGAGACCCAGAGACCTTACCCCTGCTCAGACTCAACACTCGGGAGACTGACATTTTATTAAATGATGATTTCCTCTTGGTTTATAGCTTCACAAAACAGAAATTCTCTAATCATCAGAAAAGCATTTTTTATTTCCCCCACACTAGCTATTTTCTAGTATTGTGTGTGCATTTTAAAAAAGGAAACAATATACTTTGATGGTTGTTTCATTGTAAATTGATTGTTTAATGTTTAGTATTGATATGTAAACAATTCTCTTACTGGAAAGACATTTACATATCAAGGCTTACTCCTGTTAGCTTTTAAATAATATGAGTATCTTGTATTTTTTTCTTAACATATTTTCTAGAATTTCTTGATCTGACAGTATCAATCATATTTCACATTGTGCACATACCTTTTGGCCAGTATCGGAAATAGACTTGTTATTGTAGGAAAGTGTGTGGTATAGTGGTTTTCCTTTAAGTGTGGTTTTCCCTGCATGTGGGTGAAAGCTCGTATCTGCAGAGTTGTTGTCATGAGTGAACAGCACTGAGTCCTTGTCAGAAGGAGGAGCCGCCCCCCGCTCCTATGAGTGAGCTCTGCACTACCCCCAGGGCCCCTCTAAGGGGAATGGAGCCTGGAGAAAATGGCCTGAAGAGGACAGTCCATCATCAGTGGAGGATTTGGGGGAGGTGGTTTCACGCCCGGGTGCGGGTGACAGTTGAGGGATGGCCAGAAGGACTTCCTGTGTGTCCGTGGGTCTTACTTAGCAGCTGGTGTTGGCCATCCTCAGCTGTCCCTCTCTCTGGCCTCAGCCCAGCCAGGCCCCGGGCATTTCCCTACTGTGGGCATTCTGTGGGCAGGCTTTGCCTCTGGGTCCCCTGGTGTTCTGTGTGGGTCCCAACGAGGAATGTATTTTATAGACAAAAATCCAGAACAGTGGTTTTTCTGAACACGATTCTGCTCTCTTCTTGGAATAAGGCACTAATGTAAGGGTTGCCGTGTTTGACACTGGGCTAAGTGAGAAGCACCCCCACTTCAAAAACGTGAAGGAGAGAACCAACTGGACCAATGAGCGAACGCTGGACGACGGTGGGTGGCCGGGGGCCTGAGGGGCGTTTCTGGTCGCTCCCATCCTCCCTTTTATCAGCTGAGGGGGTTTTCCTGTGTAAATGATTAAATAGTCTGTATTCGACAGTTATTCAGACAAACCCAAGTTGCTTTGTGCCTTTGGCAGAAGCTTTTCTAACTATCTCAGAGGAGGTTGGGAGGTGACTGAGGAGAGGGGTTGCCTGGTGGGAGGAATCCTTGCTGTTCTGGGGGAGCAGAAGCTGTTGGCCCCCGAGGTGGGGCTGGTGAGGTGCAGGCTCTGAGTGGAGGCCCTGGAGAGGCACTGGGGACTCTGTCTTGGACTTGGAGAACGAGTCTGTTTGAATGGATGGCCCACGTTATCAGCCATGCTTCATGATTTTTCCTTTCGGACAGCAGGGTTGGGCCATGGCACGTTCGTGGCAGGTGTGATAGCCAGCATGAGAGAGTGCCAGGGATTTGCTCCCGATGCAGAACTTCATATTTTCAGAGTCTTTACCAACAACCAGGTATGTGTTTTGAGGGCCCCTAAAACTTAAAAGAATTGGTTTTAAAATGTGAAAAGTCGAAACTCAGAAGAGAAGTGCTGGTTTAAAGGCAATGCACACCCGTGATGCTGAGCATCTCCCGGCCCCGCATGTGACTTTGCCCTCCTCCCGCCACCCCCTTCACCAGCCTCGCCAGAACACCAAAGACCCTGCTCCAGGGGGGTTCCTTGACCTCCCGTTTCTCCTGTCCACCACGCCTCAGGCACACTTGTACTTGAGACTAATCCACGTCTGTGTTGCTGCTGCTTTGCTGGACTAGGGTCGCTGTGTGCCCAGCACCCAGCATCATGTTGGGTCAGGAGGATTTAGACGCTTGCTCCCTGGCTCTGCATTTGGAAACGTTACTGGAAAGAGGGAGAGTCCTGGTTAGTTATTTATTGTTAAAGTCTAATTTTTGCCCAGGTAATACATAATTCACAAATATCCAGGGCACACAGGGATAATTCTCCCAACCCTCCCATCCCGCAGGTTTTTACCTCACTTCCCCAAGTCCCCCATGTGATGTTTTCTTTTTTTCTTATATCCTCTCCTTCTAGACTTTCTTTTGCATATTCAAGCAAGTATAACTGTATTTTTTTTAAAAAAAGCCTTTAAAAAGCATAATTCTGAATCATATTCTCTTTCCACTGTTTTTAACGTTTTGTGTTCATTCATGCTTTTAATTTGTAGTGCTTTTTATTTTTACCTGTGGGTCTAAGTTTCCACATCGTATAATTTCCTTTCAGCATGAAGAGATGCCTTTAGTATTGCTTGTAATGCAGTCTGTTAGCTATGATTTCTCTCAGCTCTAGTTTATCTGAAAATATCTTTATTTCATCTTTATTCTCAAAAAACTATTTTAACTGAGTATCAAATTCTGGATTGGAAGTCTTTATTCCCTCCAGCACTTTACTCCATTGTTTTCAGTCTATTATTTTCTACTCTATTTAATTTTGTATCTTATAAAGCACCTGAATGGTGGTACATGAAGTAATTTAACTTCTGTGAGGAAGCTGAGAGAAATAATAACTATCAGAGAAATAATTCTGCGAAATGACATTCAGTCTATTTAGGAATAAAGAATATTAAACAAATACGTTAAACTGTTTGGAAACACTTAACTGAATAGATGTGTCTCAGGACACGTCCTTCTGCAAGAGCGGCAACTAGAAGTTTGGGGTCTCCCCTGGGCGGGCGGGCGGGCTGTAAGGTCAGGAAGGTGCTGGACGTGAGACCCGGCGGGACAGGACCTGGGACCCCGCCCTCCCGGTGTCCAGGCCCGAGGAGCGGAGGCTCTGGGTGTAGTGGTGTACACGGTAGAGCCTTCGTGGTTCTTGGGACCTCTTTCTGAAGTTCACGTGACTACTTCATGCCACTGGCAGTCTGGTATTTGGAGACTTCCCCTGCAACACCTAAGCACTGTTTTCACACGGCCAGGTCTCCTACACGTCCTGGTTCCTGGACGCCTTCAACTACGCCATCCTGAAGAAGATTGACGTACTGAACCTGAGCATTGGCGGCCCCGACTTCATGGACCATCCCTTCGTCGACAAGGTTGGACCTGTCTCTGCAGGGGCCCGTGCTGGTTGGGTGGTGGCTCCTGCTCTCCCGCTCCCCACTTTGCTTGGTGTCTGGCATGCTGGTGGCTCTGTCAGCCACGTGGGGACAGCTCTGAGGGCGTGAGCTGTAGAGACTTTTGTGGGCAGCAGGTCACGGCGCCGTGTTGGTGCCTCTCACCTGAGCACGGGGCCCGTCTTCTCTGGGCGTGTCAGGAAAGCCCAGGTCTGCTGTGTGCCGCAGGGACCTGTGTCCTGGACTCTCTCTTCTTGACACACTGGCTGCCAGACGTACCATGTCTGTCCTGGCCCAATGTTGCACTTCCAGGGGATCTCTTATGCTTTAGTTCTGTTTTTGAAAGTTGTTTTTGGACAGTTATACGTTGATTGTCTAAAAGTGATGTCCTTTCATAAGTAAATGCTTGCTAATTTTGTAGGTGTGGGAATTAACAGCTAACAATGTCATCATGGTGTCTGCCATTGGCAATGACGGGCCTCTTTATGGGTAAGTATCTCTGATAGGAATAACCTTAGAGGTATCTTTTTCCTTGAAATAACTGCAGCATTGTTGTCTGTCTCTGTATTTTTCTGTACCTGTTTGTATCTATCTAAAACTTTGTGTTGTGGAACTTTTCAATACATACAAAAAAGACTCAGTAATGAGTCTCAGGTACCCACATACTGCAGCAGTTGTGACTCAAGGACAGTCTTGTTTCTGTTTAATTTTTTTTTTTCACCTTTACTGGAAATAGCAATTTGGAGGCCTAATGTTTTTATTCTGCTCTTTTTACTCCTGCAAGCAGTCAGGAGAGTAAATCTACCAGAAATAAGTGGGCTCCACAGTATTTCTTGAGGCCCACTGTGCACAGGGCACAGGGTGAGCAGGTAGGTGAGATGAGACGCCTGCCTTTTTAGGAAAAGATGCGGATACAACGAAACTTAACAGGACAAAGTGCAGGCTGGCATGACAGACACAGACGGGAAGGATCAGATCAGATCGGAGGGGCCAGAGAGCAGTGTCATAGCCAGGTCCCTTTGTGCCCAGTTGTGTGGTGAATCAGGTCACTTCAGAGTGACTGGAGATCCGGGACATTAGTCACTGGTTCACAGGCGGTATCTGTTAGAGATCCGAATTTCCTTTCTGCTTACAGCTCCGAGTTTTATTCTGTAGCTAGTGTCTCTAGTAATGTCCCGGGATGGGTGCAGTTCAGTGTTGTGTCAGGGGGTTTGCGGTGATGCAGGGGAAGCACCGAACGCTCAGTCCTGCCCCCGCGTGCCCCGGTCCAGGAGAGCCGCCGGCACGGCTGTATGCTCATGCCCCGCAAAGCTTGCGTGCGTGGCGTCCTGGCTGTGTGGCTGCATGGAGCAGGCCTTGGGAGCCCTGACAGCACGTGCGAAACTGTCCAGGGCGGAGGCTTAGGCTGAACTCCATGAAATTAATGACTCTCCAGGTCATGGTTCCAGCCTCAGTTCCGTCATCGATCCCACTCTCCTTGTGGGGGTCCAGGTTGTGACTCATGAGCGTGAGTGGCATAAACATGTCCCCAACTGAGTTCTGCTGTGACAGACACCAGTTACTTAGCCATCTCTCATTAGGCGCTCTTGTCTTCTCTTTCTCATGCTTCTCCATTTACCCCTCCCCCAGTTCTGATGTCCCTGCTCAAGGCCAGCCATCCACAGCTCAGCAGCCCCAGGTTATTGTCGGTTTCCAGCCCATTCTCCTGCCTTCAGTCTCCCCAGCTCTCCCTTCCCTGCATGGGTGATGTGGGACGGAGCCAGGCAGGTCTGACTGTCCTTAGGCTGAGGGATCTTTGCTTTCCTGAGGCCTGGCCACCCCATGTGGCTCCAGAGGGCGCGAGACCTTCCTCAGGGTGGTGGCTGGAGGATGAAATGAGACATCCAAGGGAAAGCACCATGAACACTGAGCCTCTGTGAGTGGTAGCTGTTCCTTTCTCTTCCTCTTTCTGTGTTTCTGTTGTTAAAATGCAGTCAGGCAGTTTCCCTAACTAAGGATCTGTGGTGGATTGTTACTGCCTGGTCAGATCTCAGCTTCTCCTTGGGTTTCAGGGTCTTCTGTAGTCTAGCCTGGAGTCGGCAGGCTTTCTGTGAAAGCAGCAGGCAGTAAGCAGCGGAGTCTCTGTGGGCCACATGGTGTTTGTTGCACTTGCTCACCTACCCTGATAGTGTGAAGGTAGTGTGGGTGTGTGTAGGCAAGGGGCGTGGCTGTGTCCCAGTAACACCTTTCTTAGGAAGTTGGATGAGGGGCCTGGTCCGGCCCAGGCAGAGCTCCACAGCTGTGGCCTCACTGCTCACTCTCCTGTGCACATCTCCCCCAAGTCTGGCTCCTCCCTGGGTCTCCCTGGGGACCCCATGTTTCTGTCGCTGTCACCTGCTCTTGCTGCTCACTGCCTCTGCTGCCCCCACACCCTTGGCTTGCCTTTCCGTTCATACCAGCTCTTCCACATGCCATCCTGACTGCTCTGCACATGCTGGTCACTCTTCTGAAATCCTTGTATTCCTGTGGGCAGTCACATGTGGGAGCCTCTAATCAGAGAGCTACTCATGCTCAGTGTGTTAGCAAGGATCCCAGGAGAGGCGGCCCCGGTGTCTGCCCACGGAGCCTCACGGGATCCAGAGTCCACCAGCTGGTGGGCGGGCCAAGGGTGGTACCTGCTCACCAGGGCACAGCCTGAGTAGGTGTGGCTTATTGCTGGCATTGGGTAGGGCAGGTCGGGTGACCGTAATGCACTAAGAAGCCGAGCTGTGTATTGTAGGCCTGGCACTGCCTGATCTGTCCCCGCGGGTACCCCTTCCCGGAGCTCTCTGGGGTGTGGCCCCCTTGACACTTGGACTTCATAGTGCCTGGGAGTCTACGCTGCACGTCCCCCTTTTCAGCGCCAGCAGAGCTTTGTCAATGCTTTCCTCTGTATGTTAAGGGTTTAACGCTCACAAAGTGTGGGGTTTGCAGGGAGAGGGAGGGCAGGAAGGTGGCAATCTTTGGTATTAGCTTCAGTGGGAAGTTCTGCCAGTGATTTCTGTTCTCATCTCTGCTCTCTGATGTCACGGAAATTTGTAAACTTTCACTGTCAGCCAACTGAAAAATCACTGTGGTGCCTTTGTACGACCAGATTGGTAGTGTGTTGGTGGTGGGTGATCTAGGAGGCGGTGCCAGGATCGACTCCATGGGTTAAAACAGTTGAATCCTGCTGATGTCATTTCAGCTGCATGCAGCCAGTTGTGGTTCCGGAGTTCATTTACTGGTGGTGGAGCTGAAATAGACAAAGCTCCATAACTGGTGGTCTTATACTTTCAAAAAGTTCAGCTTCGTCTTGACTTCCACCTTGACTCCATAGTGTAAGCGATTGTGTCATTCCCCCCTTCACCATCATTTCTTTGTCGATCTAGTGCCCTTGAGGTGCTGGGGAGAATTGCACGGTCTTCCCTGGTGCATCTGTGTCGTCTCCCTGAGGAGCGCAGGTTGCTGAGAGATGAGTGGCCCCCATGGTTGCCGTGAGGGAGGGGACAGCTACCCAAGACCAGTTGAGAGCTTTGTTTCTGACGGTGGCAGGGACACGTCTGTGGCTGTAGTTCCTTCCACTGGATCTGGACTCAAGCTGGGGAGGCAGGAGGACGCACTTGCAGCAGTTGGGAGGTGATGCGAGGGCGCGTACATAGGTGATGCTGTGACGGTGACTGGTCCTGTGAAGCTCAGAGGGCGTGTTCCTTCACGCCTGGCAGTAGAGGGAGACGTGAGCCTGGGGCGGGAGGGTGGGAAGCCGACAGGGCAGGAAGGAAGGAGAGAAGGAGAGGGCGCCCAGGTGTGAGGAGACCGAGCCGGCAGAGGTGGCGGTGCGCGGGCCAGGGCCACAGCCACATGTCGTGTCACAGGAGCGCCTGCTGCAGACTCAGACTTCGCCCTGACTTGAATCTTTCATTTAAAGTGGTCCTCTTCCCTTGTGTTTTTGCCCGATGCAGGACTCTGAACAACCCTGCTGACCAGATGGATGTCATCGGAGTGGGCGGCATCGACTTTGAGGACAACATCGCCCGCTTCTCCTCGCGGGGAATGACCACCTGGGTAGGCGGGGCTCTTTTCCTGCTGGAGTGTGTGTGTGCGCACATGCATGTGTGTGTACTTCCATGAGCTGTAATTATGCGTCTGGCTCACCCTTCCGTCCGAGCAGATGCTTCCTTGGATGGCAGCCGGGCACCCTGACCTGTACCCGCTGTCCTCCTGGTCTTCTCACCCACCTGCTGTGTCCTGGGTCTTTATTGAGGCAGGTGTTTTAATGGCATTTTGAGAAATGTTCCCAAATAATGTGCGAAGCTGCAGGTGAAGACATCTTTGCTCAGTGTCCCATGCGTGCAGGGCCAGGGGCCATTCATGTGTGGCGGCCAGGAAGGAGTTTTCACTTTACATGTGTCCTTTCTTCCAGAACATAAGTGCCAATGGAATTCTCATTTCCCCCAGTTTCAGGGACGCTTAAGAGAGTACTCAGTTAAAATCTTATCCTAGGCTACTTGTATGGCTACACTGACCGTTCTAAGTCATTCTTTCCCTTCTGGTGATAGATTGAAATGTCAGTCATATGTAACTTTTTACCTTATTAAGAAAATGTGTCTTTTTTTTTTCCTAATTTTTAATTTTAACTTGCTGATTTTTCTAACATATTTCTAATTTTTAAGTTGTCTATAAATCAGTTTCCAGTCTTGCATGTTAGCAAAATTTTAGATATTCATTTTCTAAATGCTGTAGAGCATTGCATTATGCTGGTCATTATAAAAACACATCAAAAATAATTTTATTTTCTGTAAGATCATTTAAGCTTCTTCTGAATTGCAGTGAATTTCAGATGAAAACCAGCACCATGCTCAGGCTATGCTGTTTAGCTGATGGCGTTTCTGGTTTCATTCACTCATAACTGCTCAGGGCTGTATGCCCACGTGGGGGCCTGATGGAGACCACACTGCTGTTGTTACAGGAGCTGCCTGGAGGCTATGGCCGCGTGAAGCCTGACATTGTCACCTACGGTGCTGGAGTGCGGGGCTCGGGCGTGAAAGGGGGGTGCCGGGCCCTCTCGGGGACCAGTGTGGCTTCCCCGGTGGTGGCCGGTGCTGTCACCTTGCTGGTAAGGTGAGTGTCGCTTGGTTGGGAGGGGTAGGCGGCAGCAGGCCAGGAACTGACTCCTGGGACTGGCCAGCTTGTTGCGGGGCCTCGGCCCGTGTCTGCAGAGCAGCCAGGAGTCTGTGTCTCGACGGTCCTTGTGGGCGTTGCCGGGGCGGCGGGGGGGGTGCTGTCTGGTCTCCTGCCGTCAGGGGCGGGAGGGGAGTCCTCGGTGCCTTCCGTTCCCAGCCTCACAGCCTCTCTGAGGATGACGCTTTCAGTGGGGAGGACCGCTTCGCTTTCCTCCTCCCTGCAGCAGGGATAGCACCTCTGGGGGGTCAGCAGTGCTTTCTAGTGTGAGAAGCAGCTCGTGCAGATGCCAGGCCACAGGGAAGCACAGGCCTTAGAGCCCTGGGAGCAGCTGGAGCTGCGGCCTGGTCTTGCTCTGTCAGCAGGAGGGGCAGGGCATCCACCTTGGGCTGAGCTGTGAGCAGTTCTTGTTTTTGCCAAAAGTTCCACTTTATTCTCCTCACATCTCCTGAAGTCAGATTCCCATCTAGACCTGTTAGCAAAAAACACAGTAACACTCCAAGAGCAGCCATCCTCGAAGAAAAATACTTAGCAACTGTGGAGAGAGAATTTTCGTTACTGTTTACTAAAGGTCTCTTCTCTGCACTTAGGCAGTCAGAGTTTACTTGAATTAATAGCATGTAGGCACACAAACGCACATGTGTTAATGCTGGTGTTCTAAAGCAAGCCAGAGCGTCTGGGCACTGCTGCCTGAGTCCAGCTGTGTTCTGACGATGAGCCCCCACCAGGCCCGCCCCACCAGGGTGGCGCACCCCACGCAGGTCTCCAGACAGAACAGGCCTGCTGACAGTGGGTCCCTCCTGGCCATGCCTCTAGGCCACGCAGCAGCGAGTGCCTGCTGGACCCACCTCCACCCTCCCCTTCTCCCAGCCAGGCTGCGTCCACCTGTCAGGAACCTGTAACTCCTACCTGCAGCCTCTGAGGTCAGCTGTATTGAGTTAGTAGGAAAATATGTTTTCCTGGTCAGTTAGTGTGAGCCCAGAGTCCGTGTTCTCACAGCCACTTGGAAGGAGGTAAGTGGTCAGTCCCGAGACAGGAGCAGAAATGAGCATATTTGCCTTTGTCTTACACGAGTTTTACTGAAGATCCCATTAGGTACAGAGCAAGGTTGGAGGTTGTGTGATTGCACTACTATGGGTTAGGGATCGTCTGGTTTTCTTTCTTTTGCTAAGAGCAGATGAGCAAATACGTGGTTCTCCCCCCAGCACAGTCCAGAAACGTGAACTGGTGAACCCAGCCAGCATGAAGCAGGCCCTGATCGCGTCCGCCCGGCGGCTTCCCGGTGTCAACATGTTTGAGCAAGGCCACGGCAAGCTGGATCTCCTCCGAGCCTATCAGATCCTCAACAGCTACAAGCCCCAGGCCAGGTTGGTGTTCCCGCCTTTCTCCTCTTCCTGGGCTTTCTCAGCACAGGCTGTTTGCCTCAAAACAGAACCCACCCCACCAACAAGGCTTGGGGGCCTTGGGGAGCTTCGTGCTGCTGCTTCTGCTGGGACACCAGGACTGCTCCCCACTTCCCTACATCCTGCCGTTTGTAATGTCAGTGATTTAGAGTAATGAATTCCTGCTTTTTTTTACTTAGTAAAACTTTTTTTTGAAGTAACCTTAAACTTAGAGAAATTTGCAATAATCATATGGACGTTCTTATATATCGTACATCAGGACTCCAGCCCTGCCCTGGCTTTTCCGATGTTGGCATCTTACGTAACCATCGCACACGCCACGTAGCCTAGCAGTTAATAGTGATGCATTACCATCTGCTAACCTGCAGGCTGTGTTTGGATTTCGCCCAGATTCTCCCCACCCTGTCCTCAGCCTGGTCCAGGATCCAGGCCAGCATCGGCGTTGCGGTTAGTTGCCACGTGTCCCTGGTTTTCTCCAGCTGGGCTCATTGGCTCAGTGCCCTTTTGTTCTTGGCGGTGCTTGCCTGCATCCTGAGGTTTAGGTGATGTGTCAGGCTGGACCCTCCAGGAAGCGGGCGCCAAGAGATCTCCTGGGGGAGGAGGCGGGAGAAGTGGGGAGAGGACCCTCACGCCAGCACAGGTCTGAAATCTATCCTCATCCCGGAGAATCCCTGAATCAAGGTCCCTGTTAGAGGAGGCTGAGTCCCCAGGGTGGGCCAGCTCTGGTGCCCGCTGTGCTCGGTCCCTGACACAGTTGTGGTAGAGTGTCCAGGGCTGGGCAGCAGGAGAGGCGGTGCCAGGTGTCCACTGCAGGGGCTCTCTGTCTCTCTGTGACTGCGAAGTGTCTTATGGGTGCACGCTTGCAGATGATCTTGTTTCTTGCCATACCTTCCGTCACTACGTTTAGTATCCTTAGATGGTTCTTTCCTGTAATGGTTCTTATATAGAGATTGCCCCTGGCGATTTTCTGCTTCTCTCATTCTTTGTGCATTTATTAACTGAAATTCTGCTGTAAGGAAGCGCTGTCCTCTTCTCTTGTTTATTATTTCAGTTACATCAGCATGGACAGAGATCCTCGTTTCACTCTTGACTATAATCCACTAATGTCTTTGTTTATTTCATTGCTCCTGTCGTCCCAGATCTGGCTCTCTGGAGTTCCTTCCGTTTGGCTCCTGTGTCTTTTCAGCATGTCTCCATCGTTGTCCACTGGCAGCATTTCTGTGCCCATTGTGGGTATCGGTTCTTTGTCCAAGCAGCCCTGGTCCTTCAGTTGGAGAGTGGGGTTTAGAAATGGACACCTGGCTCCAGGTGTGCTCTTGGCGCCTGTGCTTCTGCTTGTTTCTGGGCCCTTCCTGCAGACCAAGCTGGCGAGTGTCCGCATGCACACTCCTGTGCCTTCTCTCTGTGTGATGCCACCTGTCTCCTGTCCCACCGCGGCCCTCAGAGTCTTCTCGCTGGTTGTCCTTCTCCAGCAGCAGGCAGCCTGGCTGTCGCTCTTCACCGTGTCTCTGTTGACTCGGTCCTAGGACGCACACGTGGAAAGTTTTAGAGCTGTAACTTGTACCCTGGTGAACACGAGTTTACTCCCCAGAGGATGGCGGTTGTGGGCAGTTCTTTTTAGACTTACAGAACGTAATCACATTGTCAGTGGCCTCAGTTCTGTTCTTTTCTTCCCCACCAGGCCCTGGCAGTCTGATTTTGCCTTTTATTTGCAGTATAGTTGAGTTCATTGGTTAGTATGCGTATTTCTTTTTGGATTCCCACTACATTCTGGTTGGTTTCAGCTGGTTACGTATTGCATTGTGAAAGGACGGTGACTCTAAGGTCTGAGCTGCACAGAGTGCGCCTGGCCAGGTGTGGTCCCCCCATCCCTCTGTTCTGCTCCCCGCCCCTCCGCCCCCACAGGTAACAAGGCTGGGTGTTTTTGATTTATCCTTCTTAAATTTCTGTTTTCACAAATGAGCAGATACATATCTGTCTTCTTATATATCTCTTTTGTTACATGAAGGATACATTATTGTAAATACTATTTTGTACTTTTTTCATGTAAAGGTATCTTGGAAATCACTTTGTATCCATTCACAGAGATCTCGTGTCTCCTTTTTTATAGCTGCCTAGTGTGGATAGCTTTGCGTATTCAAGTACACGTCTATATACGGGCATTTAAAATGTTTTCAGCGTTCTGTCATTTTAAGCTGCTTATGTCTATGTGTCCTAGTTTTGTTGGAGGTGTGTCTGCAGGGAAGATTCCTAGAAGCAGGGTCGCTGGGTCCAGGCTGTGAGCAGAGGGTGCCCAGGGGCACCTCTGGCCTGTCTGCCCAGAGCTGCACTTCGTGCCTGTCTGACACATGGGAAGTTGTGTCAGGGTTGCTTTTATTTGCAGTTCTCAGGTTGTGAGTGAGTTTAAACACTGTCTGTAGGTAAGAACTTTTTCTGTATCTTTCTTGTGAAGTGTTTGTTCATTTCTTTCACCCATTTTTCTTTTTTCTGGGGTGTTCGTTCCTTGGTTTAAGTGTTGTTTACATATTAGGGCAAGTAACTCTTTGCTGCAGGTATTTCTTCCAGTTTGTCAGCTGCCTTTTGTCATAAAAGTGTTTCTGGCCATGCAGTCTTTTTTGTTTTAACTGCTGTGTTAGTTTGTCCGTTGTTGTTTTTGCCCCTGGATTTTGAGGCGCATGCCCTGAGGTAAAGGAGAGACTCACCCGTTTTCTTCTACTTGTTTGCTTTCTTTTATTTACTTGAGACTCTGTTCCATTTGGGGTTTACTCCAGTATGTACGGTGTGAGTTGTGAATCTGATTCTATCTTTTACCAAATGGCCACCCATTTATTCCAGGTCCAGTTATTAAAAAGGCCATCTTTGCCCCGTGACTTGAGACTGAGTCCAGGTCTGTCCTGGGGCCGCTCATGCACTTGTTCTTCGCCAGCTGCAGGCTCCAGGCTCCAGGCTCGTGGGGCAGAGGTGATGCCCACGCACGCCACTGTGCCGCGGGCGAGGCCGGCTGGCTTGGAGGCCTCCTCGCCGCAGGGAGTGCTGTGAGGCCAGGTTCCCGGACCCGGGCTGAGGCTCAGGCCCGCCCTGACGACGCTTTCCTGCGGTTGTGTTGCGTCACTGCCGTTTCCGACTCTGTCTGCTGCAACACTGTCCTGTCTGTTTCAGTTTGAGCCCCAGCTACATCGACCTGACCGAGTGTCCTTACATGTGGCCCTACTGTTCCCAGCCTATCTACTATGGGGGCATGCCGACTATCGTCAACGTCACCATCCTCAACGGCATGGGAGTCACGGGGAGGATCGTGGACAAGGTGAGACTGCCCTCCGGCTGGCGGGGACCTAGATGTGGCCCAGACTTCCTCCTGTCCACGGCTGGGGATGGGAAGCAGTGGTTTGTTCTCTCCTGAGGCCTTTACAGATAAGTCAGAGATACAGTGATGAGACCAATTTGCTATGCTTGTACTTGGTATCTTGAGTTTGGTTCTTGAATCAGCTAATTGCATTTGAGTCTTCATCTTAACAGTTAATCACTGATAATTAAAGGCCCACTTGTAATTATTTTATTGTTTAATGAGTACACATGGGCTTTTGTATTTAGAAGGTATGGTCTTTATTTAAGTTTTGTTTTTATAATCTGTTTTACACTTACTATATAAACATTATCACAACAATAAAGGATAGGGAAAAAGAACAGAAAATGGTTTTAGCCTCAGACATGAACAGAACCACTATTAAAAAAAAAATTCAAGTCATATTTTGTAACAAATTACTGTAGTTGTTTAAGTGTATTTAAATTGATTCAGTGCCTATCAACACTATTTCATCCTTGCTTTATTTCATTTCTGAGTCCTTTATTTGACTTCTTTCTTATTTATTTATTTATTTCTGGCTGTACTCAGTCTTTGTTGCTGTGCGCAGGCTTTCTCTAGCTACCGCCAGCAGGGGCTGCTCTCTGGTTGCAGCGTGCAGGCTTCTCATTGCGGTGGCTCCTCTTGTTGCAGAGCGCGGGCTCCAGTGCGTGCAGGCTTCAGTAGTTGTGGCACGCGGGCCTAGTTACCCTGAGGCACACGGAAACTCCCCAGACCAGGATTGGAACCTGTGTTCCCTGTGCTGGCAGGCAGATTGTTAACCACTGGGCCACCAGGATTGGTGCAGAATGTCTTGATGGCGGAAATTCACTTTTCAGGAAGCTATCACAGAAAGTACTTTTTTTTTTTCTTCTTTTTGTTGCTTTTTGGCCACAGTGTATCATGTAGGGTCTTAGTTTTCTGACCATGGGTTGAGGGGAAGCTCCCTGCAGTGGAAGCACAGTCTTAACCACTGGCTGCTGAGTCACTTCAGTCGTGTCCGACTCTGTGCGACCCCATAGACGTCAGCCCACCAGGCTCCCCCGTCCCTGGGATTCTCCAGGCAAGAACACTGGAGTGGGTTGCCATTTCCTCCTCCAATGCATGAAAGTGAAAAGTGAAAGTGAAGTCGCTCAGTCATGTCCGACTCTCAGCGACCCCATGGACTGCAGCCTACCAGGCTCCTCCATCCATGAGATTTTCCATGGAGTGGAGTGCCATTGCCTTCTCCAAAGCCTACAGCACCCGGTATTCCCAGGTGGTCTCCCATCCAAGTACTAACCAGGCCCAACCCTGCTTAGCTTCCGAGATCAGATGAGCTCAGGCACCTTCAGGCTGATAGGGAAATCCCCAGAAAGTACTTTTCTTTTGATTTTGTGAGATTAATGAAAGTCAGTTGCCTGGGAGGGGAAAAAAAAAAAAAAAGAATCTTTTCTATCCCTTATCTGAAAAGGGTATTTTTAGTTATCTTTGTGTGGGTAGGCAAAAATTTAGTCTTTTTTTTGTTTTTTCAGTTCTCACATTCAAGCATTTAAAAATTGTATTGTATATAAGCGCTAATGTTAATGGTTTAATATTACGTGGAACTGCTAAGTCATAGTTTGCTTACTATTCTTACTTGAACAAGGTGGTTTCACCTGTAAACACCTCACAGAATATCTTTGTATATTTGGTTTTCTTTTGTTCTGAATTATATTCTTAACATAATTTCCCTGGGTTAGAATTCCAAGTAAGAGGACAGGAATGTTACTGTGGCTCTTGGGACATAATACCAGGTGGTTTCCAGAAGAGGTCCATCACCTGAGGCTGCCACTGATGGGGTACAGAGTGATGGTGTACATTCTTTTTTCCCCATTGCATGAAATTTTAAAAAACGGAGATAAAATTCACATGCCATGAAATGCTGCCCCTTTTTTTTTTTTTTTTTTTAATGCTGCCCTTTTAAATTGTGCATTTCTGTGGTTATTACTATATTCACAAGTAGTTATGTAAGTCTCATACTGTGTAATTCTGGAACATTTTCATCACTTGAAGGAGAGACCCTTGTTAACACTTCCCATTGCCTCCGCCTCAGACCCTGACAACTCCTAATCCACTTTGTCTCCATGGAGTTACCTTTTCTGGACGGTTCCTAGGAACCGAATCATACATCTCATGGTCTTTGTGAGTGGCCTCTTTCGCTGAGTGCAGTGTCTTTAAAAGAGGCTCCTCCGCCCTGCAGGTGTGTCAGTGCTTCACTCCTTTTCATGCCTTATTGTGTGGATAGACCCCACGGTGTCAGTTGGTGAACCTTTTGTTTTTATGTGGTTCATCTTATAACTTTAAATCTACAGAGGATAGCGGGTACCTTGTTCAATGTGTACTTTTTTGGTTATTGATAAGGTGGGGATCTGCATGTTTGTTTCTGATTATGTTTCTCTTGTGTGAATTAGCTTTTCATTTCTTGACCCATTTTTCATTAGAGTCTAGGTTGTCCTTGTCATCTTCACACCAATATTGTGTGTCATGCTGAAAGATTGCCCAAAGTACTGGTTTTTTGTCCCTCTAATATTAGAAGTGGCTTAAAAATTTGGGGTAAGGGAGTGGTTTGGTAAAAGTTTCACTTTTTCATGTAGTTGTTATTTTCATCTTTTATGATTACTTCTGTTTCAAAAACTAGAAACTCATCTCTCCAGAAACATAAGAAAATTTCAGTTTTATTTTCAACTCACTTTTCTTTTATGCTTGTTAAATATTTAATGTTTTCATCTGTATTGAGTCAGTCTGATGTGTGTTATAAGAGATGGATGAGAGTTCATTTTTTTCTCGGTTGTTAACCAGCAGTCTCAAAATAACTTATTCAAAATCCCTGTCCTTTCTCATTGTCTCTGATGTTGTTTCCCATGAATATTTTTCTTCTTTTTCACAGGTTTTTTTTTTTTTTAATATGCTTACTCTCCTGGGAAGTATATTACTGTTCTCTGGCTTGTGAGGGAGTTCGCTTGAAGTACTGGTTCATTGTGAGAGCTACTGTCTGTCTCCCCTTTCAGGCTTCCCTTCTTCCTCAAGCCTGGAGAGCCTGGTGGGTGGTCTCCCTCACAGCGTGGCCAGCTCTTTCTGGGGCTTCTGGGCCCCCTGCCTGCCCAATCACTGGCCTTTGAATCTGATTGGTCACAATTTACATCCATGTCTTTTTTATTATTTTATTCCTTATAAGTAGTTTGGTTCTTTAAGCACACAGCTGAGATCCAACCCCACACGTGAGCATTTCTTTTATGTTAATTATCTGTCAGAAACAAGTTCTTTATCAAACCATGTGTGTTGTCCCCACCCCTTCCTTTGTTAAAGCTTGGAGGGGAGGAAGTTTTTCTTTAAAACTGGAGTTTGTCAAAATAAGTGTTTTGTCAAAAATAGTGTCTCTAGGCTTTTCTAGTGGGTGATGGTCCAGACCCTGCCCGGGCGGCCTTGGTTACAGGCTGCTCCGTGTCTGTGTACATTTCACTTCGCCTGTTTACTGGAGTGTTTCTCAGACACCGACGTGGGTGAGTTGGGAACCGAGCTTCTCACCCGGGCCTCTGCCTCTTCCTCCTGCAGCCCGAGTGGCAGCCCTACTTACCGCAGCACGGAGACAACATCGAGGTCGCTTTCTCTTACTCCTCAGTGCTATGGCCCTGGTCCGGCTACCTGGCCATTTCCATCTCTGTCACCAAGAAGGCTGCCTCCTGGGAAGGCATCGCGCAGGGGCACGTCATGGTCACCGTGGCTTCCCCGGCAGAGGTGGACGTACGTGTGCCTGGGGGGCTGCTGGGAAGGTGGGCGTGGGCCGAGCGCCGGGCACTCGGGTGTGAGACGCCGGCCATGGGGGTCCTGGCTGGCGAGCACCTGGGGGCACCGCCTACACGGTGAAGAGGCTGTGGGCTGTTTGCTGCCACGTTTCTGGCATAAAACGTTTCTTCTGAGCAGAAGGGGTGTTTCAGAATTTTTCTCTTCCTTCAGTCAAACAGTGGTGCAGAACAGACGTCCACAGTGAAACTGCCGATCAAGGTGAAGATCATCCCCGCCCCTCCCCGGAGCAAGCGCGTCCTCTGGGACCAGTACCACAACCTGCGCTACCCGCCTGGCTATTTCCCCCGGGACAACCTGAGGATGAAGAACGACCCTCTGGACTGGTGAGCCCACAAACCCTGCCCTGTCCTTCCCCGGCCAGGCTGGGGTGGGAGGGAAGGTGACCCGTGGCAGGCATGTAAGGCTGCCTGTGTGGCCACCGCGGTTCCCTGCCAGCACCTCTGCATGCCCATGCTGAGTTTGTGCAGCACAGCTGGCTGCTTGCTGGCCTTTTACATCTGTGCCACCACTAAAGTGATGCTTTGGCGCACTTTACGAAACATGTCTGGCTATATCTTCTCATTTTCCCTTCTTCATGTCTGTGCTATGCGGGTAATTCCTGTTATCACTACTTTATATGCAGCCCAGGGCAAGCTGGTCTGAAAGGCTGGCTTTCGTGCCAGTGGACCAGCCGTCTGGGCGGTGAAGCTGCTCCTTTGGAAGTGAACCCCGCGGCCATGTGGCCTTCAATCCGTGGAAGGACTGGGAGGGCTAGTGCTGGGCTTCCTCTGTTTCAGGAACGGTGACCACATCCACACCAACTTCAGGGACATGTACCAGCACCTGAGGAGCATGGGCTACTTCGTCGAAGTCCTCGGGTCCCCCTTCACGTGTTTTGATGCTAATCAGTACGGTGAGCGATGCGAGGTGCTGGCAGGCTGCCCTGCTTGGCTGGGGACGGGTGGAGGCAGGCTAGGGTCTGTGCTCCTGACATTCAGCTGAAATGTGAAACTCTCAGGATCACTGGGGACAAGGACATCGGTACAGTTTCGTTATATTAGCGTCAACATTATTGACTGGGTGGTTTTTGCAGAAAGTAACGCCTGTGGCCTATGATTTGTTATGTAAGTAAAAATTGGAACATTTTGTTTGGTAATGTTCAAGTAACAAAATACGTATTAATACGTTTCTGGTCAATAAGTTGTTGATTTTTTTTTTTTTTTAATCAAAAGAAATTCTAGCACAGAATTTTGCTTCTTTTTGAGTAAGTGAAACATCCTCATGTAGGTCATCACCAGTGAAACAGGCTACAGCTGGCCAGTGTCCACGTGCTTTCGGACCCTGATCCTTTCTTTTACACCCCCTTCTGACATGGAATAGGGGTACAGGACAAAATATTAGAAGCCGGTAACTGGAGATATGAGGCGGGTGTAAACCACATGTCTGGAATGGTGAGCTGGCCGTTCTCGCCCCTGTCCCTCAGGAACGCTGCTCATGGTGGACAGTGAGGAGGAGTACTTCCCGGAAGAGGTGGCCAAGCTGCGGAGGGACGTGGACAACGGCCTCTCACTCATTGTCTTCAGTGACTGGTACAACACATCCGTGATGAGGAAAGTCAAGTTTTATGATGAAAACACGAGGTACTAACACTAACTGGTATTTGGATAAGAAATTTGACTTTATAGGAATTAAATCCCACCCAGCAGAGACCTAGAGTGATGACCTTTCTGGCCATCAGGCAGGTTCAGACACCTGGTTAGGGCAAGCTCTCCTTTGGCAGAGATGTTCTTGAAAGTCAGCTGCTCATTGAACCAAGTTCTAGTTGAAAGGGTTCATTGTTTTTGTTGATCTTAAGACATTGGAGCCTTAATTTTCTGTTTATTCTTTTCTGTTCTTCCATCTCTCGTTTACTGTATATGTTTAAATGCACCAAAAGAACGGTTATTTAAAGAAACCTTGCAGTAGATTGGTTATGGATGACAAATTTCCAGTGTATTATGAATGTCTCATCCTTATGATACATGGTTTTTCTTCAGAGTCTGTGACTTGAACTTCGTAAGTTTCCTTCTTCCTTCACTGACCCTCTCAAGGTCTAGGCTGTATATGCAGTGTGTTTATGTTGAATGTGGTGCATTTCATGAAATAAATTGAGCTTCGGTTTATTCTGTACACTGGTTGGAGCATTTACATTGTGCTGTTACTCAAACCCGGACAGTTAATTTTAGGTGAAGCCTAGTGTGGATGGAGTGGCCTCTGGTGGGAGAAATCGATTTTCTCACAAGATATGATGGGTTTATGGGATGCCTCAAGTGCCTCACGAAGGCCCTGTCCCTGTCATAGGCAGTGGTGGATGCCGGACACCGGAGGAGCCAACGTCCCAGCCCTGAACGAGCTGCTCTCAGTCTGGAACATGGCGTTCAGCGATGGCCTGTACGAGGGGGACTTTACCTTGGCGAACCATGACAGTAAGGTTTTGTGTTTGCTTTTTAGTAGGTCTCATCGTTCCCAGAGGTGGGCTAGCAGATGCCGTGCGACTTTGAAGTCTTGAGTTTCAGAGCAAGAGAAAATAACATGCTGTCACCTAAATATGCAAGACCTGTGGAGAGAGCTGTGCAGTGTCTGCACAGACACCTGCAATTCTGGGTGCTCCCCTAGTCTTTGTCCAGATTTGTAAGATGCAATACCTCCTGTCAGCATTCCTAGTTTTGGTTCTTTGTGTTCTGTATATTCCCAAATAAGGAACACTGCCCAGGTCCCTCATGATTTATGAAATTCTATTTATGAAATAACGTTGCATACCTCACTTAACAAGTACCCCACTGTCCCCCTTCGTTCTGGTGACTAGTTTCTGAAACAGCGTCTTGAGCATTATTATCACTAACTGCTCTTTCTGACTTAGGTTGTCCCAAGTCTGACAGCTCCGATTTCTTTAATCTGCCCAGAAACCTTAGATTAATAGCATAATTTAGCTTGAATTTTGAGATTATTACTTGTAGTTTGTGTGATCAGGCAATAATAGTAGCTCCTCTCTTAAGATTAGGAATGGTTTTAGTAAATACATAATGTTTAAAGCGTGCATCCAGGTAAATAAGCAGCTGCTGCTGAATGCCTTCAGTGTTTCCAGGTTCTAACTGTGAACGGCTGTTTATTCTAGTGTATTACGCGTCGGGGTGCAGCATTGCTAAATTTCCAGAAGATGGCATCGTGATAACACAGACATTTAAGGACCAAGGTACAGAATATGCTATCCATATACTTTCTGGTTTCTCTTTTTCTTTCTTTTTAATTTTTAATCACAGTTTTATTACATGTAAATCACCTACCATATGGAGGAGGGCATGGCAACCCACTCTAGTTTTCTTGCCTGGAGAACACCATGGACAGAGGAGCCTGGCGGGTTACAGTCCATGGGGTCCCAAAGAGTTGGACACCACTAAAACGACTTAGCATGCATGCGGGCACCTGCCATAGCATTCGCTCTTTTAAAGTCCACAGTTCAGTCACTTTTTTCGTATATTCACAAGTTGTGCAGTCATCACCACCACCTAGTCCCAGAACATTTTCATCACCAGAAAAGAAATCCATTCTCCATTAGCAGTTTGGATTTTTAAAAAATTCATCACAGCGTGTGTATGGTACTTCAGGTAAGACGTCTGTGTGATGGTTCTGGAGGTACCTAGGAAGGTTCAACCATCTCTTGCTGATAATTAGAATATGTGGGTAGTGAGCACTGCAAAGTAAGTTGACTTCCATATAGGAGAAGAGGGCACTGGTAAGGGGCTTTTGTGTATTTTGTAAACTACCTTCAAAGTTGCTTGAAACTTTTGTTACTATTTATGAATTGTTCTACTCTGTGATTGCCAGATGACTAAAATTTTAGAGAAATGTTGACTGTCTTGAATGTCTTAACTATGTGAAGGTAAAGAATATTGTAATACAAAGTCATCTCCTAAAATTCTCTGAAGAATTAGAAGGGAGGAAAGGTCTTTGCTTTTAGTTGCTCTTTTCTAACCCTGGAAGATCAGCCATGCTGTGTCCCCAGCGTTGGTGCTGTGACCATGCTTGGCTCACAGAGCGGACCGGGTGCAGGGGAGCCGGGGAGCCTGGGTGCCTCTGCCCTTCCTGCAGGCGCCACCCGCCCCCATCCTGCCCAGGGTGGTCGTCCTGCAGCCCTGCGCTCCTGGGCCAGGGTTCGCACCGCGCATCTCTCCCCTACGAGGTTATTGCATGGCCGCGTGATGGACACTTGCAGACTGGGTCCATCTCCTCATGCAGGTTGATGTTTCTCTCGTGTTTCAGAATGGCAGGCCCCCTTCATTGTGATGTTTGTCATTTTCTGCAGTTGAAGTCAGGGACAGTTTCATTAATAGAGAATGACAAGTCAGGGTTTCTCACTCATGTGTTTGCACTTGCAAGGTGAAGTTTACTTCTTTGTTGTCTGGAAGGGGCTCCTTCCATCCAGTCAAGGAAAAGTCAGTCAATGAGTAGTTCTGTGTTCATAAGATTATGTTTTAACTTTTAAGCACGTGTATGATCCTATCTTCCCAGTCCCCTGGCACAGGCTTAGTGATTCTTTCTGAGCTCCATTTTTCACCAGGCCGTGTCGCTTCTAGACACCACCTCCGCCCCTAGGTCCCAGGTGAAGGCCGTGGACTCCTTGTTAGCCTCTTGCCGTCTGGTAGCTCTTCATTTTGGGGGGAGAGGAAGTAGGTTAAGGGTGCATACTTTACTTTGGTGTTCTGCTAGTCTGAAAATAAAGATTAATTACTTTGGAATCCTTTTTAAAGGGCTTTTTATTTCCAAACAGGCTTTAAGTTGCTTGAATAATCTTGCGGGTACAAATAGGAATTTAAAAACCGTGTTATGCTGGATCAAAAAGGACCTTGTTGTCAGAGACAAAACTGTCAAAGCCCGAGGCCAGGCTGCAGTGCTGTGTGCACTTTCCCTGCCTCGTATGTTTCACTGCCCTTCTCTCCCTCTGACAAAGAAAAGCCTGTTTTCCTTCCGCAGGGTTCCTGGGGCTTATACGCAGAGAATAGGAAGCTCTGCGTTCCTGTAGCCACATGTTTTAGAGTGACCGGCGTGGTAGACGCTGGATGCAGACTTGCGTCATCTCAGTGTGTGGCTGCGTTTGCTTCAGGGCCGAGACTGTGCTATGGGCTGCTGTCACTGGCAGCAGCTGCTGTGGTGTCTGTGCAGTGTCGTCTTGGTTCAGTTGATGTGAATTGTCGTCGGTTTGGGCAGAGGCGAGAGGCTCTGCTGTTGGAGCATTTGTACTGTTTGTGAGGCTCATGTAACAGATACCTTAAATCAGAAATACGTGGGCATGTGTTCTAAAGATGAGTGTCATTGTCGTAGCTTTTGTTACTAAACATGAAGCCTGGGCATCAGCGTGTATAGCTGTGTGCATAGGTACCTGTGTGTTGAGGGGCACTGCCGCTTGTGTGCGTGTAGTCTGAAGACATAGCCTTTCAGCATAAGAAGAAGGGACGAAAATTTGTGCTTGGGGGATGAAAAGAGAGAAGTGATGCCTTTAGGACTGTGAATACCATGTATCACCATTTCAAGTAAAAATGGAAAAGGAGGATTATGGGGATATACATATGCGAATTTCGCTACAACCCAAATTAGTGGCACTTTATACATTGTTTTCTTCTCCTAAAAGTGCACTGTTGTGACTGCATGTTAGATCTTGGTGTGATTTTTCTTTTTTTTTTTCTCTGTTTTGTCATGTGGACTAAATGTTAAGTTAAGGGGCAGCTGGGAAGTGCTTCATTTCCCCACGGAAGTTCTCACTCCTGTTTTGTTGTGTTGTTTCAGGACTGGAGGTCTTGAAGCAGGAAACGGTGGTGGTTGAAAACGTCCCCATTTTGGGGCTGTACCAGCTCCCAGCTGAGGGCGGCGGCCGTGTCGTGCTGTATGGAGACTCCAACTGCTTGGACGACAGTCACCGGCAGAAGGGTGAGCGGTGGTGCAGCTGAGCGGGTGGGCTCAGCGGCCATGACGTTCCCACTTTCTGCCCTGGTCCCCGAACAGGCCCCCAAGAGGTGCTGGTGAACAGGTAGAGGCTGCTTGGGATGTTTCGATAGGTATCTTGGGCCAGACGTGTTTAATAAGCAAAACAAAACTTCGTGGCCTTCCAGAGGCTGGCGGATGGCAGACCCACCATGTGTGGGTGGGAGGCCGTTTACCTGTCTTTGCCCTCTCCGACTCCCTCTCTGGCGTCTGTGTCCCTGGCACTACTCTGCAGGCCCACTCTCACATCTGACCACCCCTTTTCTGCGGGCCCGGCACTTGGCCCTCATGCCAGACCTGGGAGTTTTGGCTGTTGTGAGGGGTGTGTGGTATCATTGTTGGGCGTGAGGGGGTGGCAGAGAGGGGGCACCTAGTCCTTAGCACCCCTCTTTTCCAGCATCTCTTGATGAGTCCTTCACACTTGAAGGATGAGCTTGGACACAGACTTTTCTTTCTCTTGCTTTGTAAAGGAGGGGTGGATGGGTGCGAGTGTTCCATCTCTGCTGGGGGGAGACGACAAGACCAGAACCAGAACCTAGTCTTCAGGGGCAGGACGGCGGGGAGAGGCGTGTCCTCATGGGCAGGTGGTGACCAGGCTTCATGGGAAGGGGCAAGGTGGCTTGAGCGTAGCTGGCCTCCTGCCTGGGGTGCACCTCTCCCCCTGTCTCTCTCCCTGCGCCCTCTCTGTGATGTGAATGTTAAGTGGTTATGCGTTCCTAGCATTTCACGTAAAGCATTAGAATATTGTTCGTTTTTTTTTTTTTTTTTTTAATAAAAATCAAAAGTGAAGGTTAAAGTTACAGTTGAAAGAAGATGAATGTTTTGTTTCTGTAGAGACTGTTGTTGCAGACCTGAGGTCTTGGGAAGCGTCTTTATTGGCCTTGTCAGTGGTTGGGGGCCTGTCCTGTCCCACACTCCCTGTGGCCACCTGGAGGAGCTTTCGGGGCCGTGAGCACTTGACTCGGGCTCTGTTGGGGTACAGGCGCCTCCTGCCATCCCCTCTCCTTTCTGTGGGCCTCTTCTGTCCGTGCTGGTTCTGGGGGACGTGGCAGCCGTGGGGAGAAGCTGGTGGGGGCAGTGATCCAGGTTTAGCCAGTGCAGCTCCTCGGTCTCCTGAGAGGAAAGTCCATCCACTTGGCCCCACGAGGTGGTTGTTGAGCACAGCCTGGCATAGGCCTCGTGGTGACGTCCCCAGGAGGACTGTCTTCCTACTCTGTGGCTGGGGCCACCGACTCAGGGCAGCCCAGACCACTAGACTGCACCTGCACTGACCTTGAGCCCACTTCTCCGGACGTACGTGGTGGTCCTGGCTCTGCCCTCGCCTGAGATCTAGGCTCTCCCCTCCTCCAGGACAGCCTGCGGGCGCTGACTGGGGTCAGCTCTACTCTCCCCTCTTCGGCAGGCCCCCCGTTCTCAAGCAGCTCTTCTTCCCGTGCTGCCGTGTGGTCCTGCTGTCCCTGTAGGGGCCACCCCCCATCCTCGTCATGAGGGGCCCAAAGCTGGGGGGTGCCTGGGCAGCTCGTGCAGCCCCGAGCCTGTGGGCCAGCCTGGCTGAGCCTGTGGCCTTGAAAGGAGGCCCTGTGGGCAGCCGATGACCGTGACGACATGAGTGTGTCACGCAGGGCCGTGCTGGGACCTGATCTTTTCCCGCCCCATTTCCCCCTTGTTCGGGGCTCACTTTAGTTTTCCTGTAGAGGCTGCTTTAAAATAGTCTACTTCCTAAGCAGTGTGTTGCTGACCCCGCAGACTGCTTCTGGCTCCTGGATGCACTCCTGCAGTTCACGTCGTATGGGGTGACGCCCCCCAGCCTCAGCCACTCGGGGGCTCGGCAGCGCCCCCCCAGTGGAGCAGGCTCGGCAGCCCCGGAGAGGATGGAAGGTGAGCGGCCTCAGGGGTCGGGGTTCCAGGGTGGAGGCTCTTGAAACGACGTGGCTTCGGGGCTCTGGGAAGGAGTGGTTAGCAGGTCTGCGTAGTCACTAGGTACCAGGCGCTGGGCCAGGGTGGCTTCACAGGGACTACTCTCTGAGTCCTCTTAGAACCTGGAAAGCAGATACTTCTTCCAAGTCCATGGAAGAGATGGGCCCAGGTCCCTCAGTAGTGGGCCACTCAGCGGAGCCCTGGTCTGCGAGCCCTCATAGCCTGAGGCCCGCCTCCCAGGCTGTCCATGGACGTGTGGTGTGAGCTGGTGTAGTTCTGACCTTTCTACTGGCTGCACTTAAGGAGTAAAAAGAAACGGGAAGTTCTTGTGATAAAATTGTACAGCCCCAGTCCCCAGAATATTATTATTTAAACGTGTGGCACCCAGCCTCTCAGTTGCTCAGTAGCCATGGGTGGGCAGTGGCTACGGGGCAGCACGGATCTGAGAAACAAAAGGAATTTGGAATTTTGAAAATGGAGATTTTCTTTTTGGTCTGAGCATTAAATATTTGAAGAGATGCTGTTTCCATGAAGTGCATCTACAGGTTAGACTCCTTGAGTGTAGGCACGTATGTGTGATTACGGGCATGTGGGGCCCGGCTGCTGCTGTGCATGCAGCCTGGCCACTTTAGAGGAGGTAACAACTAACGAAGTCTCTTTCCCCGCCTCCTAACAACGATGGCCTGTCTGTGGTGCTGCCCAGGGAACCACCTGCATCGGTACTCCAAGGTCCTGGAGGCCCGGCTCGGAGGCCCTGAGGCGCGCGCACTGCCGGCCTGTCCGCACCTGTCGTGGGCCAAGCCACAGCCTTTAAACGAGACGGCTCCCAGGTTGGTGTCTCCTGTGCTTTTCCACTTCTTCTGCTGGATTTATGATTCATTGCTTCTTTTTTAATAGGAGAGAATGGAATTTTACTGACATCATTATCGAATAATCAAATCTAGCTTGTCATTTGTGATGGTTTTTAAATTAGCGAGCCCCCGTATTGACCTTTAGAATCACGCACCCTGGTGGTATTATGCATAAAAAGAGCTCTGGTAATTAGCCTTCTGGTGAAGTTTGCTTGGTTTTTGCTTGAAAAGCTGTGATCTTGTCCCTGGAAGGGTCGCTCTGACTCCTTAAGCTGGAGATCCGGGAGTTGAGTTCGCCTGTGTGCGGTGTTGATTCTGGAATACAGATGGGGTCTTCCTGTGTCCCACCGGGGCGACCTGGAGTCACGTTTATGCCCTCACCCCGTGCTGGGTGTTGTCCCTGGTAAAGTGACCTCAGACTGTGACAGGCCTAGACACTGTGATCTGCCTGCTTCTCCATCTGGCTGTCAAGCTTGAGCTCTTCGTTTGTGTCAGTTCCTTTTAGAAGCCAAAATTGAGTGACCTGTGCTGTTTCTCTGTTCAGGCAGAAGAGCCAGCTCAGTCCACTGGTTCCTGCTTTCTCTAGATCATTCCTCTCCTGTTTTTCTCTTTGGCATTTCTGGCCCCAGCAGGAGATCCTGCTTTGGCGAGGAGGATTGCAGTCCTAGTACAGTGACGCAGGGCCCCATATTTTGGGCATGGGTGTGGGAGACCCCCCCGCCCCCCCACAGCTCCTCTTCCTCTGAGCAGTGCTGCCAGCCACTGTCTCCCTCACGGGCAGCACACCCCACACATGCGGCCATTTCCCCTCCAGGGGCTCCTGCCTTCTCTCCCCTACCAGCTGCCCACTTTGCTTGGGTCTCAGCATGTACAGTGTTGGGGGGCGGTGTGGCAGGACACGGGGACTGCCATCTACACGGTGAACCATGAGGAGGGAGATGCCTGCAGAAGGCCTAGAAGCTTCCTGTGCTTGACTGTCATCATGAACAGAAGCCCTGAGTGCACCTCTCACTGACCATGTCATCTTTAGAACAGGCTTGATAGGAAACGGCATTGGAGATTCATCACGTTGTCTCCTCGTCAGCAGTTTCTTCCTGAAACTTTAATTACTGAGTACTTTTCCATTCCAATTAACACGCCATCATTTAAAATTTTCTGATAAGATTCCATTTTTATATCTCATTTATTTATAACCTATCATTATCCAAACATTCAAACCAGACTTTAATTCCAGCTGTTGTCAGCAGTTCACACTCAGTGGACAGTCGCTGTCGGCAAAGGTTCCTGAAACCCATTTCTCCATGGTACTGCTCTGGGCTCTGAGAACAGGTGACAGTGTCCTAGATCTGCGTGTCCATCAGACAGCCCGTCACGTACCAGCC
Organism: Bos indicus; assembly: GCF_029378745.1. Lineage (NCBI taxonomy): Eukaryota > Metazoa > Chordata > Mammalia > Artiodactyla > Bovidae > Bos > Bos indicus. Next base: position 11,014,927 of record NC_091777.1, on the reverse strand, counting down.
TGGCCCATCAGGGTGCTGCTGCTGTGCAGCCCGTAGAGTTTGATTTTCACTGTTGCTCTCTGGAATTCCTTCTTCTTAAAACACCCACCAGGCCCCACCTTTATCTCACTTCTTGCTGGAAATTGTTCTCAGTCCTCAGCGACCTAGATCTGGGTCTAGATTCTGAATCTCTGAGGAGATGCAAAACAATGTCAGAGCGTCACAGTCAGCCCTGGAAAGGGCAGGGTCGTCAGCCTAGTGCCGAGTGCAGGTGTTCACTCCGTCCTTGAAACCGGGATGTAGTTCCCGGCGTTGTTCCCGGGCGTCCATACTACGAGTGGCTGTAGGTCAGACCTACGAGGAGCCCCACGCAAGGCTAACCTGTCCTCCCGTCGGGACATTGTGGAATTCTCAAATGATAGTGTGAAGCTCTGTCACCCCGACTGCTCAGCAAGAAAGGGTCACTGTGGGGTAATTAAATTCCAGAACAGGAGAGCGCTGTGAGCGTTAAAAGACAGCCCCATGTATATTCACCTGCAGAGTTATAAAGCTTAAACGCATCGATTCCGTAACTTAGCATTGTCAGTTTAATTTCCAGACTGATGAAACTGAAAAGCAAAGTGAAATCATATAAAATAGAGCAGGTTATAGTCCAAGCAGTTGCCCAGATGGACGTGCCCGATAGCAGCTTATCCGAAAGCCTCTTTACGGAGCTGGCATCTCCTGGCTGCCCACTGACCTGCCTCTTGACTGCTGCTAGAACTCGACTCTCTGCTCTCACTTGGCCAAAGTAAGAGATGGGCCAGCAGGGTCCACATGAATAAGAAGCAGAATGGGGAATTCATAATTGCAAGCATATTTTATTCTCTTCCTTTATTTTAGCCAGAACGGTCTTCAGATTTTCCGTCTGCACTCTTTGCTCTCATCTCTGTGTCTTCCCACGCTGCTCTTGGCCGTGTACCAGCCTCTCTTCCTCAGTTACATGTGCTTCCCATCTCAGAGTTAGTACTGAGAGTAATGATGCAGTCGAAACGAGTGCAGTGCATTTTGCAAAGCACATGTGTTCCCTTCATCATCCTGAGCCCTCAGGCAAGGCCCATGCTCACTCCTTTATTCCCGTGTTTCTGTCCACTGCTTGGTTACTTGGGTGTCTGCCTCGTTCTCCGTCCTGCGCGTAGTGTCCTTGAGGACCAAGGTGACAGCTGGCCCCCAGCACCAGGTCTGCCCCCTTTGCCACATCACAGTAGGTGCCCATGGCTCTGCTGTCCCATGGTGGAGACTGGTCCTTCCAGCCGGGCTGTGTCCACTGCCGCTGTCCACCAGCTCCTTCAGAGGTCACGTGTAGTTTCCTCATTTTCTGCTGGGTCGTGTTCCTGGTTGGAGCCAAGACAGTCTCGTGTTGGTGGTGTTATAGACCCTCTAGAAGCATCTCGTGCATAAGGTCTCAATCTGACGTCCTCGCCTGGGGGCCTGGAAGTGCCCCTCAGTTATCCGCAGTTGTGTTTAGATAGACATAGATGGGACATCAATTCACGTTTCTGTTTAAATCACTTTGTTTCTTAGGAGTTGGCTCCGTTGCCTGGGGCCAGTACAGTTGCTTATGTTTATTTTGTTTGAATCTGTTTTCTTGAAGTAACCTTTGGAAACACCAGAAGTTGCTCTCCATTGACCTGGACAAAGTGGTACTGCCCAACTTCCGATCGAATCGCCCTCAAGTGAGGCCCTTGTCTCCTGGAGAGAGTGGAGCCTGGGACATTCCTGGAGGTCAGTTCTAGGTGCTTTATTGTGGGGCTGAGTCATCCTATGGTTTATTCAAAAGAGCCTCTCCCTTTTGCCCAGGAGGTGGGCCGGGCCGTTCCTGTCTTTGCCTTCCTGGGAGCAGCAGTGGTCCAGGCTTTCTTCCTGGTACAAATCACAAGGCCAGAGCAGACCTAAAGGATCAATCCATTGTGGCCTCTTAGAAAATCCTATCTGAATTTTCAAATCAGAATTTATTTTATGATATTCATCTGTCACAGCCTGGCCCTGAATCCTCAACCCAGACATCTCCACCGATTCTCTGCCCCAGCCCACCTGGGATGGGACTTCCCTAACCTGGGATGCCCAGTTAATTCTGGGGGTGTCCCTTCCCCCAAGTGACATCAGATGTCCTTCCCCCGCCCCCAACCCTGATATGGCTTTGGCCTGGCTAGAATGTTGGGGGCAGGTGGTCCTTTATCTGGGACGATGGGATCAAGTCATTCTGGCAGAGTGTGGGCCCCTCATCTGCTCTGGAAATCCCTGTGCTCTTACATGACTTTATAGCTCCCTGGGGGCATTTCTCCTGGGTCTAGGAACTGGCCAGAGAAACTCCAGGGATCAGGAAGGGGTACCCTGTCCCATGTGGTCCAGCCCTGTGTTCTGGAACCCAGAACACATGTTGTCCAGTTACAGAGCTGACGACAGCACGAACCCAAGGGTCCACCAGCAGCCACGCTCAGTTGCCCACCACAGGTCTCACCTGGGGGAGGCCTTCCCAGCGGTGAGGCCAGCCGTCCTCACCTCCCTGCTGGCCGGCACTTTTGTCTCCTCCTTTCTCTGGGTCACTATGAGCCCAGCTGGTTGCAGCTGTCAGACTGACCATCTTCCCACTGTCCTGCAGGGATCATGCCTGGCCGCTACAACCAGGAGGTGGGCCAGACCATTCCCGTTTTCGCCTTCCTGGGAGCCATGGTGGTCTTGGCCTTCTTCGTGGTGCAGATCAACAAGGCCAAGAGCAGGCCGAAGCGGAGAAAGCCCAGGGTGAAACGCCCACAGCTCGTGCAGCAAGTTCACCCGCCAAAGGCCCCCTCGGTGTGACGTCCCCCCGGCCGGCCGTGAGAGCCAGGGAGCGCCTTCGCAGGCAGCCATGGGGCGGGTGGAGCCGTGGGGTCTGAGGGGCCCCGGCTCGAAAGGGCTCAAGCCTTCACCTGGGCGTCTGCAGTAGCTGAGAGCCTATGCTGCACGGGGCTGGGGCCACTGGAGGGCCCCGAAGGGCAGCCTGGAGTCAGACCTCGCCGGCTGCCCATGCACCAAAGACTAAGACGACGTCTAAAGGCTACTGGGGAGGAAGCAGCTCTGACCAAGCCAGACATGCTCCATAAAGGCTATTTTCTATATTTATTGTTGGGGAAAAGTCACTTTAAAGACTTGTGCTGTTTGGAAGCAAAGCTATTTTTTTTGTCAATGGAATGCAGTTTTTTACTATTTCATCATGAGGACTAACACAGATGCTGCGATCTCCTTTTTGATGAAAGAACAGACTGAGATTTGAAAGAAACTTGCACAAATCTGTGAAACATAGCCCTTTGCTTTATTTTTATAAGTATCAACTGCCATCATGTTTTGTAATTTGGGTCTTGATTTCACCATTGTCGGTGAAGAAAATTTTCAATAAATATGCATTACCTGTATGAAGCTAAGGGGCTTCCTACGTGGCTCAGTGGTAAAGCATCTGCCTGCCAATGCAGGGGACATGGGTTCAATTCCTGGGTTGGGAAGATCCCATGGAGGGAGGGAATGGCAACCCACTCCAATCTTCTTGCCTGAGAAGTCCCACACACAGAGGGGCCTGGTGGGCTGCAGTCTGTGGGGTTGCAGAGACATGTTCAGACATGACTGAACATGCACACATGCATGCATGAGGCTAAGAAGCAATGTGTAAGTGGTCCCTTTCCTACCTGTCCCTTTCTCCTACTGACAGCCTGGAATGGGTTCTGAATCAGCCTACTGAATTCTTCTTGAGATCTAATTCACTACTACAAAATTCTCTTTACAAGTGTACAGTTCTGTGGGTTTTAGTATATTCACAAGTTTGTGCACCATCAGTGCTGTAATTCCAGAACACTTTCATCACCTCCAAAAGAAACCTCGTACACAGTAGCAAGTCAGCCTCTATCCCCTCCCCCACCGCCCCAGGCTGGCACTGATGTGCTGTCTCTGAATTCACCTGTTCTGAACATTGCATGTAAACAGCAGCATGTAATCCATGGCCTCTGGGGACTAGCTGCTTCCGCAGCGCGTGTTTTAGTGGTCTGTCCGTGTCATAGCTGTCTCAGTACTTCACTCCTTTCTGGACCTCATGTGGACAGGTCTTAGTTTGTTTATCCTCACTTGATGGACCTCTGAGCTGCTTCCACTTTTTATCCATTGTGAATAGTCTTGCTTTGAGCATGCGGGTACCATTTTTGGTGTGGACATAAGTCTTCATTTCTGTTGGGCTGACACCTAAGAGTAAAATCCTGTAGCTTTATGCTTCATTTTTTGAGGAACCACCAAGCTCTCTTTCCAGAGCTTCACTGTTTTATCAGTAGTTCCTGCCAGCAGTGTGTGAGGGTCACAGCTTTACCTTCTCTCCAACACGTGCTATTACCCATCTTTTTGACAGTTGCACCCCAGGGGATGTGAACTGATGTCTCACTGTGGTTTGATTTGCATTTCCCTAAAGATGAGTGTTGAGCATTTTTTCATGTGTTCATTGGCCATTTTTCTGTCTTTGGAGAAATGTCTGTTTCAGTGCTGTGTCCATTTTTTGAGTTGTCTTTATTGTTGACTTCTAAGAGTTCTTTATATATTTCAGATGAAAGTCCCTTATGAGATTTATGACTTGAAAATAGTTTCTCCATTCTGTCAATCATCTTTTTACTTTCCTAATGGTATCCTTTCGGGCCTGAGTTTTTCATTTTGATGAAGTTCATTTTATCTCTCAGGGTCGATTTCTAAGAAACCATTGCCTCATCCAGGGCAGCCTGTTAATTTTTAACCCCTGCCTGTATAGTCTGCTTTCTGTTCTTCAGCTGGCCCAGACATCAGCTTTTTGATGACAGGTGAGGACAGACTGACGGGAAAGGGCAGAGTCCGTGTGGGGTCAGGGCGCGTGTGAGGTCCCGGGAAGAGAGGGACCCCGGACAAGGGATGAGGGAGGAGCCACAAACGCCCAACTCTCCCTGCCACATGTCACCCTCAGCAGGTCACAGCGGTAACCTGGCGGCTTTGAACCATGTTCCATGGCTGCTGTTGCTTTGAGGACTTAGAGGCATTGCTGAGGGCCCTGCAGAGCTCTCCCATTCCCCCAGTTGCCGCCCCCGAGAATGTGGACGTTACAGGCGAAGGAGCCTGGAGAGAGGGCTTCAGCAGGGTGAGCGTGCACAGAGAGGGGGAGAGTCTCTGCAGGACCACTCGATGGCATCTGCTGTGCGCCTCCCTGTCCTAAGGGGAGACCTGTCGGGGGTTGTGGGATACAAGGCCCACCTGGGAGGAACGTGCCGGGGCCCTGGGTGTAGACTCAGACCGGCCACTTCCAGCCAGTGGGCCTTGTCTGCTGTCATCCAGCCCTGGGCCTTATGCAGAGGCAGTGCTCAGTTATGTTCTCTGGCTGACTGTGGGTCTCTTCCTAACACGTGTGCCTGAGGCCTACTCACTGCTTCGAAAAGTCCCGTGTTTGCCTGGAGTGGACTCTCATTGTTCTAGGGAATGGCTCCGTGTCTTAAAAACCAAAAGCAGGAGCAGCTGCCCCAGCACAACTATAGATAGGCCTGGGAGTCCTCGAGGGCCGTGGGGTCTCCCAGGGGCTGAGCATGGAGGTTGGCCCCAGGGCTGGTTAGGCATGCTCACCCAGGCAGGCAGTATCCTGACTGTGTGGAGAGGGGCCAGAAGTGGGGTGATCAGGGTTTCCTTAGCCCTGCTGCTTACTCTTCCCACCCTCAGCCCTCCCCTGTGTTGGCACACCGGTCTGGGGTCTTCCCTGCACACACCTAGCCTCTGGTGCCCGGGTACAAGGACCCTGAGGACCTCCCACCAGCACAAGGCTGTGCTCAGCGAGCCCCCCTGGAACAACGGTGCTGCCTCTGCTGAGCGCACCGCTGGCCTAGCCAGGGGGGTGTTTGGTGTGCATTAAGGGGCTTGGGCAGGGTAGTCTCATTCATCCCGTGATACCCCAACCACCATTTCTAGGCTGAGGGGGGCCAGCCTTCCAACCCAGATCTGGCCTGGGCCTGAGCCCCCAGTGCCAGATCACTTCTTATGGTGGGAAGGCTGTCTGCTTGCCTGGTAATGCTGGGGGTGCTACTCAATGTTTACTGGCTCCAAGATGAAGTGAGTTAAGGACTGTCACATGTAGAGTAAGAAGAAGTTTCCAGAGAAAAAAACTCGATTTTTTTTCCCCCCGATGGGTGGTGCCATTAAGAGGATGTTACTATAATAGGATGTTGGTTTAATTTGCTGGTAACATTAGGGCAGTGCAGGCAGAGATCCCTGCGCCTTGCTCTAGACTTACTGAATCATATGCTCCTTGGGAAGAGCCTAGAAATCTGCTTTAAAGGCTCCCTAAGGTAAACAGGGACACAGACATGTGTCCATGTCCGACCACAGTGGTGTGATCACTCACCTAGAATGTAGGTGAATGACATCCTGGAATGTAAAGTCAAGTGGGCCTTAGAAAGCATCACTATGAACAAAACTAGTGAAGATGATGGAATTCCAGTTGAGCTATTTCAAATCCTAAAACATGATGCTGTTAAAGTGCTGTACCCAATATGCCAACAAATTTGGAAAACTCGGCAGTGGCCACAGGACTGGAAAAGGTCAGTTTTCATTCCAAGCCCAAAGAAAAGCAATGCTAAAGAATGTTCAAACTACCGCACAATTGCACTCATCTCACACACTAGCAAAGTAATGCTCAAAATTCTCCAAGCCAGGCTTCAGATGTTCAAGCTGGATTTAGAAAGGGTGGAGGAACCAGAGGTCAAATTACCAACATCCGCTGGATCATCAAAAAAATGAGAGTTACAGAAAACCATCTACTTCTGCTTTATTGACTATGCCAAAGCCTTTGACTGTGTGGGTCACAACAAACTGGAAAATTCTTCAAGACATGGGAATACCCGGCCACCTGACCTGCCTCCTGAGAAATCTGTATGCAGGTCAAGAAGCAACAGTTAGAACTGGACATGGAAAAACACACTGGTTCCAAATTGGGCAAGGAGTATGTCAAGGCTGTATATTGTCACCCTGCTCATTTAACTTAAATGCAGAGTACATCATGCAAAATGCCAGGCTGGATGAAGCACAGGCTGGAATCAAGATTTCTGGGAGAAATATCAACAACCTAAGATACACAGATGACACCACCCTTACAGTAGAAAGCGAAAAAGAACTAAAGAGCCTCTTGATACATGTGAAAGAGGTGAGTGAAAAAATTGGCTTAAAACTCAACATTCAGAAAACTAAGATCATGGCATCTGGTCCCATCATTTCACGGCAAATAGATGCAGAAACAATGGAAACAGTGATAGACTTTATATTTTTGGGCTCCAAAATCACTGCAGATGGTGACTGGAGCCATGAAATTAAAAGACGCTTGCTCCTTGGAAGAAAAACTATGACCAATCTAGATAGCATATTAAAAAGCAGAGGCATTACTTTGCCAACAAAGGTCCATCTAGTCAAAGCTAATTTTTTCCAGCAGTCATGTATGGATGTGACTATAAAGAAAGCTGAGCCCCGAAGAATTGATGCTGTGGTGTTGGAGAAGACTCTTGAGAGTCCCTTGGCCTGCAAGGAGATCAACCCAGTCAATCGTAAAAGAAGCCAGTCCTGAGTATCCATTGAAAGGATTGATGCTGAAACTGAAATGGCAATACTTTGGCCAACACCTGATGCGAAAAACTGACTCATTGGAAAAGACTCTGATGCTGGGAAAGACTGAAGGCAGGAGAAGGGGACGACAGAGGATGAGATGGTTGGGTGGCAACACCAACTCGATGGACATGAGTTTGAGTCAACTCTGGGAGTTGGTGATTGGCAGGGAGGCCTGGCATGCTGCAGTCAATGGGGTCGCAAAGAGTCAGACACGACTGAGCGACTGAACTGAACTGAGGGCTGGGCACCTGCCCACTGCCCTGTGACTCAGCCTCCGGTCTGGCTGCTAACACCTGGGGACTCTTCCTATGGATGTGGTGGGTGGAGGAAGGTCAGTATTAAGGCTGTTTGAAGATACTTTCTCACTTTCAAATGCCAAGGCACAGTTTTCCTTTAGCTAGAGCGGGACTCCAGATTGTAACTCAGGGGTCCATCCCTTTCATAGGGGGAGGGGAGAGCGAGGCCTACGCTCTGGGCCGAGTGTCACCTGGAAGCCTCCCCCGTCTCTGACCTGCTACTGAGAAAAGGCCCAGAGCCGGGCTGGGGGGTGGACCACGGGCCTCCAGCCCTGAGAGGTGCCGACCCTCAGAACTCGTGGTGCTGGGTGTATCTGTTTCCCACTGCTGCTGTCACAAGTTACCAGGAAGCACGGACTTAACAAGGGCGCGTTTATTCCCTGCAGTCCTGGAGGTTGTAAGTCCAAATCAGCTTCATGGAGCTCAGATGCAGCTGGTTCCCTCGGAGGGCTCCAGGGCAGAATTGGCTCCCTGGCCTGTCCCAGCTTCTCGAGGCCCTGCATCCCCTGAGCGGCCACCCCCTCCTCACTCCCAGTGTGCAGCAATCCACCCTCTGCTTCTGTCAGCCTTGTCTCTCTGCCCTCTGACCTCTCCTGTGTCCCTGTTCGCAGGATAGGTGCGGCTGTTCCCACCACTCTGCAGGTGACCTCTGTGAGGCGTGGATCACAGCCCCAGGCCCTCAGGTTCCTGAGACCTGCCCATCTGTCTTCCAGAACCTTCTGAAGGGTATGAGCACAAAAGTTCGTGGAAATGAGCTGAAGGCACTTTCTCCCTGAAGTTCGCAACCTCCCAGGTGACCAGTACCTGTGGAGATGGGAAGGAGGGACCCGGGCACGTCCCTGGCCAGGTGCTCCCCTGGGGGGCAATGTGGGGCCATGTGCAGGGTGCTGGGCTGAGCCCCATGTGCCGCTAGAGCTGCCCACCCACACAGACGGGCCCAGGGGCGCCTCTCCTCCCCGGGAAAGGTCACGAAGCCCTGGGATTCGGCAGAGGGCATATCAAAGCCCTTCAGAATTAAGAGGCTTTCCCCATTGAGTGGAATTTCACAACCCAGTGACCAATTTCTAAGTCATGCACGTTAATGGGCAGCTAATGAGGAACCCAGGCAGGACAGGGAAGTGCCCCTGAGCCCAGAGCCCAGATTAAGGAGTACAAAGCCAGGCTGCTGTGAAGGCCCTTGATCTTCACTGCCTGGGGTTGTGGTGGGGGAGCGCTGAGCCATGTGATTTCCAGAGGGACTGGGCACCCCAGCCTCTCCCCCTCCCCGCACCGTGGCCTGCCACCCACTCTCCCATTCATTCTTGCCATTACTCATCCAGCCCCATTTGGGCACCTTTGGAATCCGGAAAGGGACGAGGGGGTGGCAATGTGACACTGTTGGCTTTGAGGGGACACTCGGGCTGATTCCCAGGTCTGGCACCGGTCAGTGGTCACGTTTCAAGCCACTTGCCCCACCTCGGGGGAGCCCTGCTCCCTACAGACCTTGGTGACAGCCCTCGGGGTTGGGCGAGAGGACTCCGGGAGCCGTCCAGCATGCCCTGCAAGGCCCGGGTCCCGGTGAGACTGCTCACATGGGGGCCGCCGCTTTACGGCCCAGATGCCGGCTGGCTCTGGCTCCTGTGCCCTGGCACCTGCAGACTCACCCGCCACTCAGCAGACCAAGTGATGCCGCTGCAGCAAGGGGGCACCGTGGTGGGCTCGAGCCCATGTGAGACACACCTTTGGTGCTGGTTTCCACAGACACTTGGACTGAGGGAGGCGCTGAAGACGTTTAACTTAAAGCAGCAGTTCCCAGGAAGGGCCTCTGGACCCCTGAGTCAGCAATGCCATGGAGGGAGCCCATGGTCTGTGATTTAACACACTTTTGAGGGGATTTGAGTCTGAGTGCCAGGTACAGACAAGTTCACCTCTGAATTCAAGACCTGACCTTCATGGGCCTGTGTTTTCCAGATTGGAACCGTTTCCAGTATTCTGCTTGTATCTAAGCTGACTGTATCAGGTTGGAGAGGTGGCCTCTACTCAAAATGTGGTCCAGGGACCCCCAGCACGCAGCTCCCTAAAGCAGTGTGAGCAGTGTGGGATCTCGGCTCCACCCAGGATGGGCGGGTCAGCGCTGGCCTCTTAACCCACCTCCAGGTGATTCGAGGGCTCACTAGTCTGGGGAGCCACCCAGTGAAGCTCCTGGGCCTTTGCCTACATGAATCTCCAGCCCCCTGCGAGAGGGCAGACAGACCCCTTTCTGTAGCTGGGCAGCCAGGCACGGCTCCCCTAGCAGGTAACAGAAGGGGGCCTGGAGAGGTGTCCTGGGAGGAGGCGTTCGGCCCCCGGCCCAGGTCGCTGGGTGAGATCAGCCAGCTCCCTGACCCAGGGCTCAGGGAAAGCCCCGCCCCGGCGCGTCTTAAGCCTCCCCTCCTCCCCGGCTCAGACCAGCAGCCTCGGAAGCTGCTAGTTCTTGGGAGGAATGGCCTGACCTCTTGGTCCTATCCTCCTAGGTTTGGGGTTGTGACCCCCACCGGTGCTCTCTAGGGCCGCCCACGATTCCTGACTCATTTGCCCACCCCTCCAGGTCCTCTGGCGTGAGCCTGAATCCCATCCCCAATGGCCCAGGACTGCTGGTCTCCGTGAAGACTGGACTGGACTTGATGGTAAGGACTGGGTACTGGAAGCAGGGGGATGGGTGATTGAGGGAGAAGAAGTTTGGGGGTTGGAAGAGAAAGGGGAGGGGGCAGCTCCGGTGGCCTTGAGTTGAGTGGGAGGGCAGGAGTGCCGATGAACAGGGGTAAAAGTTGGGAAACATTTGTTGAGGGGAAGGCATGAGGACCAGGTGTTACAGGGCAGGTGGGTGTGTAAGGCTCTGGAAAGGGGATCAGAGGCTCGGAAAGCATACAAGGCCGGGTGGTTGTGATGGATGCCCTAGCTCAGTGGAGGAAAGACCCCTCCCAGCTGGAGGTCCCGAGACAACCCTCCTCCCCACTCTGCTTCCAGCCATGGAGGGGCAGACCCCAGGAGGCGGAGGCCTTTCAGAAAAGCCGGTCCCCACAGCCTCTGGCCCTGGCCTGTCCTCGCTGGGTGCCGTCTTCATCCTTCTGAAGTCCGCGCTGGGCGCTGGCCTGCTCAACTTTCCGTGGGCCTTCCACAAGGCGGGGGGAGTGGCCCCCGCTTTCCTCGTGGAGCTGGTAAGCCATCAGGGGCCGTTTCATGGGGCGGGGTGGGGGAGGGTGGTCTCTGGGAGCACGTAGGAGCTGAATTTTATTTTTCCAGGCGGAGCCCTAGGCATTGCTTCTGCAGAGCTGCTTGTCTTCAAAATTACTCCTATGTTTTGGTTTTTTGTCCCTCTCAGCTCATGGGGGAGAAAGGAAAATCCCGGTGTAAACCTGCAGACCAGGGCCGTGAGCATCCTCGGAGCTGAGGGTCACGCAGCCAGGTGGGGGTTGGGGGGAGGAGTGGGGGAGGGCAGGTGGAGCTGTGCTCCCCGCACCTGCAGCCTATGAACCCGGCCTATGAGCTGAGCCACTGCCTGCCTTCTCTTGGCAGCTGGTCTCTGCTCCACAACTAAAGCCCAAATCCTTGGGCAGAGCAGGACTGACTTGCCGTAAGCCCCCAGCCTGCGCAGTGTCAGGGGTGTTTGGCCAGTGCTGCGTGTGGAGCCAAAACTCCCTCCCTTTCCAGAAAGTTCCAGGGACTGACTGTCCTCAGCGGAGACGAGCTGCTGGTTAGCACAGCTTCATTTTATTAGCTGATAGGAATCAGGCATTTCCTGGTGAGCTCTTTGTCGGGCATCGTGTCAAAGGCTTTTCCCTGGCAGCCGCTGATAAGGGCTCCGTTGGGCCTTTCTGATCCTTCTGGAAGCTGCCAAATACCATCCTGTGTGGTGTCCAGTAGCCTGTGCCGGCCCCGCGCTGGCCCAGCGCCCGTTCGGAGCGTGCAGGCTCTGTCTTCCTGAAGCTTGCTCTAACGGGGAGCTGGGATAAGATTCAGGAAGTCGAATGAGGTGGTGGGCAGTGGCGCTGGGGAGGCGGGTGTGACCCGTTTGGGGGTGGTGGAAGCTGAGAAGCCCCCTCCGAGGCAGCACTGAGTGGGTGCATGCGACGGGCAGCAAGGCTGTGTGTGCTGTCCCCTGGACAGGGAGCCCGACCTCCAGCCACAGAGGGTCAGCGACGGAGCCGGTGGGGCCAGCGTGGTGGTCCGTGTCAGGCACAGACCGGCCAGTCAGAGGGCAGCGGCCCACTCGCTCCCCAGGCTCCTTGCGGGGTCTCCCAGCGCCTCCGGGGCCGCAGATGCTGACTCTGTGCGGGTGGGTCTCCCTGGTGGCACGGACGCTGCTGGGGTGGCTTGCCGTTGGCCCGGGATGGTCTAAAGCTCCGGCCCTGAGCAGACAGACTCGAGGAAAGGGGACCCCAAATAGGAATCAATGGAAACTCCCCACAAGGGAGGAAGGCTGGCGAGCAGCTCACCCTTCCCCCACCCCGTTTCCTGTCTCTCCCTCTTCACCAGAGAGTTCTGCCCCAACTTGGGTTGGCGGAATGTTTAAACATCCCTGCCACTGGGAGGCTAGTGGTGTGAGATTTTAGGTCTCTCATGGCTTCATTAGCATTGGAGGATTGATGAAATTAATGAGCCTGGATCTTTCTCGACTGCAAAGAGAGAGGCAGCCTGGCCAGGGGCTTTTGCCAACTGGCTGCTCAGAGGCTCAGGGACCCTGTCGAGGGTCACCCAGTCCTGTGTGGTCAGCTCACTGCGTTAGCAGAGACCCACCTTCACTGGCCGAGACTCAGTCTGACCCCCTTTGCTTCCTTTTGTCCAAAATATTTAGCAGTGCCTGCTATGTACTGGGTGCTCTCCTGGGGGCTGGACGTAAGCAAAAAGACACGACCCCAGTCTCCATGGAGCTTAGAGTCTGGTGATGATCTCCACCCTGTATGCACGCCCTGGACCCAAGGACTGAGCAGTGTAAACCACCAAAGTGTGTGCTGTCACAGTCCTGGAGGCCTCAAGTCTGAATCCCAGTGTAGCAGAGTCATGGTCTCTTAAAGACTCTAGCAAAAGGTCCTTCCTACCTCTCCAGCTCCTGGGGGCTCCAGCTGTTCCTTTGCTGTGGCCATGTCATCACTTGGCCACTCCTCTGCGTCTTCCCCCTTTTCTGTCTCTTATAAGGACATGTGTCATTGGCTTTGAGGCCCACTTGGATCATCCAGAGTGACCTCATCTCAAGGTCCTTAATTTTAACCTGTGAAGACCCCTTTTCATCTTCATTATCTGCGCCTGCAAAAAGATGGTTGCCCCTAAGTCCCTTTCACAGGTTCTGGAGATTAGACTTTTGAGAGGATTCAACCCACCATAAGAATTGTGCCCATAAAAGCCATGGTTCTGCTAGAGCATGAAACAGAGAAGGTTGAACCCAATTCAGGGGTGAAGTGTGGGGAGGCTTCCTGGAGGAGGTGACTTTGGCAGGGGGGTGGTTGGGAAGTAGGGATGCCCATCCCAGGTGAGAGGCAGTGGTGGAGGCAGGAGGGCGTTCCAGGCAGAGGAGCTATCTTGGACAGAAGTCCAGGGGCTGGAGGGAGCATGCATGTTCTTCCTGGCTCTGAACTTCTGAGTTTCTCTGACTTGGTCCAGTTAGATGTTGCCCTCAGGCTGCTGGAGTAGGAACAAGCCTGCAGTCAGGGCACGAACTGGGTCTGAAGGGGCCAGCTTAGCTCTCCCCAGGCTTCTAGATTGAGCACCTTTGCCGCTTCTGGATTCTTCTCTTTCATACAACTGTGGGAGGGGGTCTGAGTGTGGAGACCAGGTCCAGCTTAGGCACAGGTAACGGTCCAGCCTGGAGAGACTCAAAAACATTTAACTCCATGGACAAGCGGGACTCGAGTGCATCACTGGGGGTGGGTGTTGAGTGACACAGATGATTTGGAAAACAGTGTATAAGAAATTGCCAGAGTTGAACACATGTCTACCCTGATACCCACAGATTCCATTCCTAGGTGTGTGTCCAGGAGAAGGAAACGTGGGTCCTGGGCACGACTCATTCTAGAATGCTCAGCTCTTCATTCACAGCAGCCAAAACGAAGGACAGCCCAGATGTCTGGCAGAAGGGACTGGAGCAGTCAAGTGATGCTATCCACCCTGTGAAAGAGCACTGAAGAAAGATAGGAATAAGCTGCTGACCCATCCCACAGGGCTGGCCCTCACAAGTGTTGCTGCTCAGTGGAAGAAGCCAGATAGGAAAATATATAAAAGCAAAGTACTATTAGAGCGTTTTTTTCTGGATCTAGGGTGGGACCTGGAGGGAACTCAGGGATGTGATGTTCTGTGACTTGGTAGAGGTTCAGGCTGCACATATACCTCAGTTGCACCCCTTCCAGTGATGCACTCACGACTCTGTGCATTTCATGGTGGTGTGCATTTCACGGTGTGTAAATTTTTTCTTACAAGAGAGGACTATAAACAAACATCAAACTCCAATTAATGACACTCCATTAATGCCCAAATCTTTGGGGGTAAGTATACTGATATCCACAAGTTGCCTTGAAATGTACCCTCAAGTTTAGATGGACATGTGGACACATGGTGAGAGAGATGATAAAGCAAGCACAGGGATCTGCTCCTAGTAGAATCTAGGTGGTGAGGACATGGTGTTCATTGCAAAATTCTTCCAATTTTCCTAGATGTTTGAAAAGTTTTCATACTGTTGGCAAAATTTAAACTGAAGTAGGGAGAGCCCTGGTGAGGGAGTCTGGAGAGAAACAACGACCATTTCTTTTGTTGTTGTTGTTAAATATTTATTTGGCTCCCCTGGGTCTTAGGTGTGGCCCGTGGCACCTTTAGTTGAGGCCTATGAGCTCGTAGTTGTGGCATGTAGGATCCAGTTCCCAGGGCCCTGCATGGGGAGCGCAGAGTCTGAGCCAACAGGCCCCAGGGCAGTCCCCAGCTGTCATGTCTTGAGCAGTTACCACGTGCCAGGCACTGAGCTGAGTGATTATGTGCTTTGTTTAGTCCAAATGCTTCACAACCCCCCACCCAGTAAGGTAGACGGTATCATCCCCATTTCACAGATGGGAAGACAGATGGATGGTTGGCCTCATGCCACAGAGCGGGTGAGTGGCAGGGTTGGAATTGAACTCAAGTATGCCTGCTTCCTCGGAGAAGGCGATGGCACCCCACTCCAATACTCTTGCCTGGAAAATCCCATGGATGGAGGAGCCTGGTAGGCTGCAGTCCATGGGGTCGCGAAGAGTCGGACACGACTGAAGCGACTTAGAAGCAGCAGCAGCAGCATGCCTGCTTCCTAACCACCATGCTTTATGGCTCTCCACCCACGACCCATGTGATCTTAGGAAAGTAATTTAAACTCCGGGTTTCCAAAGCCTCATTTGTCCAGCTGGTGTGGTTTGGCGTGAATCCCAGATTCACAGATTTAGACCAGCGTGGCCTCTAGAATCCACCGGCTTTGTAACTCTGGTTTTGGGGAATGGGCTGGTGGCTCACCAGGCCATGGCCTCTGTAGCTGAGGCTCACTGGGGGTGGGCTGAGCAGCTGTGGGTATGCCCAGCGCCATGGTCTTGTTCGGCAGATCTCCCTGGTCTTCCTGATCAGCGGGCTGGTTGTCCTGGGCTACGCTGCCTCCGTCAGCGGCCAGGCCACCTACCAAGGCGTGGTCGGAGGGCTGTGTGGCCCTGCCATCGGCAAGCTGTGTGAGGCCTGCTTCATCATCAACCTGCTCATGATCTCCGTGGCCTTCCTCAGGGTGGTCGGCGACCAGCTGGAGAAGCGTGAGTACCTGCGCTGCAGTCGAGGTGACCCCTGTGTGGAGCTCAGGGCTTCTGGTGGATGAGCAGGATGTGGACGTGGGGCTGGGCCCTGGGCAAGCTGCAGAGGCTGAGACCACCCCTAGTTCCTAACATTGTAGGGAAGGGAGGTCTGGGAGAAGTAATTACCAGTATAGCGGAAGTCAGAGAGAGAGGGGGCTGTGCTGGGGTGTCCCATGGGGACTCATTTTCCACATGAGAGGTGGCACCAACTGCAGAGACGTCCCGGTGAGAGAGAACCAGTAGACCTTGAGTTTTGGGACCTTGCAGACTCTGGGCTCACGCACCCTTGGCCTCTAGTCCCCCACTAACAATTTCCCTCTGAGTACTGCTTTGGCTGCGTCTTGCTGATTTTGGTGTGTTCTGGTTTCACTTTCATGTCGTTCAGACCTTTGCTAATTTTTGCTACGATTTCTTCTTTGACCCTTAGGATGTTCGGAATTGTGCAATTCAGTTGCCACTGATTTGGGGGTTTCCTCAATGCGCTTGTGGTTTCTCCCTCAAATGCATCATGGTCAGAGAACACACGCACGTCATTGTGGCATTTGAGACCTACTCAGTGGCTCAGGCGCAGTCTGTCTTGTTGATCTCTTTTTTCAAAAATATTTGTTTATTTGGCTGCGTCAGGTCTTTGCTGTGGCATGTGAGCTCCTCGCTGTGACAGGTAGGGTCTTTATTTGTGGCATGTGGGATCTAGTTCCCTGAACGGTGATTAAACCCTGGGCCATCTGCACTGGGAGCATGGAGTGCTAACCACTGGACCACCCGGGAAGTAAGTCCCTTACTGAGCTCTCAAAGGGTGTGTGTGGTTGTTGAGTGCAGTGTTTTAGAACCCTCCATTATGTCAAGATGATCCAGACCTTCTGTGGCTTTGCAGATTTTTGGGGAGTGGGCAGTGGGGTGGGGAAGTCTAGTTATTCTGTTTGGTTCTGAGAGAGAAAGTGTTAAAATCTCTTATTATGATTGCCGATTTGTCTCTTTTTCCCTTTAATCCTATGAATGTTTTGCTCATGGTTTTCGAAACTCTTGTTATTAAGCACACACTGTGAATTGCCTTTTTATTATGAAATTTCCATTTTTGTCTCTGAATTACTTTGTCATT
This sequence comes from Bos indicus, assembly GCF_029378745.1. Lineage (NCBI taxonomy): Eukaryota > Metazoa > Chordata > Mammalia > Artiodactyla > Bovidae > Bos > Bos indicus. Next base: position 10,998,092 of record NC_091777.1, on the reverse strand, counting down.
ATATCCGCCTTCTCTTCTATGAATACAGCCTCTCTAGCGTCCTTAAGATTAGCGTTGGTACAGAATCTCTCTTCCCACTCTTTTTCTGTGAACCTAACCGTGGCTTGGAATTTTAAAATGCATTTCTTGTAGACAGCATATGGTCGGGTCTTGCTTTTTTATCATCTTGACAGTCTTGGGTTTTAATTGGAATGTTTTAGACTTTTACTTGGAATGTAATTACTGATATGATGGATCTCAGTCTGTTTTACTGTTTGTTTTGTCTGTTCTGTCTCTTGAACCATGAAAAAAAGGCCCCCGACGTGGGGTTATGGAAATTAAAAGCTCCCATGTTGTGGGAAGCGCTCTCATCCCTCAAAAAAATGAAAGTTGGTAAATCCGAACCTCTCAGTGGGTAAATCAGTGCAAGGATTCCCTGCTGACCGTGGCCAGGAGAGGTCATGTCAAGTTTCAATTATGCTCGGCTGGTGGTGCTGCTCTTAGGAGATGAATTCTGAGGTGCTGCCGTGTGGAGAAGGATTCTCAGGGGATGTGGAATTGAGGAAGACTTTAAAGGGCTGCAGGGTTGAGAAGGGTCTGTGGGCTGTCGCACAGGCAAGGATCTTGAGGGGCTGCTGTGTTGCAAAGGATCTGTGGGTCTGCCATGTTGAGAAGAATTTGGGAAGGCTGGGTGATGAGAAGGGTCCCGGGGCTGCCATGTTGGGAAAGATTCTGAGGGGCTGCAGTATTGAGAGGGATTTGGAGGGCCGGCCATGTTGAGGAGAATGTAGCGATTGCAGTTTGCGAAGGATTCTGAGGGGCTACCAGGTGAGAAAGATTCTAGGGGCTGCCATGCTGAGAAGTATTCTGAGGGCCTCTGTGTTGAGAAGAATGTTAGGAGGTGATTGTTTTTTTTGCAGATTCTCAGCAGCTGAGGTGTTGAGAAGGATCTAGGGGCTGCTGTGTTCAGAAGGATTCTGAGGGGCTGCCATGTTAGGAAGTACCTGAGGTGCTGCCATGTTGAGAAGAATTTTGAGGGTCTGGGGTGTTTAGATGGATCTTTGAGGCGCTGCTGTGTTGAGGATTCTGAGGGGATGCCATGTTGAGAAGGATCTGTGGCCTGCTTTGTTGGGACAGATCTGGAGGAACTGCCTGTTTGGGAAGAGTTCTGAGGGACTGCTGTGTTGAGAAGGTATCTGAGGTACTGTTGTGTTGGGTAGGATTCTGAGGGCCTCCGTGTTGAGAATAGTTTTAGGGGCTGCCATGCTTCTGAGGATTCTCAAAAGCTTCTGTGTTAAGATGATTCTGACAGGCTGCCTTGTTGAGGACGCTGAGGTAGGCTGTGTCTTGTTCAGACACAGCCTTTTGTAGTGTTCAGGAGGATTCTGTGGGGCAGCCATATTGGAAAGGATCTGAGGAGATGCAGTCCTGAGAAGGGGAGGATTCTCAAGGCCTGCTGTATCAGAAGGATGCTGACGGCCTCAGTGTTGAGAAGAATCTTAGGGGCCACCATGTTGGGAAGAATCTTAGTAGATGCAGTAGTGGAAACGATTCTGTAGGGTGGCCATGTCAAAAGGGTTCTGAAGGCTTTTGTGTTGTCAAGAATCTGAGGGGCTGTGGTGTTCAGGAGGATTCTGATGTAGTGTCATGTTGAGTAAGATTTTGAGGTGCTTCATGTTGAGAAGGATTCTGAGGGCCTGCTGTGTTGGGAAGAATCTGAGTGGCTATTGTGTTGAGAATGATTCAGAGGCATGCCCTGTTGGTAAGGTTTGTGAGTGGATGCCATGTTGGTAAGAATTCTGAGGTGCTGCTGTGTTGAGAAGGATTCTGAGAACGATCTGAGGAGCTGCCATGTTGGGAAGGATTCTTAGATGCTGCTTTGTTGAGGTGGATTCCTATGGGCTGTCATTTTGAGAAGGATTCTAAGGGTTGCTGTGTTGAGAAGAATCTTAGGGACTGCTGTGTTGATGAGAATTGTTAGTGGCTACCATGTTGGGAAGGATTCTGATGGTCAGTTGTGTCACAAGAATTCCGAGGGCTTTTGTGTTGAGAAGTATCTTAGGGGCTGCCATATTGAGGACAATTCAGAAGGACTGCCTTGTGGGATGGATTCTGATGGCCTCTTTGTTAGGGGCTGCTGTGTTGAGAAGGATTCTGAGGTGCTACAGTATTGGGAAGGGTTCTGAGGGGCTATCCTATTGAAAAGATGCTGATTCACATTCTCCTCTTGAGGATGATTTGAATGCCTGAAGTTTGGGGAAGGATTCTGAGGGACTGTGATGTTGAGAATCCCCAGCTGCTACCTTGTTGAGTGTTCTGCTGGCATGCAGTGCTGAAAAGAATCTTAGGGGCTGTCCTGTTGGGTGGGATTCTGAGGGCCTCTGTGTTGAGAAGAATCTTAGGGGCTGCCTTAGTGAGATGGTTCTGAGGGACTTCTGTATTCAGAACATTTTTTGAATGGCTACAGCATTGGGAAGGATCTAAGGTGCTGCCATATTGAGATGCTTCTGAAGTTTGATCCCTGGGTTGGGAAGACCCAGAGAAGGAAATGGCAACCCACTCCAGTAGTCTTGCCTGGAAAATCCCATGGACAGAGGAACCTGGTGGGCTACAGTCCATGGGTCGGATAGAGTCAGACACAACTGAGTGATTTAACACACTGAGGGACTGCTATGTTGAAAATGATTTTGAGGGGCGCCTGTATTGAGGATTGTGAATGGTTGCTTTTGGAGAAGGAAGTGAGCTGACATATTGAGAGGATTCTGTGGGACTGCTGTGTTGGGAAGGATTCTGAGAGCAGCTATGATGAAAATTGTTTTGAAGAGCTGCATGTTGAGGAGGATTCTGAGGTGCTGTCTGTTGAGATGAATGCAAAGGGCCTGCAGTATTTGGAAGGATTCTAGGGACTGCCATTCTGGAAAGGTTCTAATGTGCTGCAATTTAGATGGATCCTGAGGGCTATTGTGTGAGAAGGATTAGGGGGCTGTTGTGTTGAGAAGGATCTGGAGGAGGGCTTCTGTGTTCAGAAGGATTCTGAGGGCTTTCTGTGTTGGGAAGGATCTGAGGGGCTGCTGGGTTGGGAAAGATTCTGAGGGCCTTGTTTTGAGAAGAAGTTTGCTGCTGCTGCTGCTGCTGCTGCTGCTGCTAAGTCACTTCAGTCGTGTCCAACTCTGGGCGACCCCATAGACGGCAGCCCACCAGGCTCCGCCATCCCTGGGATTCTCCAGGCAACAACACTGGAGTGGGTTGCCATTTCCTTCTCCAGAGAAGAAGTTTAGGGGCTGCTGTGTTTTGGAGAATTCACGAGAGCTACCCCATTGGGAAGGATTTGAGGGAGTGCTGTGTTGAGAAGGATTTGAGGGACTTTAGTATTGGGAAGTATTCTGAGGGATGCCATGTGAGAGGCATTCCGAGGGGCTGCTATATTGAGAAGAATTTGGGAGGGCTGGCTTGCTGAGGGGGATCTGAGGTGCTGCCTTGTTGAGAAGGATTCTCAGGGCCTGCAATGTTGAGAAGAATATTAGCAACTGCAGTTTGGGAAGGATTCTGAGGGGCTGCCATGTCAGGATTTTGAGGGCTTTTTGTATTGAGAAGGATTTTAGGGGCTTAGAATCAGAAGGGTTGCATTGTGAGATTGATTCTGATGGCTTCTGTGTTTAGAAGAATCTTAGGGGCTGCTGCGTTGAGAAGGATATGAGGAATTGCTGCATTGAGAAGGATTCTGAGGGAGGGATGCTGCGTTTAGATGTATTCTGAGGAGCTGCTGTGTGGAGAAAGATTCTTCGTGCCTCCCTGTGGAGCAGAAACTTAGGGTCTGCCATGTTGAAAAGGGTTTTGAGGGTGTGCATGGATGGGAATACCAGACCACCTGACCTGCCTCTTGAGAAACCTATATGCAGGTCAGGAAGCAACAGTTAGAACTGGACATGGAACAACAGACTGGTTCCAAATAGGAAAAGGAGTACGTCAAGGCTGTATATTGTCACCCTGCTTATTTAACTTATACGCAGAGTACATTATGAGAAACACTGGGCTGGAAGAAGCACAAGCTGGAATCAAGATTGTCAGGAGAAATATCAATAACCTCAGATATGCCGATGACACCACCCTTATGGCAGAAAGTGAAGAGGAACTAAAAAGCCTCTTGATGAAAGTGAAAGAGAGTGAAAAAGTTGGCTTAAAGCTCAACATTCAGAAAATGAAGATCATGGCATATGGTCCCATCACTTCATGGGAAATAGATGGGGAAACAGTGGAAACAGTGTCAGACTTTATATTTTTGGGCTCCAAAATCACTGCAGATGGTGATTGCAGCCATGAAATTAAAAGATGCTTGCTCCTTGGAAGGAAAGTTATGACCAACCTAGATAGCATATTCAAAAGCAGAGACATTACTTTGCCAACCAAGGTCTGTCTAGTCAAGGCTATGGTTTTTCCAGTGGTCATGTATGGGTGTGAGAGTTGGACTGTGAAGAAAGCTGAGCGCCAAAGAATTGATGCTTTTGAACTGTGGTGTTGGAGAAGACTCTTGAGAGTCCCTTGGACTGCAAGGAGGTCCAACCAGTCCATCAGTCCTGGGTGTTCTTTGGAAGGACTGATGCTAAAGCTGAAACTCCAATACTTTGGCCACCTCATGTGAAGAGTTGACTCATTGGAAAAGACCCTGATGCTGGGAGGGATTGGGGGCAGGAGGAGAAGGGGACGACAGAGGATGAGATGGCTGGATGGCATCACGGACTCAATGGACATGAGTTTGGGTGAACTCTGGGAGTTGGTGGTGGACAGGGAGGCCTGGTGTGCTGCAGTCCATGGGGTGGCAAAGAATCGGACACGACTGAGCAACTGAACTGAATAGTTGAGGAGGATCTGGGCAATGTTGTGTTGAGTAAGTTTTTGAGGTACTCTGTATTGAGATGGATTCTTAGAGCCTGCTGAGTTGGAAAGGATCTGAGAGGGCTGTTTTTTTTTTGAGGATCTGAGTGGGTTACGTGTTAAGAAGGATCTGTGTGGCTGCTGTGTTAGGAATAATTCTTAGGTGCTGCTCTGTTGATTCTGAGGGGCTTCCATGTTGAGAATTCTGAGGGGCTGTTCTGTGAGATGGATTCAGAGGAAGGAGCTCTGTGTTAAGAAAAATCTTGTGAGCTGTCATGTTGATGAGGATTTGAGGGCCTGCTATTTTTAGAAGGATTCTGAGACGGTGCAGGGTTGAGGATCTGAGGCAGTGTCATGTTGAGTAATTTTTGAGGTGCTCCATGTTGAGAAGGATTCTGAGGGCAGCTATATTGGAAAGGATCTGAGAAGTGTTAACAATGGTTCTGAAAGTGCGCCATGTTTCAAAGTATTTTGAGGGATGTGTGTTGAGCAGCACTCTGAGAAGCTGCTGTTTTGTGGAGGATCTGAGGGACTGCCCTGTTGGGAAGGATCTGAGGGGCTGCCAAGTTGAAAAGGATTATGCCTGCCTGTCCTGTTGAGGAGGATTCTGAGGTGCTGCCTCATTGAGAAGAATTCTAAGTGGCTACTGTGTTGGAAGGATGTGAGATGCTGGTATGTTGGGAAGGATTTTGGGGGAGCTACTGGATTGAGAAGTATTCTGTGTGACTGCTGAGTTGAGGATTCTGAGGTGTTGCCATGTTTCAAAAGATTGTCGTGTTTAGAAGGATTCTAGGGTCCTCAAAGGGAGAAGGCAATGGCACCCCACTCCAGTACTCTTGACTGGAATATCCCATGGACGGAGGAGCCTGGTGGATTGCAGTCCATGGGGTCGCTAAGAGTCGGACACGACTGAGCGACTTCACTTTCACGCATTGGAGAAGGAAATGGCAACCCACTCCGGTGTTCTTGCCTGGAGAATCCCAGGGATGGGGGAGCCTGGTGGGCTGCCGTCTATGGGGTCGCACAGAGTCGGACACGACTGAAGCGACTTAGCAGCAGCAGCAGGGTCCTCAAAATGTTGACAAGAATCTTAGAGGTAGCCATCCTTTGGAGGATTCTCAGGGCCTGCTGTGTTGAGAAGGATAGGAGGGCTACTGTTCTCAGAAGATCCTGAAAGACTGCCACGTTGAAATGAGTTTGAAGGGCTCCCATGTTGAGGAGGATTCTGAGCTGCTGCCTTATTGAGAAGAGTTCTGAAGGCCTGCAGTGTATGGAAGGATTCTGAGGGTGCAGTGTTGAGAAGGATCTGAAGGGCTACTGTGTGGAGAAGAATTTTGGGGGACCACTGTTTTGAGGAGGATTTGTGGTGTGCCATGCTGAGAAAGTTCTATGGTGCTTCAGTGTTGGGAAGGATTCTGAGGTGCCGCAATGTTCACAAGAATTCTGAGGGGCCTCAGTGTTGAATCTTAGGGGCTGCCGTACTTGAGAGGATTCTAAGGGGCTGCCTTGTTGAGAAGGATTCTGAGGGCCTGCAGTGTTCAGAAGGACCTGAGGGGCTGCGTCATTGGGAACAGTTCTCAATGTAGCGTAGGATGTAGTATTGAGAAGAATGTTAGCAACTACCATTTACCAAGGACCTGAGGGGCTGCCATTTTGAGGAGTATCTGAAGGGCTACCATGTGAGAATGATTCTAGGGGCTCCATGTTGAGAAGAATTGTAGGCGCTGCCATGCTGGAAGTATATTAAGGGCCTCGATGTTGAGAAGAGTCTTAGGAGGTGCTGTGTTTTGGAGGATTCTCAAGAGCTGTGATGTAGAGAAGGATCTTGCTGCTGTTGCTGCTGCTAAGTTGCTTCAGTCATGTCCGACTCTGTGCGACCCCATAGATGGCAGCCCACCAGGGTTCCCTGTCCCTGGGATTCTCCAGGCAAGAACACTGGAGTGGGTTGCCATTTCCTTTTCCAGAGAAGGATCTTAGGTGCTGCCATGTTCAGAAGGATTTTGAGGGGCTCTGGTGTTCAGATGGATCCTCGAGAGGCTGCCGAATTGATGAGGGTTTTGAGTGGTGGTGGTGGTGGTTTAGTCACTGAGTCGTGTCCGACTGTTGTGACCCCATGGACTGTAGCCTGCCAGGCTCCTCTGTCCATGGGATTCTCCAGGAAAGAATACTGAAGTGGGTTGTCATTTCCTTCTCCAGGGGATCTTCCCAACCCAAGAATCAAACCTGGGTCTCCTGCATTGCAGGCAGATTCTTTACCGACTGAGCTACGAGGGAAGCCCAATTATTAAAGATGCAAAGGATCTCAGATGCTACCATACTGAGAAGGATTATGTGCTGCTGTGTTGGGACAGTTTCTGAGGCATGGCCTGTTTGGGAAGAGTTCTGATGGGCTGCCATGTTGAGAAGGATGTGGAGTATCTTCATGTTCAGAAGAATTTTAGGGATTGCTATGTTTTGGAGGATTCTCAGAAGCTATTGTGTTGAGAAGGACGATAGGACCTATAGTGTTTGAAAAGATTGTATGGGGCTGCCATATTGTGAAGGATCTGAGTAGATGGTGTTGACAGGATTCTGAGTGACCGTCCTTTGAGAAGGATCCTGAGGGAACTGCTGTGTTGGGAAGGATTCTCATGGGTGCTGTGTCAGAAGGATTCTGAGGGCCTCAAGAGTTGAGGAGAATCTTAGACGCTGCCATGATGGGAATAATCTTAGCTGCTGCAGTGGTGGGAATGATTCTGAAGGGCTGCCATGTCAAAAGAATTGTGAGGGATTTTGAGTTGTAAAGAATCAGAGAGGGCTCTTGAGGGCTCTTCTGAGGTAGTGTCATGTTGAGTAAGATTTTGAGGTGCTCCCTGTTGAAAACCATTCTGAGGGCCTGCTGTGTTGGGAAGGATTCTTAGGGGCTGCTGTGTTCAGGTGGATTCCTGTGGGCTGTCATTTTGAGAAGAATTCTAGGGGCTGCCATGTTGAGAAGAGTCTTAGCCACTGCTGTGTTGATGCGAATTCTGAGTGGCTCCCACGTTGGGAAGGATTCTGATAGGCTGCCATGTCAGGTGTCTGAGGGCTTTTATTTTGAGAAGTATTTTAGGGGTTGCCATCTTAAGAAGTAACAAAAGGGCTGCCTGGCAAGATGGATTCTGATGGCCTCTGTGTTTAGAATAATCTTAGGGGCTGCTGTGTTAAGAAAGATTCTTAGAGTCTCCATGTGGAGCAGAATATTTGGGAATGCTTGTTGAGAAGAATCTGGGGGACTTCTGTTCAGAATGATTCTAAGGGGTTGCAGCATTGGAAAGGATCTGAAGTGCTGCCTTGTTGAAAAGGTTTCTGAGTTTCTGCTGTGTTTGGAAGGATGTAAGGGACCCTTGAGAGTCCCTTGGACTGCAAGGAGATCCAACCAGTCCGTCCTAAGGGAGATCAGCCCTAGGTGTTCATTGGAAGGACTGATGCTAAAGCTGAAACTCCAATATTTTGGCCACCTCATGTGAAGAGTTGACTGATTGGAAAAGACTCTGATGCTGGGAGGGATTGGGGGCAGGAGGAGAAGGGGACAACAGAGGATGAGGTGGCTGGATGGCATCACTGACTCGATGCACATGAGTTTGAGTAAACTCCAAGAGTTGGTGATGGACAGGGAGGCCTGATGTGTTGTGATTCATGGGGTTGCAAAGAGTCAGACATGACTGAGCTACTGAACTGAACTGAAGGGACCCACTGTGTCAAATGGATTGTGAAGATTTCTGTGTTGATGAGATTCTTAGGGGCTGCCATGTTGAGAAGAATTCTGAGGGACTGCTGTGTTGGGAAAGATTCTGAGCGCCTGCAGTTTGGGGAAGGATTCTAAGGGACTGCTATGTAGAAAATAACCCTGATGGGCTGCTATATTGAGGAGCATCCTGATCTGCTGTCATGATGAGAATTCTGAGTGGCTGCTGTGTGAAAAAGATCGTGAGGGCTTTTGTGTTGATAAGAATCTCATGTGCTGCCATGTTGAGGAGGGGCTGATCTGTTGAGAAGGATTCTCTGAACCTCCATGTTTTGAAGATTCTTAGGGGTTGCTGTGTTGGGAAGGATCTGAGACCTGGTTGTGTTGACAAGCATTCTGAGGTGCTGCCATGTTGAACATAATTCTGAGGGGCTGCCACATTGAAAATGTTCTGTGGAGTTGCTGTGTTGAGAAGGATTCTGAGGGGCTGCTGTGCTGAGGATTCTGAGTAGCTGCCTCCCTGGGAAGGATATGAGGGGCTGTTGTAGAGGATTCTGAGAGGATGCAGTATTGAGATGGATTCTGAAGAGTTGCCATATTGAGGAGGATTCTGAGGTGCTGCCTTATTGAGAATAAATCTGAGAGGCTGCTGTGTTGGAAGGATGTGAAGGGCTGCCATGTTGAGAAGGATTTGGGGCTGCTGGACTGAGAAGTGTTCTGTGTGGCTGCTGTGTTGAGGATTCTGAGGTTCTGCCGTATTGAGATGAATCTGAGATTCTGCCATGTTTAGAATGATTGTAATGAGCCGCCATGTTTAGAAGGATTCTGGGGGCCTCCATGTTAAGAGGGATCTTAGAGGCTGCCATCCTTTAGAGAATTCTCAGAAGGATATGAGGACTGCTGTATTCAGAAGATTCTGAAATGCTGCCATGTTGAAAATGATTTTGAGGGGCTGCATGTTAAGAAGGATTCTGAGCTGCTGTATTGTTAAGAAGTGTTCCGAGAGCCTGCAGTGTTAAAAAGAATCTTAGTGGGTGCTGTACTTTGGAGGATTCTCACAGGCTGCCATGTTGAGAAGGATAGGAGGAGCTGCTTTGTTCAAAAGGGAGATTGTGAGGGGCTGCCATGTTGAAAATGATTTTGAGGGGCTGCGTGTTGGGAAGGATCCTGAGGGTTGCCATGTTGGAAAGGCTCATGAGGAGCTATGTGTTGGGAAGCATTCTGAGGGCCTCCACGTTGAGAAGAGTGTTAGGGGCTGCCATGTAGAGATGTTCTGATGGTTTTGATTTCTGTGTTCAGAGGCTGCTGAAGGGCTACAGCATTGGGAAGGATCTGAGGTGCTGCCATGTTGAAAATGATTTGACAGGTGGATGTGTTGAGGATTCTGGATGGCTCTTCCTAGGGAAGGAAGTGAGGGACTGCTGCATAGAGTAGTTTCTGAGGAGCTTCTGTGATGGGAAGGATTCTGAGGAACTACCTGTTTGGGAAGAGTTCTGAAGGACTGCTGTGTTGAGAAGGATTCTGAGGAGTTATTCCTCAGAATATTGGGAAGTATTCTGAGGGCCTCTCTGTTGAGAAGAATTTTTAGGGGCTGCTGTGTTTTAGAGGATTCTCAGAAGCTGCTGTGTTGAGAAGATTCTGATGGGCTGATTTGTTGAGAAGGACACTGAGTGGCTGTAGTATTTGGAAGGATTCTGTGGGCTGCCATATTGGGAAGGATCTGAGGAGATGTGGTGTTGAGAAGGATTTCGAGTGGCTGTTCTACTGAGAAGGATCCTGAAGGACTTCCTCATGGGTTGCTTTGTCAGAAGGATTCTGAGGGCCTCAGTATTGAGAAGAATTTTAGGGGCTCCCATGTTGGGAAGAATCTTAGCAGCTGCGGTGGTGAGAATGATTCTGAAAGGCTGCCATGTCAAAAAGATTCTGAGGGCTTTTGTGGTGTGAAGAATCTGATGGGCTGCTGTATTGCGGAGGATTCTGAGGTAGTGTCATGTTGAGTAAGATTTTAGGTGCTCTCTTTTGTAAACGATTCTGAGAGCCTGCTGCAGTGGAAAGGATATGAGTGGCTATTGTGTTGACAATGATTCTGAGGTATGTTGTGTTGGTAAGCCTTCTGAGGTGCTGCTGTGTTGAGGAGGATCTGACTGGATTATGTGTTGAGAATGATCTGAGGGGCTGCTATGTGTTAGGAAGGATTCTTAGGGGCTGCTGTGTTCAGAAGGACTTTGAGGGGCTTCCATGTTAATGAAAGCTGCTGTATTGGGAAAGGATCTGAGGGGTGTTGTATTAAGAAGGATTCTGATGGCCTGCCAAGTTGCAAAATATCCTGAGGGATGTGTGTTGAGCAGCATTCTCAGAAGCTGCTCTGTTGTGGAGGATCTGAGGGGCTGCCGAGTTGAGAAGGATTGTACCTGCCTGTCCTGTTGAGGAGGATTCTGAAGTGCTGCATTATTGAGAAGAATTCTGAGTGGCTGCTGTGTTTAGAAGGATTCTGGGGGCCTCAAAATGTTGAGAAGAATCTTAGAAGCTGCTATCCTTTGGAGGATTCTCAGGGGCTGCTGTGTGGAAAAGGATAGGAGGGCTGCTGTGTTCAGAAGATTTTGAGAGGCTGTCATGTTGAAAATGATATTGAGCGGCTGCCATGTTGAGGATTCTGAGCCGCTACCTTGTTGAGAAGTGTTCTGAGGGCCTCAGTGTTTGGAAGGATTCTGAGGGTGCTGTGTTGAGAATATGAAGGGCTACTGTGTTGAGAATAGTTTGGGGAGACTACTGTGTGGAGAAGGAATTGGCAACCCACCCCAGTGTCTGCCTGAAAAATCCCAAGGACAGAGAAGCCTGGTGGGCTGCCTCCAAAGGGTCGCAAAGAGTCAGACACAACCGAACGACTAAGCACAAGCAGCCTGTGTTGAGGAGGATTTGTGGTGCTGCCATCCTGAAAAGGCTTCTGAGGTGCTGTTGTGTAGGGAAGCATTCTAAGGGGCTACAGTGTTCACATGGATTCTACAGGCCTCAGTGTTGAAAAGAAACTTAGGGGCTGCCGTACTTTAGAGGATTCTCACTGGCTGCCATGTTGAGAAGGATCTGAGGGCTGCTGTGTTCAGAAGGATTCAAAGGTGCTGCCATGTTAAAAATGATTTTGAGGGGCTGCCATGTTGAGAAGGATAGTGAGAGTTTGCAGTGTTTGGAAGCATTCTCTGGGACTGCCATGTTGGCAAGGTTCTGAGGTGCTGTGGTTTAGATGGATCTTGAGGTCTAGTCAAAGCTATGGTTTTTCCAGTGGTCATGTATGGATGTGAGAGTTGGACTGTGAAGAAAGCTGAGCACCAAAGAATTGATGCTTTTGAACTGTGGTGTTGGAGAAGACTCTTTCGAGTCCCTTGGACTGCAAGGAGATCCAACCAATCCATCCTAAATGAGATCAGTCCTGGGTGTTCACTGGAAGGACTGATGCTGAAGCTGAAACTCCAATACTTTGGCCACCTGATGCAAAGAGCTGACTCATTTGAAAAGACCCTGATGCTGGGAAAGATTGAAGGCAGGAGGAGAAGGGGATGACGGAGGATGAGATGGTTGGATGGCATCACCGACACAATGGACATGGGTTTGGGTGGACTCCGGGAGTTGGTGATGGACAGGGAGGCCTGGTGTGCTGCAATTCATGGGGTCACAAAGAGTTGGACATGACTGAGCAACTGAACTGAACTGAGGGCTACCATGTGAGAACAATTATAGAGGCTGTGGTTTTGAGAAGGATCTGGTGGGCTTCTGTGTTCAGAAGGATTCTGAGGTGCTGTAGTGTTGGGAAGGATTCTGAGGGCCTCCATATTGAGAAGAATTTTGGGGGGTGCCGAGTTTTGGAGGATTCTCAGAAGCTGCTGTGTTGAGAAGATTCTGAGTGGTTGTCCTGTTGAGAAGGATCCTGAAGGGCTGCCGTATTGGGAAGGATTCTCAAGGCCTGCTGTGTAAGAAAGATTGTGAGAGCCTCAGTGCTGAGAAGAATATTCAGTTCAGTTCAGTCACTCAGTTGTGTCCAACTCTTTGCGACCCCATGAATTGTAGCACACCAGGCCTCCCTGTCCATCACCAACTCCCGGAGTTCACTCAGACTCATGTCCATCAAGTCAGTGATGCCATCTAGCCATCTCATCCTCTGTCGTCCCCTTCTCCTCCTGCCCCCAATCCCTTGAAGCATCAGAGTATTTTCCAATGAGTTAACTCTTTGCATGAGGTGGCCAAAGTATTGGAGTTTCAGCTTCAGCATCATTCCTTCCAAAGAACACCCAGGACTGATCTCCTTTAGGATGGACTGGTTGGATCTCCTTGCAGTCCAAGGGACTCTCAAGAGTCTTCTCCAACACCACAGTTCAAAAGCATCAATTCTTCGGCACTCAGCTTTCTTCACAGTCCAACTCTCACATCCATACATGACCACTGGAAAAACCATAGCCTTGACTAGATGGACCTTTGTTGGCAAAGTAATGTCTCTGCTTTTGAATATGCTATCTAGGTTGGTCGTAACTTTCCTTCCAAGGAGTAAGCGTCTTTTAATTTCATGGCTGCAGTCACCATCTGCAGTGATTTTGGAGCCCAAAAAAATAAAGTCTGACACTGTTTCCCCATCTATTAGGTGCCACCAGATTAGGAAGAATCTTAGCTGCTGCAGTGTTGGGAATGATTCTGAATGGTGGCCATGTCAAAAGGATTCTGAAGGCTTTTGTGTTGTCAAGAATCTGAGGGGCTGTGGTGTTCAGGAGGATTCTGAGGTAGTGTCATGTTGAGTAAGATTTTGAGGTGCTCCATGTTGACAAAGATTCTGAGGACCTGCTGTGTTGGGAAGCACCTGAGGGCCTTTTGTGTTGAGAATAATTCTGAGGCATGCCATGTTGGTAAGAATTCTGAAGTGCTGGTGTGTTGAGGAGTATCTGTGTGGATTATGAGTTGAGAAGGATCTGAGGGCCTGTTGTGTTGGGAAGGATTCTTAGGGGCTGCTGTGTTTAGATGGATTCTGAGGGGCTGTCATTTTGAGAAGGTTTTAGGGATTGCTGTGTTGAGAATTCTGAGTGGCTGCTGTGTCAGAAGGATTTTGAGGGCTCTTGTGTTGAGAAGTATCTTGGGGGCTGCCACTTTAAGAAGCATCAGAAGAGCTGCATGATGAGACAGATTCTGATGGCCTCTGTTTAAAAGAATCTTAGGGGCTGCTATGTTGAGAAGGATTCGGAGAGGGTTCAGGATTGAAGAGTATTTGAGATAGTGTTGTGTTGAGTACGGTTTGGAGGTGCTCCATGTTGAGAAGGATTGTGGGAGCCTGCTGTTTTGGGAAGGGTCTGAGGGACTGTTTTGCTAAGGATGATTCTGAAGCATGCCATGTTGGTAAGAATTCTGAGATGCTGAGGATGATTCTGAGGGCTGCTATGATGAAAATGATTTTGAAGAGCTGCCGTGTTGAGGAGGATTCTGAATTGCCTTGTTGAGAAAGATATTGAGGGCCTTCAGTGTTTGGAAGGATTCTGAGGGACTGCCATTTTGGGAAGGTTCTGAGGTGTTGTGGCTTAGACGGATCCTCAGGGCTACTGTGTGAGAAGGATTCTAGGGGCTGTTGTGTTGAGAAGGATGTGGGTGGCTTCTGCGTTCAGAAGGATTCTGAAGGGGTGCAGTGTTGAGGCGGATCTGAGGGAGTGTGGAGTTGAGTAAGATTTTGAGGTTGAGAAGGATTCCTAGGATCTGTCGTTTGGGGAAGGTTTCAGGCTCAGGTGGTGGATCCCCTGGAGGGATTATCGCGTTGATGAGGACACAGGCCAAGCCTACTCTGGGCATATCAACTGGTGCGAAGACGCATCACTTTTATGCTTCTTGGGTCGATATGTTGGAATGTCTTTCTGAAGGCAAGACCAGGTTTCTTGGATTGAAGGATCATTGGAGGTCAGGGCTCTTTTACAGAGTCATTGGATTCATCAAGTGAAAATGACCGTAAATAATGGTTCTGTGGACACTGAGGAATGGCCTGGAAAGCGAGGGCTCAGGAAGGAGCTGGGTGGCCTAGTTGGCAGAGGCGGCTCTCCTGGCTTCAGGAATCCATCCATATGGATAAGAAGAGCTTGCACCCCAACCCAGGCCATGTGGGCCTGTTACTCGTGGAGATCTCTGTGCACCTCTGGGTGCGTGCATTCATTCCCTTGGCCTCTCTGGCCACAAGAGCCTACCTTCCTCTGAAGGGGGGGGCCTCTGTACCGTGAGCTCAATGTGGAAATAGTCCATGTGTCTCTCCAGTAGAAACAAACCATCCTGGTCAAGTGGTCATTTCTTTTGATCGCTGTCTTTATTGAGCAAGTGCGGAGAACTAGAAGGGTTCCTTTACAGCAGTACCAGCACCCCGTGTGGGCCAGGATCAGCTCTGGGCACCCCCACCCCGTGCGCTGCGGGGCCGCCTCACCCCCTCTGCTTCCGGCCTCAAGCCACCTTGTGTCTCTCCTGGGCTCTCCCCTCCACCACCTTTCTGGCCCCTTCTATCAGCTCCCAATTCTGTCTTCCTATGACAGACAGAATAAACTGGTCCCAGTTTCTCGGATACCTTTCCCTGAGAGGTTGATGGGGTCTGTGTCCCCCACCAATCAGAGTGGGCTCGGAGATGCTTGACTGGCAGAGGATGGCAGAGGGGCCAGTGCCAGTTCCAGGCCTGGCCTTTAAGAGGACAACACCTCCCTCCTTTGGCTCAGGGCCCCAAGCTGCTAAGGACTAGTCCTTTGGGGGGTCTGCTGGTGAGGAGGTGGGTGTGCTGAGCCCAAGTGTCCCCACCAGGCACCCTGGGTGAGCACAGCCATCGAGGCCCCTCCAGCCCTCAGCCAGGTACCCCCAAGGGCCCGCAGCCTGTTGGTGTGGAGCAGAAGCGGCTAGCTCAGCCCCGCCCTAATTCTCCCCCTCCACTCGGGCCATCTAATAATGGGGTCACCCTAGGGCAGGCTCTCTGGGCTCACTGCCTCTCCTTCCCTTGCTCTCCGCAGTGTGGGACTTCATCCTGCCCAGCACCCCGCCAGTCCCGCAGCCCTGGTACACTGACCAGCGCTTCACCCTGACGCTGCTCTGCGTGCTGGTCATCCTGCCCCTCTCTGCGCCACGGGAGATCGGCTTCCAGAAATACACAAGGTATGGGCTGCAGACCCCTCCTGGGGGCGAGGGCTGGGGCTGGGTCCCCACCTTGGCTGGCGTTTGGGGGTGGTTTCTGTCCGCCTGGGATAGGGGAGCTGCCAGCATGGTTCTTCCCATTGGGAGAAGAGGAAAGAAATGTTAAATTACCAAAGTCATTCGTGGGCATGATAGAAAATACAGATAAACAGAAAAGAAAATTGCCTGTAATAACAGGGCCTCCATTTTGTTACTTAATGATCGCAAGCTTTTTCTGCACCCACACACACATACACAGGCACGGAGACACACACACACACACACGCACACACACACACTTTTCATTTTACAGTCTGAGGCTCCACATATACTTTTGAAAAAATAAAGTCTGGCAAAAATCTTCACACAAGTGTGCCACCGACCTTTCCCTGTCATGTAGAGAAGTGGAGCAGAGAAACAGCGGGTAGGACCTCCGAGCCCCCCGGGCGCCCCCCGCCCTCTCCAGCTGGTCCTTCTGCACGCTGTGTCGTGGCTGCTTAGATGCCGGATCCCAGGGGCTGTGTGGCTGTTGCTGGAGAGATGGGGCACCCGTAGCGCTGACAGCCTTGCAGGTCCCACTGCGTGGCATGAGGGTGTCCCTGCCTGGAACGCCCTTCCTGCTGCCCTATCCTACAGATAACTGGGGCCCAGACAGGAAGAACTTGCCTGAGCCCTTGCCACTGTGGGCCGAGCCGACACCGAGACCCCGCTCTGTGTGGCTCCCCAGGCGCTGCCTCACCACGGCCGCCCCCTGACGCTGCGCTCTCTCGTGTGTTAGCATCCTAGGCACCCTGGCCGCCTGCTACCTGGCCCTGGTCATCGTGGCGCAGTACTACCTCCGGCCCCAAGACCTTGCCCGTGAGCCCCGCCTGGAGTCCAGGTGAGTCTGGGGGATGGCTTCCGTGGGCTTCTGCGAGGGGCGAGGGCCAATTCCCTGCACCCCCCTCCCAACCCCCCATGGTTTGCACAGAGCCCTGGCTCTTCTCCTGAAGTTCTTCAAGTCTCTGATGCTGTCGGATCAGATCAGATCAGTCACTCAGTTGTGTCCGACTCTTTGCAACCCCATGAATCGCAGCACACCAGGCCTCCCTGTCCATCACCAATTCCCAGAGTTCACCCAAACTCATGTCCATCGAGTCGGTGATGCCATCCAGCCATCCTCTGTCGTCCCCTTCTCCTCTTGCCCTCAGTCCCTCCCAGCATCAGAGTCTTTTCCAATGAGTCAACTCTTCACATGAGGTGGCCAAAGTACTGGAGTTTCAGCTTTAGCATCATTCCTTCCAAAGAAATCCCAGGGCTGATGCTGTAGAGCTCAGCAAAAGCTCTTTTCCTTGTTCAAAACCACTCAGCTGCCACTAGTGAGGACAGGGTGAGGGGCATGGAAGCACCACATGCCCGCCAGCCGGTGCTCCTGGGCGGTTGCAGACGTGCCCCACAGTGTGGAAGAAACAGGACCAGCCAGCAAGACGCTGAGGCCAGTGAGGCGCGAGAGACCTGAGCGACACCAGAAGTGAGGACTCCTGTAGGGATTCGGAGCTGCAGGGAGGACTTCCATTTCGCATGGAAGCCATTTCAGGGTTTTGATCACAGCAGGGCCTTGAAATCAAATCTGGTGGCAGGCCAGCTCCAGGGGCCTGTGGCCTGTGACGTCACCCAGGTCCCAGGCTCAGAAGGGCCCACCCTTGGTTTAACACCCTGCTGTCACCATCCTGAGATTCTTCACGGCTGCTGAACAAGGGCCGGCGTGTTCATTTTGCACGTGGTCCCACAAATTGTGTGGGCCCTCCTGGAGGACAGATCAGAGGTGGAACAGGAGAGAGAGGAGAGTCCAGGTTGATTCTGAGCTTAGAGCAGGGGGACCGAGGGCCATGCTGTTTCCTGGACTGTGTGGGACGGGGAGGAGCAGCTGGCTGGGGGAGGGTTTTGGTGGGGACATGTTAGGTGGGAAAGGCTTTGAGACACTAAAGACGTCAGGGAGCTGTCAGACTGGCGTTCAGAGAGGCCATGGCTGGAAGTAGAAATGTCAGCCCAGAGGTGGCATGCAAGGGCTGTGTGAAAATTGTCACAGCCAGTGGTCCTCCACCGGTCCTGGGGGCCCAGGAGAGGAATGGAGAGTCGGGAGCACTGTTAGCCTCCTGGAGCTGCTTGTTCTACCACAAACTGGGAGGCTGAAAGCAGCAGAAATCCCTCCCCTTGGTGCTGGAAGCTAGAAACCGAGTATGAGGGTGTCAGTCGGGCTGTGCTCCCTCAGGAGGCTCCGGGAGGGGCCTTCCTGCCCCTCAGGGTCCTGAGCTGCCAGCGCTCTTTGGCGCTCCTTGGCCTGCAGGCGCTTCACTCCAGCTTCAGCGCCACCCTCACACGGCTCTCCCTGGGTATGTGTTTTCTCTTCCCTTAAGGGCACCAATTGTTGGATCAACTCCCAGCCTGCTCCAGTACGACCTCGTCTTAATTTAACCAATTATGTCTACAAGGACTCTTTTTCCAAATAAAATTTCTTTCTGAGATTCCCACTGGATATAAATTTGGAGGGGGGATGGTCACTATAAACCCAGGACAGATGATGACAGAATGGGTCTATCTATCACCCAGATGATGACCTCTGAGTCTCAGAGGTCAGTGAGCAAAATTTCAAGAATTTTAGGGTGTTCACCACCGAATGCTGCTCCTAGGTCACGTGGGACTGAGCCCTGGTGCTGGATTTGGCCACAGAGGCCAGTCTTTTTTTTTTTTTTTTTTTCAGAGGCCAGTCTTGATGTGGCTGAGACTCGTCAGGGCAGGAGGTGGGGATGAGGCCCAGGTGGATTGGGGTCAGGAGAGAGGTCTTCCGAGGAGGGGAGGAGAGGAATGGGCAGGAGGCGGGGCTCAGTGGCCCCCACACACCCATACACTGATGGGATAATCCAACAGAGCAGGAAAGGCCCGGATCCACTGCTGACCTGCGGCCTTGAGTCCAGGGGAGGGTCTCGTGCCCTGGAGGTCCATCCTCCAGGGCTGGAGCTTGGACGGCATCTACCACAGGAACAGGAGGGGACAGTGCACGTGGCCCAGAGGATGCAGGCAGGCAGATGGAGCAGCAGAAGCGTGGGCTCTGAGAAGCCGGCCGTCTGCTGACAGTGCTGTCTTGAGGAAGGTCTGAGAAGGCGGGGCTTGGCTGGGGGGCTCCCTGGGCTGCATCCAGAGTTAAGAGTCAGCCGGAAACACAGCACAGAAGGGAGATGCCACTGGGCGAGCCCCCTGCGGCTGCTGTAACAAGTTACTGCCAAACACAGTGGCTCAAAACTATACAAGCTTATTATCTTCTGATGTCAAAAGTCCAGAATGAGTCTCGCTGTGCTGAATTCAAAGGGTCAGCAGTGCTGTGTTCTTTCGGGAGGTCTAGACAAGAATCCGTCTCCTGGCCTTTCCCGGTTCCTAGGGGTGCCCACGTTCCTTGGCTTGTGGCCCCTCCACAGTCTTCACAGCCAGCAAGGTTCCGTCTCTCTGATCTTGCTTCTGCAGTCACAGCTCCCTCTGACCACAGCTGGGGAAGGTTCTCTGATGGCAAGGATCCTTATGATATATGGGGCCTAGATAATCCGGGGTCATCTCCCATCTCAGAGTCCTGACCTTCATCACACCTGCAGAGTCCCTTGTAGGATATAAGGTCACAAACTCCCAGCTTCCCAGGATTAGGATGGGGACATCTTTGGGGGCCATTATTCTAGCACAGCCAGGAAACTCTGGTTGTATAGTGGGTGCTATTTATGCCCCCCCAACTGTGTGTCCCCAAATCTGCTGGAGGCCAGAACCTGGAGCTGCTCGAAAAGAAAGCTGGAGGGCCACCATTCGGGGGCCACTGCGAGGGTTTGACCTTAAGAGTCTGCCCTGTGCACCCGTCAGTTCTCTTAGGCCGCTTAGACGGAGGTCAAACCGTCCTTGTCCTCTTGGGGTCTGTTTGGATTCTGCCTGTGCCCTGCCCCCGCACCCCCAGCCCCCAACCTCACTGGGGACAGGCAGCCTCCAAGGAAGCTGGGAGTTCCTCCTAGCCATGTCCTGCCCACATTCTGCCTGCATGGAGACTGTCAAGTTGTCAAACGTCAGCACAGATGTACTTAAAAGTGCAGCACTTTACATGCGGCTTCTGCCACCCCTCAACCCCGGAGTGGACGTGGTTATTAAAATCTACCTTAGAGTTACACTTCGTTACAGCTTGCTTGTATTATTTAAAACTCGTCTTCAAGTTGAAGGTTGTTTTGAGTTTAACTTTTTGTAACAAACACCTGTTTTCATCTCTTTACAGTCCCTCCTCCTGGACCTCTGTATTTAGTGTCTTCCCCACCATCTGTTTTGGATTTCAGGTAACCTTGGCATCTGTGTTGAGGAGGGTGGCATTTGCAGGCTGTGGTGACTGCCTGTTCCCTTGGGGGCAAGTTGCCTCCCTGTTGGGCGTGGGGAGGGAGGTTTGTGAACGTGTTTTGGGATGAACCAGTCTGTCTCTAGGGGACCGTGCATATGGGTTGGCGTCTGGGCTCAGCAAGCTCTGAATTTCAGTTGAACTTTGGAACTGGCTCCATTGACCAGCACCAGCAGCAGCCCATTTGTTGGGTCTGAGGTTGAGTGTGGGGGTCCAGGACCTGTGCCCTCCTTTGAAAGTCCTGGTGGCGGTGTCGCCCTGCCTGGGGGCCGGGAGCCGCGTTCCTGCAGGTGGATTCTGCTGCAGGGGCTGGAGGCTTGCAGGCTAGAAGGGCAGGAAGGTGTGCGGGGCGGCTGCTGGGCAGGATATATAGAATTTGACAGAATGTCGTGGAGTAAGAGCTTCTGTGTGTGGAATCTAGTTGGGGGTGCTTACAATGTAGCTCTCGGTGGGGCAGATTCAAAGATGCCCTCTGCTAGGCGCTGAGGCCTAAGAGGAGTCTTGAGGAATGTGTGGGAGGCGGCAGGTGCAGGGAGATGCTTCCGCTGGAGATCCACGGAGGGGAGGGGTCCCAGGCTGGAGAGCTGCTAAGGTCTGGGTGATGTGGGTGCTTGGTGAGGGGCTGGAGATGGCTGTAGTGGGGGTCGAGCTCTGCTCCCTGCCTTCTGGTCTCTCTTGGGGTTCTCCAGTCTCCCCGCAGGTGGCAGCTGACCCCCTTTTTCCATTGCTTATTTTGGAAAGATTTGCCTCTCTCCTAAAGACAACCACCTACCCGCCACACTGACAACAAAACCGCCCCATGTAGAAGCATGTTCTCAAGGCAGAGGGGCTCAAGACTGATGGTGTCTCAGCTTCCTAGCCCCAGTGTCTTCTCCACTTACCCATCCGTCAGCTCCTCTTTCTGTTCTTCATCTTGTGTCTTCTCTGAGAACCATTTCTTGGGGGGAAGAAAAATCCTGAAACATTTCCATTTCTCTTTTTTATAAATGAGTTGCTGTATCACTCCTGAGACTTAGCAAGCCGCTTACAGGATTTCTCACGTTTCGTCCCACACACCCAATATTTTGAAAGATGTAAAGCGATGATTTTGCTGTCAACTGTCTGGATGGAGTTTAACCAGCCCTCTCTTGGCTGCCCGAGCACCATATGGTATAGCAGGCTCGCGCCAGCGGAGGGGAAGGGGGGCCGCTTTCCAGATGCTTGGAGGGGGTGCCCCCCTCACCTTTGCCTCGGCTCCCTCATCTGATTCTCCTAGCAACGGAGGCCTAGGCTGCAGTTTCCAGGGACACGGGATGCAGAGATGGGGAGTTAGGAGAAAGATGTGGATGCGGGGTGGGGGTGGGGCTGAGGACTAGTTGCTGAGGCCAGGGAAGGGGCTGCTAGGATCCAGCTTGTGGAGTCAGGGATCTGGGGGTGGGGGGACTAGATGTAGGGGAAGGTGGAAGGGAGGAGGGTGAGGGGGAGGGTGAGGGGTAGGGCAGGGCTGTGCAGGGAAGTGGGGAGTCCCTGCTTCAGTTCAACCACACCCTTCCCCACACACTTAGCAATGGGGAGCCCCCTCCCGCCTGTGCAGAATCAGAGGGGCTTGTGGGGAGCAGGGGTTGGGGTGAGGCTTTGCTCCCAGCCACCCTGGCCACGTGTAATACTTCTCCTTTGTTTTGTTTTAACTGAAGCGTGATTGATTTACGGTATCATGTTAGTTTCAGGTGTACAGCACTGTGATTCTGGTAACTGAATATATGTGTATGTATGTTCTTTTTCAGATTCTCTTCCTTTATAGGTTACAAAATATTGAGTAGAGTTGTCTGTGCTATGAGTAGATCCTTGTGGGTTATCTGTTTTATATATCAGTCAGTCAGTCCAGTCACTCAGTCGTGTCCTACTCTGTGCGACCCCATGAATCGCAGCACACCAGGCCTCCCTGTCCATCACCAACTCCCGGAGTTCACTCAGACTCACGTCCATCGAGTCAGTGATGCCATCCAGCCATCTCATCCTCTGTCGTCCCCTTCTCCTCCTGCCCCCAATCCCTCCCAGCATCAGAGTCTTTTCCAATGAGTCAACTCTTCGCATGAGGTGGCCAAAGGACTGGAGTTTCAGCTTTAGCATCATTCCTTCCAAAGAAATCCCAGGGCGGATCTCCTTTAGAATGGACTGGTTGGATCTCCTTGCAGTTTTATATATAGTAGTGTGTATATGTTAGTCCCAAAGTCCTAATTTATCCCCCCACCCCCCTTTCCCCTTTGGTAACTGTAAGTTTGCTTTCTATGTTTGTGAGTCTGTTTCTGTTTTGGAAATAAGTTCATTTGTATCTGTTTATTTTTTAAAGATTCCACATATAAGTGATATCATATTCCTCTTTCTTAGTTTGATAATCTCTAGGTTCATATATGTTGTTGCAAATGGTGGTGTTTCATTCCTTTTTATGGCTGAATAATATTCCGTTGCATGTCCGTAACCACGCCTTTCTCCACTCCTCTGTCGCTGGACACTTAGGCTGCTTCCATTCTTGGCTGTTGTGAACAGTGCTGCAGTGAACGTTGGGGTGTGTATCTTCTCAGGTCCTGTTCCTCCAGATATGTGCCCAGGACTGGAATTTCTGGATCACTTGGGGTGTGTATCTTCGCAAGTCCCGTTCCTCCAGATATGTGCCCAGGAGTGGAATTTCTGGATCACTTGGGGTGTGTATCTTCGCAAGTCCCATTCCTCCAGATATGTGCCCAGGAGTGGAATTTCTGGATCACATGGTAGCTCTGTTCTTAGTTTTTTTAAGGAACCCCCATACTGGTCTCCATAGTGGTTGTGCCAACTTACATTCGCACCAGCAGCGCAGGGGGCTCCCTCGTCTCCACACCCTCTCCAGCGTTTGTTATTTGTAGGCTTTGAGGACGGCCGTTCTGACTGGAGTGAGGTGGTGTACCTCCCTGTAGTTTTGATCCGCATTTGTCCGATAGTTACCATTGTTGAGCATCGTTTAGTGTGCCTGTTGGCCATCTGTATGGCTTCTTTTCTCTTGTTTCTTTTCTCTTTGTTTCTCAAAGCTCAACAGCTTTGAGATATGACTTATGTGGGGTGCAACTCACCCCTAGTTCTTTGGTATGTTCACAGAGTTTTGCAGCCATCACCACAGCCAATTTCAGAACATTCCTCACCACCCCCCAAAGAAACTTTTACCTGTTAGCCATCACTCCCCATCCCCAGCTCGTCCCCCGCCCAGTCCCTGGCAGCCAGAATCTTTCTTACCGTCTCTGGATGTACCTCTTCTGGACGCTGCCTGTAAGTGGAATCATATAGTAGCTAGTCCTCTGTGGCTGGCTTCTTCCACTCTGCATGGTGATTTCGAGGTGATTTCTGTGTGCTGTGTGCGTCGGGACCGCATCCCTTTTCACGGTTGAGCGATGCTCCGCTGTCTGCCGAGTCCATGGCTTGCGTTTCCATCTCTCAGCCAGGGGACGTCTGGGCTGTTTCCACCTGTTACCCACCACGTGCTCCTCTGCCCCGCACCCCACCACTTCGTGACTGGTCAGCCTGCTCTTGGTCACACGCTGTTCTAGATGCTGTCCCAGCAGGGCAGCCCTGCCCTCAGAAGCTTTATTCCCTCAAATAAGACCAAGAGGCACATGACCCAGGAGTCGTGGGACCCACAGGGAGGAGGGCAGGGCTCCATCCGGCCACCACCAACCATCTTTTCCCCACGCCTGGGTTCCCGAGTGCGGGAGGCAGGACATTGATGCCTGCTGGTCGAGGGTCCTTTTGTATTTGGGGGGAATTTAAGTGCCCACTGCCTGGCTGAGCCGGCCTGCAGTGGGCTTCCATGAGGCCAGGGAGGTCCCTGAGGCTCGCCTGTTGTAGAAGGTGTGGGGGGCTTGCCCTGGGCTGCACGCCGCCTCTGCAGCTGGAATCGGGAGTCCCGCGGCCGAGGTGCCCCAGCCACTCCCAGTGTGTGCTCCATGAGGGTAGGGGCTGTGGGCCTGGTTGAGGAGCTACCCCAGACTCACACCGAGGGGACCAGTGAGGGCCTGAGTGTGAGGAGCTGGACTGGGCGCTGGGAGGCCTCACGGCTACAGGTGGAGCAGAGGGATGGATGATTGAGTAATCCCAGGAGGGCCCTCAACTGGGGGCCAGACTCCACACTGGGGATGAGTGAGGTGAGTGTGTCTGCTACCACACACCCAACAGACACTGAGCCAACAAGCCCGGCTGTGCTCACGTGGGGCCAGCAGGGGAGGGCTTTCCTGAAGGGTGAGTGGGAGCTGGCTGGACCGGGGGCTGCCCCTGGCGGAGCACACAGCACAGGCACAGGCCCTGAGGCAGTGGAGAGGGGCAGCTGTGGGCTGAGCCCGGTGGGCGAAGGGAGTCTTGAGCGTGGTGAGTGGCAGGCATAGATGGTCATCGTGCTAGTTTTGATCAGAAGGGAGTAAGTGAATGTGACGGTGGGAACCCTGTCCGGGGAGCCTGGGAAGTTCCCCGAACCCACAGGGCACATCCAGAAACAGCAGCTCCTCCCTGGCTGCCCAGGACCTGCCCCAAGAACATCACATCATAGGTGGGCTCTCGACAGTGGTATATGTACTTTAGATTTTTTAAAATGTGATATAGTAATCAGTTCAGTCGCTCAGTCACGTCCGACTCTTTGCGACCCCATGAATTGCAGCTCGCCAGGCCTCTCTGTCCATCACCAACTCCCAGAGTTCACTCAGACGCACGTCCATCGAGTCGGTGATGCCATCCAGCCATCTCATCCTCTGTCGTCCCCTTCTCCTCCTGCCCCCAATCCCTCCTAGCATCAGAGTCTTTTCCAATGAGTCAACTCTTCACATGAGGTGGCCAAAGTATTGGAGTTTCAGCTTTAGCATCATTCCTTCCAAAGAACACCCAGGTCTGATCTCCTTTAGAATGGACTGGTTGGATCTCCTTGCAGTCCAAGGGACTCTCAAGAGTCTTCTCCAACATCACAGTTCAAAACATCAATTCTTTGGTGCTCAGTTTTCTTCACAGTCCAACTCTCACATCCATACATGACTACTGGAAAAACCATAGCCTTGACTAGACAGACCTTTGTTGGCAAAGTAATGTCTCTGCTTTTGAATATGCTATCTAGGTTGGTCATAACTTTCCTTCCAAGGAGCAAGCATCTTTTAATTTCATGGCTGAACTCACCATCTGCAGTGATTTTGGAGCCCCCAAAAATAAAGTCTGACACTGTTTGCTCATCTATTTCCCATGAAGTGATGGGACCAGATGCCATGATCTTCGTTTTCTGAATGTTGAGCTTTAAGCCAACTTTTTCACTCTCCTCTTTCACTTTCATCAAGAGGCTCTTTAGTTCCTCTTCACTTTCTGCCATAAGGGTGGTGTCATCTGCATATCTGAGGTTATTGATATTTCTCCTGACAATCTTGATTCCAGCTTGTGCTTCTTCCAGCCCAGTGTTTCTCACGATGTACTCTGCATATAAGTTAAATAAGCAGGGTGACAATATACAGCCTTGACGTACTCCTTGTCCTATTTGGAACCAGTCTGTTGTTCCATGTCCAGTTCTAACTGTTGCTTCCTGACCTGCATATAGGTTTCCAAGAGGCAGATCAGGTGGCCTGGTATTCCCATCTCTTTCAGAATTTTCCACAGTTTATTGTGATCCACACAGTCAAAGGTTTTGGCATAGTCAATAAAGCAGAAATAAATGTTTTTTCTGGAACTCTCGCTTTTTTGATGATCCAGCGGGTGTTGGCAATTTGATCTCTTGTTCCTCTGCCTTTTCTTTTTCTTTCCTCTGACTTTTCTAAAACCGGCTTGAACATCTCGAAGTTCACGGTTCACATATTGCTGAAGCCTGGCTTGGAGAATTTTGAGCATTACTTTACTAGCGTGTGAGATGAGTGCAATTTTGCAGTAGTTTGAACGTTCTTTTGGCATTGCCTTTCTTTGGGATTGGAATGAAAACTGATCTTTTCCAGTCGTGTACATAGGAAGTGTATAAATCATAAGTATGTGTGCTCCCACAAAACCGTCACCCCAGTGGGGACATAGAACATCATCAGCCCCCCGGAATGTTCCCTCGGGACCACCGTCCACCCACCCATACCACTGCTCTGCCCTCTGTCACCATAAACGAGGGCTGTCAACTGGGTTGACTTTGCCCCCCTCCCCCAGGGGACACCTGGCAATGTCTGCAGACACTTTTGATTGTCACACCTGAAGGGGGCGCTCCTGCCATCTCGTGGGTCAAGGCCGGGGGTCTGGTCCACGTCACACCGTGTACAGCACACCCCCCAGCATCAACAGTGATTGAGGACCCCGTCCTGGCTTGTTTGACTTGAAACTTGAACTTCACATACGTGGAAACATTCTTCTCTGGCTGCTTTCGCTCCACCTTACGGCCGCGGGGCCTCTGTGACGGGGCGTGCAGTTGTGTTTGCCCCCTTTGGGTGCCATGTAATGTTCCACACGTGAATATCCGACAGCTTACTTCTCCCTTCTGCTAGTTGGTGGGCTTCTGGGTCATTGCTCACATTCTGGATAACGAGACTCTTTAGAGGGTGCCAGGTGGCTCGACTGCAGGCTGGCCCGAGCCCCACTGACCCTGCCCCTCTCTTGCAGTGTCACGAAGCCGCCGTGTCCATCTACTGCAGCATGCGCCACCAGAGCCTCGGGCACTGGGCCCTGGTCTCCGTGCTGTCCTTGCTGGCCTGCTGCCTCGTCTACTCGCTGACAGGTAAGGCCTGCCTGGGGTGCCCAGGACCTGGGGGTGGAGCAGTAGGAGAAACTGGAATAATACACATCCTGGGCACAGCGCTAAGTGGTTGGAGCGTCTTTGGTCCCTAACGCCCCCAGGAGAATCCACGATTCATAGAGGAGGACACTCTACCCAGAGGATTGCCTCAGCTCAACCAGGGTCTCTTGACTTGATGTCTAAGCTGAGATAGAAACCCTGGTCGACTGTCTCGCCACAATCCCTCCTCCCCATCTGGAAGGATGGCAGGAGTGATGCTGTCAGAGTGTTACATCCGGTGTGGTTTACAGGACACCCTCTCAGATACAGTGGGTTTGAGCATCCACACACTGGCGTGGGAGGGTCTTCAGAGGTGGCAGGGTGTGGCTCACAGAAGGGCTGCCACACCCGAGGTCCCACAGCTCATCCAGCCCAGGGCCTGGGCTCAGGCTGACTCCTGGCTGCTTTCCTCCAGCCCGGCAGCTAGCTTTCTTTCATTGGCCTGTCAGAGCCTCTGATTCAGGAAGCCCCGAGGCGGCCATACACATGTCGGGGGCCTGGACATTTGCTGGTTGACCTCTGTCTAGCAGGGCTCTGTAGCCCCTGGGTCAGACCCCGTGATCGAGGTTGTCTTCCAGATGTTGCAGGGCCAGCAGGATTGTGGGATGGGCAAAAAGCCAAAGCTCAGAGGTGGGGTCTCAGGACAGGGCAGGTGGCTGGGAGGCAGTGCTGGATTGTGGGGGAGGGACCTGACCGCTCCTGTAATAAGCTGTGTTATTCCAGACAGTTGCTGACACTGGGCCTTGAATTTTCCCATCAGGAAAATGGGTGCATGGCCAGCTTCTTTCTCTGGGTACTGAGAGAGTGGGGGAACAGGGCACAGAAAGTATTAGTCAAAGTGCTTCCAGTCCATCCTGGAGCCTCATATGTGAACGCTGAGCTGTTTGGGAGGAAGACAAGGGACAGTCTTGGCCAACAGGTCTTGAAGTTAGAAGAACTGAGGATCCTGTGGGCTGAGGACAGAAAAGCCTGGGGAGGTTCTAGAACCTACTGTCAGCTCCGAGGGGAAACCTCAGCAGCGGCGGAGGTGGGTACTGTCAGCATGTCGGGGTTGAGATGGGGGACCGGCATTTTTCTCACCAGCTTTCCTGGGTTCCCCTGTGGCCCTCGCAGGTGTGTATGGCTTCCTGACCTTCGGGACAGACGTGTCTGCTGACATCCTGATGTCCTACCCAGGCAGCGACGGGGTTGTCATCGTCGCCCGGGTCCTCTTCGCTGTATCCATCGTGACCGCCTATCCCATCGTGCTCTTCTTGGGAAGGTGAGGCCAGCTCGGGGGCACAGGGTTCAGGGTGGGGCACACCGTCCATCAAGCACTGGCACGTGCTGGGCACCATGCCAGCCTGTGTGTCGTGGGGGTGGTCGTCACCTCCCTTTCCTGGAGGAGGAGAAGGGGAGTTGGGTGGTTTGCCCAGCGTGGCCCAGCTGGTGTCAGGACTGCAGCCTGGTGGCCAGAACCTGACCGCCCGGCGAGGCCCCACCCATCAGCTGCTCACGTGTGGGGGTCCCTGGGGACCGAGGCCCTGCTGTGGAATGGGAGCCCAGCTGGGTGTGCGGGGCAGCTGGGGGACTCTGGGGCACCCAGCGTGGGCGGGGGGGCGCTCACATGGGAGCCCGTGGTTTGTGGCCTCCAGGTCAGTGATGCAGGACTTCTGGAGGCGGGGCTGTGGCGGGGCGTGTGGGCTGCGGGCCCTGGCCGAGCCCACAGGGCCGTGGGTCCGGATGCCGCTGACCGTGCTTTGGGTCACCGCGACGCTCGCCATGGCCCTGTTCCTGCCCGACCTCAGCGAGATCATTGGCATCATCGGCGGCATCAGCTCCTTCTTCATCTTCATCTTCCCAGGTGAGGCCCTGGCTCCCCTGGCCGTGGGTCCTTCCCAGCTCCCTGCCATGGGGCGGCCACGTGGAGGTCAGGGTGCAGGGGGCGGGAGCCCGTGCAGGTGGGATGGCTCCCAGCCCTGTTTACTGAGCCAGGGCCAGGGCTCTGCACACCTTCCCTCGTTAAATACCTCAACAGCCCTTGATGGACATACGAGGTGGGGTGCTGTCATCAACCCATCCTGCAGACAGGAGGACTAAGGCCCTGAGGCCTCTCATGAGGAATAGGTGGCATGGAGCAGTTCTGAGTCAACCTCAGCCGCCCTCTCAAGGCTGCCACTCACTGTAGGGTTTTATCTTATTTAAATGTTTTCAACTACATGAAACTCGTGAGGTTCAAAGGTGCCCCTCAAACACCTTCCCCCTTCTCCCCCAAACCTGGGAGGTGAATACAGTTTCCATGACTGGTGGGTTCCTAGGAAACCTTCCCAGTGTGAGGATGATGTGAAATTCCTGTTGAATTGGCCTGGCTATTATCCGGGCCTGGGAGATGCAGGGTAGCCAAGGCTGGGCTCCCCAGGGAGGAGGAGCATACAGGGGCCGAAACCCCAGACCTGGGCGGCCCCTGGCACTGGAAGGCGGTTTCAGACAGGAGTGGGGTCCAATTCTCTCTGCCAACCCCCACCCCCACACCACCCCCAGCCCGGGTCTGGGTCAGATGGGCCCAGCCAGGCAGTATCTTAAACACCAGGATGGGCTGGACGTCTGTGTCCTGGGTGGGGCCTTTTAGCTCCAGCCATTTCTGTGCTGGAAAGGACCAGCTGGGACAGGCTTGGGAGCGGGGAGAGATTGCAGGCTCTTTAGGCCGAGCTGTCTGACTTCGAGTCCCAGCAGCACCATTAAAAAAGAGGAAAAAAAAAAAAAACCAACAGACAACACAGGCAGCTGGCGGCTGTCAGATGCATCCCGGGTGTCGGTCCCCGACCTGGCCCTGACTCGCACCGTCTCACCAGAGACGAGTGTGGCTGTCACTGTTGCTGGAGAGACCCCGGTGCTAGGGGGTGTTGAGCAAGGACCCCACAGCGGTGCCGTGGGCCACGTGCTCTGCCCTCTCACCAGGGGCAGGGGGAGTCCACGGAGCTACTGTGGGCAAAGGCTCTGCTGGCCCTCGGGTCCCTAGGGGCTGCTGGGTGTTGGCTGAGCCCTGTAGAGCTGGGGGTTGCTTTGGGTTCAATGACAAAGAGCTGCAGTGACCCCAGGCTCTCCCCCACAGGTCTGTGCCTCATTTGTGCGGTCAGCGTGGAGCCCATCGGACCCCGAGTTAAGTGAGTGTCTGCATGTGAGGGCGGCGACAAGGCATGTGTGGGGCTCGGCTCCAGGGGCGTGAGATGTAGTCAGGCCCGTGGGGTCCTGCCGAGGAGGGAACTGCTGGCCAGGCCGGGAGGGGCCCTCGTCTGCACAGTGACGGGTAGCTGAGCCGGGAGGGTCCAAGCCACTGCTCTGCTGAGTCCATGCGTCACTGCTTTCCACCACAGGCTGTGGTCTGTGGCTGGAGCTGTCTGTGGATTTGGGGTCTTCCTGGCAGCTGGAGTGCTGTAATCGAGCGTCCTTCTCCAGGGCAGGGTGGGTGCAGGCTGGTCCTGTCGCCCCACAGACCCTCTTTCCATCTGAGGTCATGGTCATGGGCTCCAGTTGGGTGTGACTTTGGGGTGCTACCACTCAGCCCTGTACAGAAAGATGCTCTCACATCACAGCAGCTGTGAATGTGGGTCCCACCCGCGGGCCTGTGCCTCTTTTTCTCCTTCTTCTGGCCACACGGAGCCCAAGCTTGGTCTTCCCACAGCGGCAGACTCGGCCGGGTTCCCTGCTGGGTTGCGAAGTGTTTTTCTGGACGACTCTAAAGCTGACTTGGGCTGAGCGCCAGCCCCAATGGCCTGCGGGGGTGGGGGGGCCCCCCTACGTGGTTTGTTCCCTATAGTGCCCCTTCAAGTGTTGCTGCTTTTGTGTGGCGCCTCGGGCCAAGTTCACGGAGCCGTTACTGATGGGCTTTCAGGGGATTTTTAATCCCAGCGCTGCCTTAGGGCCTTCTGATCCATCAGAGCTGCTCTGAGGAGCCCGCAGCCCCATCACGTTCCCTCACTCCCCCCTTCAGCCGGGTGGGTGTTCTTGGCACTGAGCTGCCACTCTGCGATGCTGTGTAACTGGAGATGGTCTTTCCATGACAACGGGCCCCGCGGCCTTTGTTAATGGGGCTAGAAATATCCCTGCCGTTTTGCGGGAATCTTATTATCGCGGCTCCCGCCTCTCTGTCTGCCCCGTCTCTCCTGGTTACGTTATGAAGCGTGGGGATGTGGCCTCAGCCACCAGTTCCAGCCACCCCTGGCCCCTCCTCCCTGGCCCCCCAGCCGCTGTTCCCATCTGTGTGACTTGGGGCTTCTCCTTCCTCACTTTCAGGAGGCTTCAACCCCACCCCCAAGGAAAAGGAGCAAAAAGGGGGTTTGAACCTAATGTCTCCCTCCCCCATTTCTCTGGTAAAGCACCGGGAGGAATGAGGTTAGGAAGTAACAGTTGGGGGTTAATTTTTTTTTTCAACTGCGGGGGTGCTTTATTTTCTGTTGTCTCAGAAACCCATCCCTACAGGTAAGGGGAGGGGAATTGGAATTGTTTCTGAATTGGTGACTCTACTGGGCTTCACGTCATGAGCGTTCGACGCGTGTCTGGCTCTTCTGTGGGAAACTCTGGAGAAGCGCGTGGTTGACGTGGGTTCGTTGACTTGGCAGGTGCTGCCTGGAGGCCTGGGGGGTGGTCTCCGTGCTGGTCGGCGCCTTCATCTTCGGGCAGAGCACGGTGGCGGCCGTCATGGAACTGCTGTGAGGGACGGCCCGCGCTCCAGCAGGACGGGGGCCCCCACGGCTGCCTGCATCTGGCTGTGAGAACCATGTGACCTCTTCATTAAGAAGCTGGAGAAACTGACTCGTCCGTCCTTCCCAGGCTGTGCCTCTGGGCTTCCACTGGGTCCCGGGGTGTCTGGTGCGGTGGTGAGAGGTGGCGTAGGCCCTGCACGTGACCACAGACCCGGGGGCTTCAGGCCAGAGCGGCCGGAGCTCTGTCTGGAGCCTGGGAGTCTGGGTGTGCGCGGGGCTATGCGCCCTCTCCCCACCTGCTGCCTCCAGCCCCCTGGTGCCCACTGGTCACCCTGGTGCTCCTGGGCGTGTCTGCACCTGCCGTCTCTGTCTCCAGCTACCTGTGTGTCCACGTGTCCTTCTTAGAGGGCCCAGGGTCCTCATTCGATATGACCTCATCTTAGTTACTTACTTGGGATGTACAAAGAGCCTCTTTCCAAGTTAGGTCACTTTCACCATTTCCTGGGGTTAGGACTGCAGCTTATGTTTCTGGGGGACAGTTCACCCCATAACTGGGGAGTAGGTGCTGGGGCCCAGGGAACCCTGCTTTGGGGTGTTGGGGTCAAAGACACGAGGTGAAGTCATGGCTCCGTGGATGAAAGCCCAGGGGGGCTGGGGGGTGCCATCTGCTGGGGAGATTTGGGGTGCCATTGGTTGGGAATGGCAGGGCACTCAAGCTGGTGCTC
The DNA here is from genome assembly GCF_029378745.1 of Bos indicus. NCBI lineage: Eukaryota > Metazoa > Chordata > Mammalia > Artiodactyla > Bovidae > Bos > Bos indicus. The sequence goes on along the minus strand of NC_091777.1, from coordinate 10,965,808 downwards.
AGGCCAGGGCATGGGGGGCCCGAGATGTATACCCTGAGTTGGCCTCTCTCTGGTGGGTGGGACCCCAAGGAGAGCCCTCTTTCCTCCCACTGGCTGGACCAGAAGAGTGTGGAGGCCAAGTGCGCCGTCTGCTCTGTGGGTCCCTCCCAACCCCACCCCGATTCTGGGCTGAGGAGCTGCGCCTGCAGCCATGGTGCAGCAGGGTCTGTGGGCTCAGGGTGGAGGACTGGCCACTGCTGCTGCGTCGAGTCGCTATGCTCGCTCGTGCTGAGCCTGCCCAGGGCCTGGGACCCCTGGATGGACGTGGCTGGATTCCGGCCGCTCCTCCTCTGCCCCAGGACGTCCACCGGAAGCCAGTGGTGCCTGCGCCTGCAGGGGCTGACATCTGAGGACACCTCCCCCAGGTAGGCAGTGGCCGGGTCGCGCTATGTCACGTCGGGTGTGTGCGACGACGTCTTGATGGAGCTGTCACGTGGTTCGCCTGTCTCCCAGCTTGTCCCCCTGTGCTGACGTTGCTTTGGGACGTTGATTCACATGCCACATGGTCAGAGTGTGCAGTCTGGGTGTCTGTGGGTGTACAGAGTGGCTCCGTTGTCAGCAGTGCCCAACTCCCGTGCGTGTGTAGCCCCAGAGAAACCCAGGACCTGCAGCCCTGACTCCCCCTCCTCTCTCCCTCCAGTCCCCGGTGACTGTGGCTCTGTGCTCTGTCTCTATGGACTTGTCTGTTCCAGACATTCCATATGAATGCACGCACATGATACGTGGTCTTTTGTGTCCGGCTTCTTGGACTTAGCATACGTTTTCAAACGTTTTTACATGTGAGGGAACCGAGGCTTGGGAACCTCAAGGCTGCCTGTTCTGTGAGCTTCAGAGTTGGGTTGGGACTAATGAGGGGTTGAATTCCAATCGTCTGTCTTCTGAGCTGTAGCCAAGGCGGGGGAACTAGTCTACCCTGGGGTCAGGGCTGGGGCCTCTGCCCCGCCAGTGCCCTGGCTGTCCCTGAAGACTCTGACCCCGTGAGGGGACAAGGGACCCTTGTCCAGGTGCTCTGATCAACCCCACACCTCGCGTCCTCCTGAATGAGGGTCTCAGAACCGGCACATGAGCTGAGAAGTGAGATCGTGGAGCGTTTAGCACCTGGAGCTGGTGCAGATGAACAGAGAGTTACATTAACCCTGCATGCTTGGTTCCAGGGTGCTGGCTGAGAGGCTGGGCCATGAAAGGAGGGTCCTGGGTAAGAACCAAGCATGGTGGGCAAGGGGCGTGCTTAAAGGGATTCTGTGTGATAAGCAGCTTTGGAGTCAGACCACTGGTTTTGAACGCTATCTGCCATTTGCTTTCTCAAAATCCAGTAAGTTTATTATGAACCTCCCCTAAGAATCCATTTCCCCACCAGCCAGTAAACCAGAGGAGGTTTACTGTGTGTGAGGCAACGTAAGAATTAAAACATGATGCTTTATGTACAGCAGCTGGTGGGCGACCCAAGCAATGGTGGTCTCATTTCTAGAAAATCTGGGTTGAGATGAGGTGAACACAGATCCAAGGGGAAAAGGGAACGACCAGACACGTGGGCTCCCTGCAGTGCAGGAGAGGATGGCAGGGAGGGGGTGGCCTGACACTGGTGCTGGAAGGGTGGGGGGCTCCTGGAGGGGTGACGAGGATTGCCCCTGGGCACCAGCATCCCGCCTCTGACAGGCACAGATGGGGTTCCCATAGGACCGAGCCTCAGATCAGGCGTGATGGTGCAGGGCGGGGATGCAGACAGACACGAGGCTGAGGCCCGTGCTCCGGGGGCAGGTCCAAGTCCCCTCCACCAGGGAAGCAGCTGTGGGACGGAGGGCTGGAGTGCATGCTCCAGCCCAGGGTGATCCTAGCAGGGGCTGTGGGTCTGGCACGTCTGGGCTGACCCCGCCTGCCGCTTACCAGCCCTGTGACTGCAACCAGGCCCATTCCTGCTTCCAACAGCCCTCAGCCTCAGGTGGCTGACCCAGGAAACCTCCGTGAGTGTGGTTCTCAGCCCTGGTGTCCTTCCTTGGAGCTGGGGCAGCCACCCACCCGGCACCCACCCCCCCCAACCCTTCCCTTCCAACGCTGGCCCTTGGCTTTCACCCTCTTCGCTCCCCTCTGAAATGAAGCTGCGGGCAGCCGCTCCCTCCCCAGATAGCCATGAGGCTCAGCTGAGAGAGACCCACAGAGCCGGACCCGTCACAGGGTCCTGGTCCATCGATGGTGAACCCCGTGCTGGTGTGGAGAGACCCTTCTGTCTCAAGTGACTGCTGTGAACAGGGCAGTCCAGGTGACATGTTCCGCTCAGAGTGGCCTGGGCTGCAGGGGATCTGCGTGTCCTGGGCAAGGGCGCTCCCAGTGGCCCAGGTCCCCCCGCGGGACCACACGGGGACAGCCCAGCCCCGAGGGGTGGCCTGTGCCCCACCACAGTGGTGGGCGCACCACTCCCACTGCAGGCTTAGGTCCTGAACTGGACACGAGGAACACAGGTGGTGAGCGTGTTTGGGCAAGTGAGTTGACTTTGACTTTTTTTTTTTTTAAAAGAAATGAGATTCAGGTAATATAAACCATCTTGAAGCCGAGCCCCTCCACACCACTGAGTGTCCCATTCCCAAAGCCCTTCCCGCACTGTCACTCCCCCGCAACTCCTCAGCTGCTTTCCACTTCTAGGGGCTTAACTCTTCCAGACGTTCTGTGTGAATGGGGTTGTACCGATGTGGCTGCCTGTGCCTGTGAGGGCACCGTGCCGCAGCCTGGGCCAGGATGTCGTCCCTCCCGACGGCTGATCCGCAGTCTGCTGCCCTCATGGGCACAGGCAGCCACGTCGCACGGGCCGCACTCAGGAGTCCACTCACCCACTACGCACACTTGTGTGTTCCGCCTTCTGGCTCAAGTGTGAACACATGGGCACAGGACTCTGCTTCACTGTGTCGGTTCTTTGGGGCCTCGTACACCCCCGGGGTGGAGCTGTGGGGTCGTGTGGCTACTCCATGTCCAGCGGTTGGGACCTGTGTTAATCCAGGGCCGTTGCTCCCCGCCTGCCTACACTGGGTGCGAGGTGGTCAGGGGGCAGGGCGGGGCACAGGTGGTGGCCCTGGGCACTCCAGATTTGCTGCCTGCCTGTCAGGGTCTCGGGTTCTCCTCCTGCCCATCCCAGGACGCCACAGGAGGCAGCGAGGGCACCCGGCCCTGGAGGGTAGAGTGAGTGGAGGCTCTCGCACCTTTTCGGGTGGGTGGGTGTTTGCTCTCTTCGGAGCCTGCTCCTCCCCTGAGGAACCTGAGGTGGTGCCAAGTGCCTGTGGCCATAGTCAGCACAGATCTGCATGACTGGAGGGCTTGGACAGGGCGGGCCCAGGTAACGGGGGCTCCTCAGCTGCACCTCGAAGAGCCCCGACCCCTGAGGATACTGTTGCTGAAACAGCAGAGCGGCTCGGAGTGGTCCGGGTGCTGGGGAGGTGTGTGTGTGTGTGGGGGGGGTGGCTCTTACGGGGACCCCCTGCAGCAGCCTTGGTGCGAGCCAGACAGCTCCTGGTCTCCAGAGGAGGGGTCTCCTCCCCCTTCCCAGGTAAGAAAACAGAGGCTGAGGGAGGCTGGCTGCAGGGACGCAGCTGGGATTTGAGTCTGCACTTCACCCTTCTGTCAAGGCCCTGTGGTTGCACTGGTTTTGCATGAGGCGCTGGCGTCAAGCCCTGGGAGGCCATGTGAGGGGGACCCGCGGCTTCATGGCTCCCCAGCCGCCCGAGGAGGCAGAGCCCCACCCTGCAGTGGCGGCTTTAGTGACAGCACCGGTCCCAGCCGCGGCTGCAGAGACCAGACCTGGTCCTGCTATGAGGGCGCCGTGGCCCAGCTCCAGGGCCATCTGTCTCCTCCCCAGCTCCCCCGTCCTCGTGCCTGGCAATTCTGCCTCCTCCTCTAGGAAAGGGACGCAGGGCCCTCTCCTTTCTTGACCCGAGACTTCTGTGTCCTGTTGCTCTCCTGCAACTCGGCCAGGGAGACAGAGGGGAAGTCGCAGAGCGTCCAGAGTCGGCTTTGAATGAGGTCTGGGGCTTGGCCTTCTGTCTGGCCGGAGCATCAAGTTCACAATGTGCAGTGAGAGACTGTCCGGTCAGGTCTGGCCTCTAGGAACCTGGAATGTGCCCCCTGACACAAGGTGGGGTCTTGGCTCAGGTTTCATGGCTAATAAAGTGGTTTCCCTCCCCAGCTGTCACAGAAAATAGCACACACACACAGAGCTGTCCCCAGCGGGAGTTTATTTGGTGCTTGTCCCGGGCGGCTGTTTGCCCAGCAGGGCACTGCTACGTGGGGTCTACTGCCGCCTGTGGGCTCAGCCCAGGCCTAGGGTGGGCACTACAGGGTCTCGGCCCTCTACCACGTGGAGGAGTGGCAACCAGGGAGAGTGAGGGAGAGGCGGGCGGGGACTGGTCATGCGTGGCCATGTGCTGGCGGGGGAGCCGCCTCCATCACCACCGCCCTCCAGCGTCAGCAGGGCCCCGGCAGCGCAGACGCTGCTCTGCCGCCAAGGGTGGGGGAGGGGGTGCCAGGGGAGGGGTGCGCCTTCACTTTGAACAGCAGGAAGAGACACTCTTATTTGGAAGTATACTGAAAAGACAGCTAGTATACCAAAGTTTCTAGAAAAGAGTGGACATCCTTCGTCAGAGGGAGCAGGGCGGCAGACTCATCTGTGGGACCTCGGGGAGGTGGTCAGTCGCGGCCCAGGGTGCACCAAGCAGCTGGAGAGGAAGAGAGATGGGTTTCGGCGGGGGTGAGGGGGTTAGCAGCAGGCCCTGCCCCCGCTCAGGGCAGAAGGGCGGTGCCTGCAGACCCTCCTGCATCCGGCGCCCCAGGGGTGCTTGCTGGTTGTTCCCCTGGTGGCGAATCACATATCCAAGGAGCAGACTTGCCTGTCTGCCCATTTGAAAAAATAAACTTTCCAGGACGTGAACTTGTCTTTCCACTGCGGCCTAGTAAAGCCGACTTGACAGAGGAGCCCCTAATTCACTGACAGAAGAGACTGACGTCTGGTTAAAGGAGACGTGAAGGGAAAAGGATCTGTAAATAAAATTGCTCTTGGGTCTGTAATTTTGTACCTGCTGCTCCAGTAGTTCAGTATTTTCTAGAGCTAACATCTAAATCGGGCTCCATTCAAAAACTGGAGTACCATGTAGAGCCACCAGCCCAGGAGGAAGGTGTGCACCGCAGTCTGGCGGGTGGGTGACCGGCGGCCCGGTTTAGCTGATGGGTGCTTTAAAATCCGCCTGTAGCCCGACATCAAGGAAGTGAGGGGGAAACTTAATCTTGCCAGTTAGAGCATTAGATTCTTTCTTGGCCCTGGAGTTCTGTGAAACCCCTGGGGGAGGGAAGTTGATGCTGGGGAAGAAATGGGGGTTAAATTATGTAGAAGGGGGTGTTCACAGCTTCTGCCCTCTCCCAGAGCCAGGACAACTGTCTTACCTGTGCCAGGCAGGCCCTCGTTCACCAGCTGCGCCGCCCAGTCAAGGGTGGCTTTACATGAAACAGGGGCCATGGCTATTTTGCGTGTTTGACTTTCCACAGGTACAAACGTGGTTTTGGATTTTGTTAGATTTCCAAAAAACGCACACAGTGTCGGAACGTCACGTTTTATATGCCTGTTGTTCACTCACCAAGTCGTGTCAACTCTTGGCGACTCCACGGACTGCACTAGGCTTCCCTGTCCCTCACCACCTCCTGGAGTTTGGCTAAGATTTTATATGCTGGCGTTTGGCAGTTAGTATTTTATAGGAACCATAGTTCTCGGTGGCTACATATGTATGTATAATAATTATAAACTATGTAATACATGTACACATACACATCTGCATCTGACTTTTTTGTATATTAAATACTGTTTCATTTTTAGAGTTATTGTACTGAGTATCATGTGTTCTCAAATCTGTAGAAGTCCAGCATGCCACACGCTGGGCTCGGGGCCACCTCCCAGCGCCTGGTGCCCGAGGCCCCTCTGTGTTGAGCACTCACTCATGGACTACACTTCCTAGCAGCTAAGAGAACAGAGGCTTCCTGGGTGGCTCAGTGGTAAGGAACCCACCTGCTAAAGCAGGAGACTCAGGTTCAATCCCTGGGTCAAGAAGATCCCCTGGAGAAGGAGGTGGCAACCCACTCTGGTACTCCTGCCTGGGAAATCTGATGGACAGAGGAGCCTAGTGGGCTACAGTCCCTGGGGTCACAAAGTCAGACACGACTGGGCGGCAGAACACCGAGAGAACCGAGGAGTCTGTGGACGTCTGGGTCTTGGTGCCACTGCTTCTGCCAGGCCTGAGGTGTCCCCATGCCCCCATGGCTGCTCCAGACCTCCTCCCCAGTACCTGGCACGGAGATCCGGGAGAAGGCCTCAGGCTGGCTCAGCGTGTCCACCTTGACGTGCCGGAACGCCTTGCACACAGGGCTCTGTAGGTGCCTGCAACCCAGGGGAATGCCCGTGAGCTGCTGGGGGTTGGAGCGGGGTCTGAGTCTGACCCTGGGCTGAGGGCTCTGACTAGTCAGCTAAGCTCAGGGGCCAGAGCCTTCATGGGAAGGTAAAAAGGCCCGGCATGACTGCTGGGGCCCCGAGGGTAGAACAGCCTGGTTCTCGCCTCCCCGTGAGCAGACTTCAACAGAACTTTCTTTCTGGATTTTTATCCTTGGGCAGCAGTTTCTGAACAGGAGCACCCTTGGCCTCAGCTCGCAGGGCTGGCGAGGGACCTGGATTCAGAGCCCAGATGGAGGGGTGCAGTACCAGCCTCCGGAGTGGTGGATGCCGCTGGGACCCCAACTCCTCACCCACCCCCGTGGGCTGGAAGCCAGAGCGCATGTGTGCCAGGCCTACCGCTTCCACTCCTCCTCCGTTTCCCAGAACTCATAGACCACGAAGGTGACGCCGTCCGCCAGCCTCACGGCAGCGATGCTGCAAGAGAAAAGGCCGGAATCAGTGGCCACACCTCCCAGGGTGGGGAGAGGGCCCCACAGGCCCATCCCCACCGTCCTGCCCACAAACGAGCCCAGACCGGGTGCCCAGAGCCAGGAAACAGGTTCCCAAAAGCTGTGGTCCAGGACAGGGTCCTCTTGGAACACGCTTCCTTTCTGATCAGAACCCCAGGACCACCCCCTGGTCTGACAGCTGCATGTACAGCTCTGCTGTCTGGAGCGAGGCCTGGCCCATGCAGTGCCTAGCACATGGCTGTTGAATGAATTCTAATGAAATGCCGTTTTTTAAAAGGCCTTTTTATTCATTAAAAAAAACCCCTACCTGTTTTTTTTTTTTCCCCATCTGTAACATCCATCTTTATTAGAAACATTTTTTAATACATGACAAATAGAGGCTCTCTATAGATTAAAAAACAAACCTAACAACTTAAAGTGAAAAGTAGTATCAATTGAAAAAAGATCTTGAAAACATACCAGTTTAGAGAATAACTTTTCTTCTATCTAGTAAACCATTCTGTGATAAAAATCTGATATAATTTCTACTATGTTAATAAAAGTTACATGAGGCACTATAATTATCTCCAAGGTGAGATGAAGTTATGATTTAAAAAAAATCTGACAGCAAAGTTATTAAGTCATTATTCATAACATCAATATTTTTATACAAATACTGGGTAAAGTATTTTTGTACAACTGGGAAAATAAACCACATTTTCTATTTCTTTTCTAGACATGTTTTGCATGAAGGCAAAATATTTAAATCTTTTTTCTTTGCCATGAAAATTCAGAAAAGGCTTTTCAAATAACTACATTAGCCATATTTTCATAGCTGTATTCTAATTTTAAGTGGGTTAAATAACTGATCAAGAGAAGAATATGGTCAAAAAGGTACCCAGGGAATCATCGAGGAAAAAAAAAAAACTTTTTTTCCTGGAACATAAACTTAAGTTTAGAAAAGTTTCCTCCATGATGTGGGATTGTTAGGGGATAAATTTCATAAGGCTGAATCAAACCCCCTTCTCACGATTTCAAGTTCTATATGATCTTAGGGACCAAAATAACATGTTGTGAAAAACAATATGGCAAGTTATGTGGAGTACAAACTTAAGATTCTCTAAATGATAAAGGTTACCCATAGGGGAAGCTATCAGACTTACTTCAAAACAGCTAAACCTTCTTTTATCCAGGTGTATATATAAGCAACATTCCATACCATTAAACACTCGCTCCTTTTTGAAATATTTTGGCTTCTAGCACACCAGTCTCCTAACTTCTAGCTTAAAAACCTACCTTTAAAAATAAAAGCATCTTCCACGCTGTCCTCTGTAATCCTTGTCTCATTTAATCCTTAGAAACAGGCTTGGCCGGAGTCCCAGGCCACTCCGGCCTTCCCCGTCTGAGACGCAGGACACTCACCTTGTTCCAAATAGACAGACAGACCCAGGCTGGGGGCTAGAGCAGCGGCGGGGGCAGCAGGGGGTAGCCTCTAAGAATGTGGCTGACCAGGGCAGGGTAGGGGAAGAGAGGGAGGCCCGGCCTCCGAGATCACAGCACCGCCCCCTCTGGGCAGCCCTCCCTGCTCCTCTTCCCCACATGCTCAGCAGCACAGAGCCCCCAGCATCCTCAGAGAGGGGACGCCCATCGCTTGCGGCGTCTGCTGTATAATCACAGCAGCTCCAGGTTGTGCCACTCAGGATGCAAACAGGGCTGCTAATCGCATCATTACTTCATTACCTCCAGCCTGAGGTTACCCGCCAGCTGTGGCTCTTGTCTCGATAATGGGATGGGCTCGGGCCTACATGCCACCCGGTCATTAGGGGGACCCTGGCCCCGCCCCAGGTGGCCTCGCTCCTTACAGCCTGCCCTGCTGTGGACAGAGGTCACCAAGGGATGGGCTTCATCTCCATTTGGTAATTGCAGGGCAGAGAAAAGCAATTAGTGCTTGTGTTTGCTTGGCTGACACACTGGTTTCAGGGGCACGGGGTGAGGCCTCTGGCTGGGAGGACACAGCAGGCAGGCTTGGGGAGCACGGAGGACACAGTCATTCAACAAACAGGATGCCCTACTGTGTGCCGTCTCCAGCCTGCCTGCCCAGCCGTGGGCCTTCTCCTTCCACGCTTTCTCCCGTGACGAGCACACGGCTCTGGTGGCCCTGGGTGACACCTGGACGCCCACCACCCCCAGGGTCCCCCAACTTGTATGCCGGCACCTTGAATGTAATGGCATCTAGAGTGCGATGTAGCCCAAAGGCCTGTGTGAGCCCCCGCCCACTCACCTGATACTCTGTGACGTCTCCAGCTCAGCCCGCATCCCTACCCCCCACCCCACCCCACCCCCTCACCCCAGCGAATTTCTGAAGCCAAAGAATCTCAGACTCCACCTGGCCTTCTCTTTCTACAGCCCGCCTCCCACCCTGGCCCTGGGCTGGTCCGGTCAGCCCCACTCCGAAGCAGATCCCAGCTCTGCCCACATTGTGCCAAGGGCTAGTCCCCTCCCTCTCCCTAGCTGCCCAGCTGCACATCCGTCCAGCCGCCACGCGTCCATATACAAGGGAGGAGGCAGGACTGGGCCCCACTCTGGCCTTAGCATCTCCCCTGTGGTACCTGATACCTGGAACAAGCAGGGCCTGCCTATCTGCCCCCCAGCCCCCATCTCACCCACCACCCCTGGGTCACCCCGTGGAGCCGCACTCTGTCGTGTGTTCCTAGACACGCTCCCCTCGCTGCCACTCCGGGTCTGGGTGGATGGGGCATCATTATTCAGGCCTCAACACCCAGCAGCCCCTTCCTGAAGACCCCCACCCCGTTCCTGGCCTCCGCAGCACCCGCCACCAACTGGAATCATCTGCCCTCCTCCCGCCACCGGGAATTAGCACTCAGCAGCAGCAGCAGCCGCCTGAGTCACGCTGCACCCCCAGGCCTGGCCCCCGCCCCCCACTTCACCAGGAAGCAGGTGGAGGCACATGTGCTCGGGAGGGAGAGAAATCAGCTGGTGGGGAGCGTAGAATGGAGACGGGGAACAGGCGTGGAGCCCACAGCTACTGTCTGCCAGTGGGCTACCGCCGGGAGAGGAGGGAGCCCACAGCTACTGTCTGCCAGTGGGCCACTGCCGGGAGAGGAGGGAGCCCAGCGGCTTGTGCCAACAGCCCTTGGGGACACCCCCAGCTGGACGCAGGCCTTGGCAGCAGGGACCACGGCATGGGGCCCTGAGAAGCAGCCACGACAGCAAGCAGGGCAGTTAACACAGCAGGCACTGGGGCCAGGCCCCGCCCGACGCCACCCATGGTGCATCGCTCCACTGAGGCCTCCAACCACCCAGTTAGTGGCCCCCTTTACAGATAAGCAAGCTGAGGTCAGGGAGACAAGTCACTTGGGAGATTTGCACAGCAAGGAAGAGCCAGAGCGAGGACTCGCCCCTGGCTCCCGTAACTACCCCGCTAGGTGGGTCGCTGATGTCCGGGGTGTTCTCAGGGACAAAGCTGCTTGGGCCGGGCCCCCGGCCCACGGCTTACTCACTGGAAGCAGTTCCTGGTCCCAGCGGTGCCCCGCACATACTGGCGCAGAGAGTCCAGGAAGTCGCCCAGCTGCTCGGGGCACACGGCCATCTCCTGCCGGACCAGCTGCAGGTGCTGCGGGCCATAGGACCCGTGAGCCACCCCTTCACCCAGGACCCCACCCGGCCCTGGAGGGCACAGCCCAGGACCCAGCACCTCCCCGGGACAGGACACCTTGGTCAGAATAAACCCGACCCCCCAACCCCACTACACACGCTCGTCATCTTTGTGAAAACTGGCAAAAAATGAACTAAAAGCAGCAGTCCCACACAAGTGCTGAAGAACAGACAAGAGGGTTGAGAGAGGCTCGAGAGAGACTGCAAGGCACTGGGGCCAAGCCACAACAGAATGAATGGTCTGCAGAACTGCTTCTGATTGAATCAGTGTCTGCTGATCACGTTGCTCCAGGCCAGAGAACACCCCTGGGAGGGGAGGGAGGCCACCTGCCGGGGCTGCACATCCCCCTGAGCTGGTCCTGGGTCGGGGTGGGGGTGTCAGGGACACTGAGCCTCCTGCGTCTTGAGTCCAGGCCCAGAAGGGGACGGGGCCACAGGGAGGGGTCCTCACCATGTTGGTGCCTTCTTCGTCTGAGAGATGCTGCTGAAGGTCAAACCAAAGGGTCTGCAACAACAAAGCATGAAGAGAGGCTGGAGACTGAGGCCCCCTCTGCCCAGGAGGCTTCCAGGACCACCACAAGGACACAGAGCACCGGAGAGCTCCGGCCCCCCCACCCGAGGTTCCAGGGACCCTCGAGTCCCGGGGCTGGTGGGAGCTCCCAGGGCCAGCCCTCTCTGGGCCGGGCTCAGCCCACAGTGCTGGCTCGGGGGGACCCAGGAAGCCAGGCTGGAAAGCCACCCAGAGGCACAGATTCTGTCTGGCTATGGCACCAGACCCCAGAGGCCAAGCAGACCTATCGTAAAGAACACAGAGGAGGCTCCGTTTTGCTGAGCCCAGAAGGCTGAGGGTTGCCACAACTGCTGGCAACAGACTGCCCGACTTGCGAGTTACCCCCGACCTGGGGCCTCAGGAATAGAACGGTCTGAATGAGGTGGTCTGTGCTTGCTGGCCCTTGACTGACCTCGGGCTAAAGGCTTTACACCAACTCTCAGGTAACTTTCCAGACTCTCAGGTAGAGGCTGCCCGACTGTCAGCACTGCGGAAGCAAGGAGCCCATGCAGCCCCCTTCTGACCCCGTGCTGGGGGCTGCCGCAGTGCCCAGCACCCCCATTTCAGAGCAGAGAACCCGAGGGCTGCAGGAGCTGGTCCAGGCTCCAAGCCCGAGTTTGAGGCCAGGCCCCCTCCCCCCATCCACGGAATCCTTTAACTTGGGCTCCCCAACAGACGCCACCTCTGTACCCTCCCTGTCCATCCTCCACGAGGAAAGCCGTGTCCCTGGCACAGGTGTGTCTGTCTGTCTTCTCTACACGAGCATGTGTGTGAGGCGTGTTGCCTGGTTGTTAGAAAAAAGAGAGTAGCAGATATACAAGTTTGTGACCTGAGCGGCCACCACCCTGAAATTCTTAATAATGTTGGAACTAGGGACCCCGTCAATGCACGGCCGGTCCCAGAGAGGTGCTGACTTTCCGGGGACACAGAGTGTGGATGCTGGTGTAAGGGGGCTCCTGGAGAGCAGGGGCTGCGATTCGCCCCCTAGGTTTCTCCTGGCGGGCAGGGCCACGTGAGGGTGAGGATGAAGCAGAGATGAGGGGAGGGACGGTGGCACCCAAGTCTGCATCCCCCTCTCCCTACCTCGCCTGTGCTCCGGGGAGCCAGGCCCCGCCAGGAGGGCTCAGGCTGTTCTGTGGAGGGCGGGGCCGATCGCGGCCCGGGGCCAATCAGAGGCCAGAAGAGGCCCGCCCCGTCTCCAGGACGCCCAGGTGCTCCTTGGTTTCCAGCCAGCTGGTTGTTAAGGCGACTGGGGCACTAAAAATAAGCTTCAAAGAGCCTCCCTCTGGGGGCGCCCGCGGAGTTGTTATGACAACCAGGCCTCAGGTCCCCACGGAGTCTTTCCTACCACTCCCACCAAGTAGCCGGCTTTGGGGGGGTGGGGGTGGGGTGGAGGGGGCCGGAGATCCCTGCGGCCTGCAGGTGGACTCACTGCCTCCCCGCTCGGACTCTCCCCCAAGTCTGGGCCTCGGCCTCCTCCTGGGGAGCCCCACCCAGCGCCCTCACGGATCCCTCAGAACTAACCCACAAAACCATCAAAGCACTATTTTTCTTTTGCCCTTTTGCAAAAGATAGAAGTTTCGGAAGATCAGAAATGTAAAATTGCCACTGTGACCCTGCAGCCCAGAGATATGTTATTTTGGTTTACGTAGATATACAGGTATGGTGTGTGCGCGTGTATATAAGTTCTGGTATCAGAATGTCTCATAATAATGGCGAAATAACAGTGCTAATATTAAATGCTAACTAAGCAGGAGGCTCTGTGCAAAGCCATTAAGATATTTTATCTAATCCGCACAACAACCCTGTAAGAGGTACCATTCTGATTATCTCCTCTATGGTTAGGGGATGACTCTGAGGCTGAGAGGGTAAGTCACTGGCCCAAGGTCACACAGCTGTTAAGTGGTATAGCCAGGATTCAAATACAGGCAGGCTGATACCAGTGCCTACTGGTAAACTTTAACTGTTTGCTCTCTTTCTCCCAATAAACGGTCATTGTTACAGGCTGAATTGTGTTCCCCCCAAATTCATAGGTTGAATTCCCAACTCCCAGTGCGGCAAAACGTGACTGTATTTGCAGACAGGACACTTGAAGAGTGACTGCGTGAGAATAAGGTCACACAGGTGGGCCCTAATCCAGTATGACTGGCGTCCTTGTAAGATACCGGGACACAGACACCTGGCTGTCTACACGCCCCAGAGGAAGGCCGCGGGAGGAAGCCCTGCCGGCATCCTGATTCCAGACTCCACATGTCAGAGGATAAGAGCCTGGGTTTGAGCCCCTTGCCTGTGGTCCGTGGCTCCAGCAGCCGAGATGCTGGCACAGTCAGGTCCCGAGTACTTACTGAGTCATGAAACACTCTGAAATCATGATTCCATTTTCCATCGCTTGCGGACGGGCCACGTCACATCTAAAAGGCTTCACACTGCCGGTCACTCTCACCTCTCCTAGACCTCACCTCACCTCAGCTGCCACTACGCTGGGTCTGGGCTGCCACCTGCCCAAGCCACCCGAGGCCTTACAGACTCCTTGACGCTCAGTCCCTTGCCGCCCACGCTCTGCTCCTCGGCAATCCCCTCCTGGCTGCCCACCCACTCTCATATCTCTCTTCCCCAGGCCCCATACAGGTACAAAGGTCATGTTCCCAGGGTCTCCCCTTAGCACACCACCCCCAACCCCACCCAGGGGCATTTAGGTTCCCCGACTTCCCTCCTGTAAGCTCCAGCCTAGCTCCGCCCTCCCTGGGGGGCTGGGAGGGTTGGGGGGGGGGATGGAGGGATGGATGTGGGGGCTCAGCAGGCCCACCTTGTTCTCCAGCCGTCCAATGAGCCCCGCCAGCCGGCTGATCTGGGCGTCCAGGCCGTCCTCCTTGGGGTCCGAGGTGCCTGGGAAAGAGGAACAGAGATGCTTACAGGGGCAGGGCCAGGCTGGAGTGGGAGCACCCCCTCCCCCGGACTGAGGACTCCCAGTTCCTGTGGGAAGCCCAGGCCCCATCGGGACCACTCTCAGAAGTCCTCCTAGGACCCCCCAGCCAGTGCCCGTGACCACAGGCCACCACTCTCTCACCAGGCGGGAAGCTCTTTCCTTGCTCCGCAGCCATGAGCTTGTGGTTGGGGGCGTAGGGGGGCGTGGGACTCCCGGACCAGGTCTCCACCGCGCCATGGCTGGGCCGGCTGTGGTTCTGTCTGCAGAGGGGGTGGGGGAACGCACCCCGTGAGGGGGGCTGCAGGGCCCTGACTGCTCGGAGCGGCTCTGACCAACACTCAGCACCAACTGTGGGACTGAAACATGCACAGAACTCCAGGGAGCCCCATCCCCTGAGCTGCACATGTTGGCCACTGCCTCACAGAGGAGGCTGCCCGCGGGTGGGGCTGGGATCTGAACTCAGATCCTTTCTGGGAACCCAGACCCTGTGTCCGGGAGGTTCCATTCCAGGTTCCAGGGCCTGCGAGGCTGAGCCAGGCCCCCACCTCCCTGCGGCTCACAGCTGTCCCTCGCCCACGCTGCCTGCCTCCTGGTCCTGTGTTCAGAGGCCTCTGGGGTCGGGGCCTAGGTTTGCTAACAAGCCCTCTCTCCAAGAAAAGAAGCCGTAGGACTCAGTCGAGAGCAGGCATCTAACAGGACAAAAATCCACGATCCTGGCTCAGCCTGGCCCTGTGCCCTGGCCCAACTCCACCCACCACACACACTGATGTGCAGAGACCAGCACCCCTGACACGCAGCCCACCAAACGCTGTGCCTGGCACACAGTAGGGACCCGACAAATGCCCAAACCCCCAGGTGCAAAAATGCTAGAAAAGTCACTTCTGTTGCTGCTGCTGCATCGCTTCAGTCGTGTCTGACTCTGTGCGACCCCATAGACGGCAGCCCACCAGGCTCCCCCGTCCCTGGGATTCTCCAGGCAAGAACACTGGAGTGGGCTGCCATTTACTGCGGACACACAAATACACACAACGCCCGTGTGCACAGCTGACATGCCCGGTGCCCAGCGTGGCCGTGGTTCTCTCCAGGATCTGCCTCCTGTGAACCTGAAAGCCCAGCAGCCTCTCCCTCCGTGCCGAGGGGCTGACCACCCCCCACACCCCGGGGAGGAGAAAGGCTGGCAGAGTCTTGGAGGTGTTGGTCCTGGGACCTCTACAAACCAGCAGCAAATGAAACATGGCCCGCGGACTGTGAATGGGTGCAGCGGGGTCTCCCAGGCACGGGCCGCTGGCTCGAATGCAGGGCACGCTGTCCCCAGGGCCGGGAACCAGGGTGGCTGGGGGGCCCTGCAGCTGAGAGCTGAGACAGCTGAGGTTTGGGGGGTGAGAGGTGGGGGTGCGCGGGAAGCAGATGTATGTTTCCATCATCCCTACGTGAGGTTTGGGGAGGGAGGCAGGTGTAACGGCTGACACGTGGGGGGACAGCTGACTTGTGGGGGGACGGCTGACACGTGGGGGGACAGCTGACACGTGGGGGGAAGGCAAAGTGCAGGGAACCAGCTCTAATAAGTGTGCAGCGCTCCATCTGATCTGTGACAGAATGGAAGCCGCAGGTTTTTTAATCAAGATAGTGATGATAAAGGATGAAGGAAATCTATGTGACAGGAAATCCCCTTAACCTTGGGGACCCTCTGAATCATGAGACTGATCACGGACAGAGTCCAGGGCTCGGCTCCCAGCCGAGGAAACCCCAATCCCAGATGGCATCGCCAGGGCCCGGGACTCTGCATCCTGCATTTCCCAGGGGACTGGGCTGCAGGCCCTCAGAGCAAATGTGTTTTGTGAACAGCATCACCGAGCACCTTTGCAACCACAGCGGATTGGGACGAACCCCCACCCAGGACCAGCATCCCGCCGTGCCAGGGATGCCAGGCTCAGTAAAGCTCATGCGCCTGGCAGCTGTGCCCATCTGTTCCTATGGCTTTTTAAAAAAAAAAAAAAATTATTTATTTGGCTTCACTGGGTCTTAATTGTGGCATGTGGGATCTAGTTCCCTGACCAGAGATTGAACCTGGGCCCCCTGCATTGGGAGAGCAGAGTTGTAGCCACTGGATAACCAGGGAAGCTCCTGTTAATGTGTCTTGTCTTCTACTTTGCCTCAGGCACATCAGCTATTCAGGGAAGAGAGCACAGAAGAGCTGGTCTGAACTTGAGACAGCAAATGCCCCCCACGTGGCCCCTGGGGGCTGGCCCTCCCAGCCGGAAGGAGATTACTCCTCTCCGGACCCCAGGCTCATTGCCCCAGAAAGGGGGGACCCCAGGTGTTTTCCATGTTCTCAAGGACCCGCAAACAAGGCCTTAAATAATACTAACTAACCTCGGGAGAAACCCACTCCCTCTCACTGCTGTTCAGTCCTTCTGAGGTGGGATTTGATGCTACCATCTCACAGTATCAAAACAAACGGAGCAGGTCGAGGGGTCTGAGCACTGACAGGGCTTATTTTTACAGTCATGATATTTTTCACTCACAGCCTGAGATAACTTGTTTCCCAATGGTGGTGATAACCACCGCAGTTTCCTAATTCCCCGGTTTTAAAAAATGAGCCCGACAGTGGACTAGTGTTAGATCAACAACGTGACGAGGTAGGTATGCAATTGTCCCCACTTAACAGGTGGGGAAGTGGAGGCAAGAAAGAGGCAGCAGCTCGCCCAGGGCCGCCCCGCCCCCAGGCACACAGCCGTCCCCACCACGCAGCAGGCTGGCACAGCTCACTCCCGTCCGCGCACCGGATCTGGCTGGTCTGCTCTTCGATGGCCTCCACCGCGCTCTCCACTGAGCTCAGCAGGGACTGGATCTGATTGGCTGTCTCCTTCAGGAGGAAGCGCGTCACAAACTGGTCCACGTTGCTCCCGCCCTCGTACACCTGTGGGGGGAAGGGAGGGGGCACAGAAGGGAAAGGGGTTGATGAGGGATCTGATACACCGACTTGGGGTCACCGTCCCAGGGCTACTGCAGGAAGGCAAGGGCTAAGGACTCAGAGCCCAAGGTTGGAGCCACAACAGCAATCACAGTATCTACGATACTGCATTGAGGACTGAAAGGCAGAAGGTATATAAAATGCTCAGCACTGGGCCTATCACACAGCAAACACTCTGTGAACGGTAGCTGCTCTGATAAAGATGATAAGTGACGACGGTGCTGGCGAAGGCGATGGTGGTGGTGATGGTGGTTATAGTAAAGACGCTGGTGGCCACTTCTGTTCAGCACAGTATTGGAAGTCTAGCCACAGCCATCAGACAAGAAAAAGAAAAGGTATCCTAAATGGAAGGGAAGGGGTAATGCTGTCACTCTATGCAGACAACATGATACTATATACAGAAAGCCCTAAGGACTCCTATATTCAGGTCAAAAAGCAACCATTAGAACCAAACATGGAACAACAGACTGGTTCAAAATCGGGAAGGGAGTACTTCAAGGCTGTATATTTAACGTATTTAACCTGCCACCCTGCTTACTTAACTTGTATGCAGAGCACATCATGCAAAATGCCAGGCCAGATGAATCACAACCTGGAATCAAGACTATGGGGAGAAATATTAACCACCTTAGGTATGCAGATGATACCACTCTAGTGGCAGAAAGTGAAGAGGAACTAAAGAGTCTCTTAATGAAGATGAAAGAGGAGAGTGAAAAAACTGGTTTAAAACTCAACATTCAAAAACCTAAAATCATAGCATCCAGTCCCATCACTTCATGGCAAATAGATGGGGAAAAGGTGGGAACAGTGACAGATTTTATTTTCTGGGGCTCCAAAATCACTGCAGACAGTGACTGCGGCCAAGAAATTAAAAGACGCTTGCTCCTTGGAAGAAAAGTATGACAAACCCAGACAGCATATTAAAAAGCAGAGCCATCACTTTGCTGACAAAGGTCCATGTAGTCAACGCTATGGCTTTTCCAGCAGTCATGTATGGATGTGAGAGTTGGACCACAAAGAAGTCTGAGTGCCAAAGAGTTGATGCTTTTGAACTGTGGTGCTGGACAAGACTTTTGAGAGTCCCTTAAGACTTCTGGGGGTTCAAACCAGTCAATCCCAAACGAAATCAACCCTATTCAATTCATTGGAAGGACTGATGTTGAAGCTGAAGCTCCAATACTTTGGCCACCTGATGTGAAGAGACAACTCACCGGAAAAGACTCTGATGCTGGGAAAGATGGAGGGCAAGAGGAGAAGGGGACAAGAGAGGATGAGATGGTTGGATGGCATCACTGACTCAACGGACATGAGTTTGAGCAAACTCAAGGAGATGGTGAAGGACAGAGAAGCCTGGTGTGCTGCAGTTCATGGGGTTGCAAAGAGTAGCACATGACTTAGCAACTGAACAATAATAGATAAAAGACCCAGAACTGCCAAACCAATTCTGAGGGAAGAAAAAACAAAGCAGGAAGTATAACTCATTCAGACCTCAGACAGTGCTACAAAGTTACAGTAAAAAACTGTGATGGGGCACAGAAACAGACATATGGATCAATGGCACAGAACAGAGAGCCCCCAGGTGGGGAAAGGACTTATGGTCAATTAACGTCCGACAAAGGAGCCAAGAATATATAATGGGAAAAAGACAGTCTCCTCAGCAAGTCACGGTGCTGGGAAAGCTGGACAACTGCACATAAATCAATGAAGGTAGTACACACCCTCTCATCAGGCACAAAAATAAACTCAAACACAGCACACGACGCCATAAACTCCTAGGAGAGAGGACAGACAAAACATTCTCTGACATAAGTCGTACCCATGTTTTCTTAGGCTCGTCTCCTAAGGCAACAGAAATAAAAATAAAAATAAGCAAATGAGATGTAATCAAGCTTTTGCACAGCAAAGGAAACCATCAAAAAGTGACAAGACAACCCACGGGATGGAGAAAATGTTTGCAAATGTTGAGCCCGACAAGGGCTTAAGCTCCAAAATGCACAAACTCAAACAACAAGAAAACAAACAACCTGATCGAAAACCCTAAACAGAGTCAGTAGGTATATAAAAAGATGCTTGACATCACTAATTATCAGAGAAACGCGAATCAAAACGACAGTGAGGTTACCACCTCACACCAGTCAGAACGGCCATCATCAAAAAGTCTACAAGTATCAGATGTTGGAGAGGCTGTGGAGACAAGGGAACTTTCCTACACTGTTGGTGGGAAAGTAAGCTGGTGTGAGTGAAAGTGAAAGTCGCTCAGTTGTGTCCGACTCTTTGTGACCCCATGGACTATACAGTCCATGGAATTCTCTAGGCCAGAATACTGGAGTGGGTAGGCTTTCCCTTCTCCAGGGGATCTTCCCAACCCAGGGATCAAACCCAGGTCTCCCACATTGCAGGTGGATTCTTTACCAACTGAGCTATCAGGGAAGCCCCAAGCTGGTGTAGCCCCTATGGAAAATATATGGAGGGTCCTTAAAAAAAACAGAGCTACCATATGATCCAGCAACCCCACTCCTGGGCATATACCCAGGCAAAACTAGAATTTGAAAAGATACATGTACCCCTATGTTCATAGCAGTACATTTACAATAACCAAGACATGGAAACAATCTCATTGGCCATCAACAGATGACCAGATAAAGAAGTTATGTGGCATATATATACACAATACTGCTGCTGCTAAGTCACTTCAGTCGTGTCCGACTCTGTGTGACCCCATAGATGGCAGCCCACCAGGCTCCCCCATCTCTGGGATTCTCCAGGCAGGAACACTGGAGTGGGTTGCCATTTCCTTCTCCAATGCATGAAAGTGAAAAGTGAAAGTGAAGCCGCTCAGTCATGTCCTACTCTTAGCGACCCCATGGACTCCAGCCTACAAAGCTCCTCCCATGGGATTTTCCAGGCAAGCGTACTGGAGTGGGGTGCCATTGCCTTCTCCTGAATAGAATACTACTCAGCCACACAAAAAAACAATGAAGTATTCATGCCATTTGCAGAGACTATCTAGCGATCATTATACTAAGTGAAGTAAGTTAGAAAGACAAGTATCCCTTATTACGTAAAATCTAGAATATGGCACAAATGAACGTATTTGTGAAACAAAACAGATCCACAGGATACAGAACAGACTTGTCACTGCCAGGGGGAGGGGAGCCATGAGAGGGTGGTTTGGGAGTTTGGGGTTAGCAGAGGCAAACTATTTCATATGGGACGGATGAACCACGAGGTCTACCGCATAGCTCAGGGAAATATATTCCATATCCTGTGATAAACCAGAATAGAAAAGAACATGAAAAAAAAAAAATATATAACTGAACCCTTCTGCTGTACACCAAAAACAACACAACACTGTAAGTCAACTCTATGTCAATAAAAAAAACACACACACAAAAAACCCTCCTGCGCTGATCCGTAGTGGGGTCGCGTCTGTCAATAACCACTGAGCCCTAGACTGGTCAACACAGTGAGACCCTGTCTCTCTTGTTAAGGAATCTCCTAAATGTTCCATATGTCCCTTAAATAAACAATTAAATTTTGTTTTTGTTTTTTTTTTAAAAGGTGGATTCTGTGGGCGCTGGGCATTTGTGCTGCTACTCAGAGAAGTGAGGGAAGAGAAGCCAGGGCAGCAGGACGGATTAACTGTCTCTCAGGAAAGTGCCTGAGACTCAGTCCTCAGAGGGAGTCTGGGGCCACGAGAGGAGGAACTCTGGGCTTAAGATGAAGAGGGTTTCCCACTGATGTTGCCCTGTGATGTGAAACAATTTCCTCTCTTGTCAAGAGTCTGCAGCAGGGACATTGCTCCAGGCTCCTGGATCGGGCTGAGTGTCTTTTGGCTTTGAGACTCGAATGTGGGTGGGAGAAGGCTGCAGCTCAGCCAGGTCACTCCAGGGTGACGGTGATGGAAATGATGCGAAGCTGAGGGGCTTGGACCCCTCAAGCCCCGTGTGGCTCCCTCTGGCCTCCCCTGCCAAGACCCCACTCTCCTGAGCCACCTGCCTCAGCACCTTGGGAGTCTGCCCAGTCCCTGGCCAGGCGAGGAAAAACAGGGCTCTCAGGGAAAGAAAATTAAACCATCCATCACTCTGACTATGGCACAAGGGAAGCACAGCTCGAGACAGAGAGACTGAGAAATGGAGGCCAGGGCCACGGGGGCAGGGAATACAGGTGGGAAGTGAAGACAGGCCAGAGGAGAGGCGGCCTCAGGCAGGGAGGCTGGGGGGGCTCCTCCTGCACCAACCACCAGACCAGCGGTGCTGGAGGCAGCCCCGACGACGGGGGATGAGTGGACGGCAGGATGCACGCCAGGTTCTGGCTGCCAGATATACCTCCCTGATCAATTACCCTTCCCAGCAGACGGCTGAACTCACACGCGATCCAGATCAATGGGCGCGGGAGAAGCAAATGGCCCCCAAAGAACAAGACATAACGAAGTAAAAAAAAAAAAAAAAACTGAAGGAAAAAAAAAAAGAGAGCTAGAGAAAGCTGCCAGAAGCCATTAAGCAGAAAAAACGAGCTTAGATGGCTGTGTTAAAAGCACCCAGATAAGAGATTCAGGATGCAGTCAGGGGTCAATACATGTAACTGGTTGGCTGAATTAAAAAAGAAAAGGCAAGTTATTTTCACAAGAGTAAAAATGCAGCTTGTAGGGTCCTGTCCTCCACCATCACTGATGCTTCAGTCGAGGCCAGCACCACTGATTCTAGAGGAAGACAGTCAGAGCTGGGAAGTCTGCTTTCTGTGGACAGGTTACTGACATGCAGGAGGACACAGAGACCTTCAGAAATCTGCAAATCTCTGGAAGTTTATCAGATAAGCACCTTTCCAGCAAAGAATGCCCAGGAGTTTCTCCCAAATCTCCTAGGGTTGAACGAGAGAAAGTATGGAAGTTGTGGACAAAAGTGAGAGGGATCACCCAAATTAAAATGAAAGTTACAGAGATCAGGAAATAAAAATATGAGCCACTAATAATTAAATTTAAATCAGATTGGATTAAGTCAAACAGTGACAAACAATGGAAAAAATAGCCAGTCATCTTAACAATTCTTTTAATTTCATAAGAGAGGAGAGAAAGTGTTTTTTATTAGCCAGGTAAAAAAATAGGATTAATAGTGTTAATAATGTATATTTTAGAAGTCCCTTCCCTGGTGGCTCAGACGGTAAAGAATCTGCCTGCAATGCAGGAGACCCGGGTTTGATCCCTGAAGAAGGGAATGGCAACCCACTCCAATATTCTTGCCTGGAGAATCCCGTGGACAGAGGAGCCTGGCAGATTACAGTCCATGGGGTCTCAAAGAGTCGGACATGACTGAGCAACTAACACTTTGTCTTTCACTTTATTTTTTTATTTTAATTTTTTTTGTCTTTCACTTTAGAAAGTCCCAAGTGTAGTGACTTTGAAATCATAATCAATATACTAAACAAAGCAGACTACCCAAAGGTGAAATGTCAGAAAAGATGAAAGAACATAAAAAAACGGGCAGCATATGAGATTATGACAGCAGCCAGGCCTGATAGATAACAATGAAGAGAGTCAGCCTAGACTGCCCCAGGTAAAGGCACTGTCCCAGATTTGATTAAGCAGGACTGCAGGCGTATCTCAAGCCAAACAGCACTCAAGGATTTGTACAGAAAAGCCTGTGCAAAGACTCGGCTACCAAATTTGATCAAATGACTAAGACAAGTTGCAATATCATGATTGAGTAGAATTTAAATGGGAAAGTATTACATAATATAAGGGTAATAATAAATGACAAAAGGCATAATGCATTACAAGGACATGGCATTATTAAATCTTTGGGCATTATGAAACCTCCACGCACCAGGAGAGGCTGCAGCTCTACGGATGGCTATGGGGAAGCAGACGGATATAACCACTTTGTAAGGCAATTCTACTCTATATCGAGAGACTTTCACTGCCCAGTAATTCTCCACTTTTGAACATCTATCTTTAAGAAATAATGCAAATGTGGACAAATATTTATGTCCCAAGGTTACAGGGTTGATAGATCGGAGCCAAAAACCTGGAAATAATCTAACATTCCAGCAAAAGAGGAAAAGTATGCAAATTTGAGTAAGAATATTTAAAATACTTTTAAGCGGTTTGAATAATATGGGAAAATATTTGTTAAAATGTTAGGTGAAAAATAAAGCAAAAAAATTCTGTATGCAAAGTGATTTTATGTGTATTAGAGAAATCCACATAGGAAAAAAAAAACAGGCTCAAAGAAATCAATTATCAGCTAAAATGGTAACAGTGGTTAGAGATAGTAGGAATTAGAAGTGATTTGAAATTTTTCTTTGTATTTTTCTCTACTTTCTAAATTTTGAATACTGAATATGTATTATTTACATAACAAAATATGATAACAAGGTCTATAGCCATCAAACAGCATGGCTAAATACACAGGCAGAAAAATATTAGAATTACAAAAGTTAAATGACAAAATAAAATTCAGTGTGAGAAATTAGCCCAACAGAGTCCCACAAAACAGATAAATTACAAACAATAAATGTTGACTGTAAATGGCATTATTGAGAAAATGTGAAACGGGCAAAAAAAAAGATGACTGGGTTCCTTGTCCAATACACTCTTCTGGGTTATCTAAGTCTTTTCTTGTTTTGGAGTTACTTTTAAAACTCTAGCATATAAAAAGTTGACAGTAATGCAAATAATTCCCATCCGCAGAAATGCATATGAATTTTGCCTGGTAGAATGCAACTGAGTGTATTTGTTCACGGATTCATCTCAGAATTCCTGTTGTCTTATGTATGGCAAATGTTCTCTGAATTCTCCTTGGAGCCAGTTCAACGTTTCACTGGTTTTCACATTAATGAGTTAAATAAAATCTTTCAACATGTGTTCATTTCATAATTGTACAAGAGACAATCTTACCTTTACACAAAGTTGTCTTTTTGACAACATATTTCATAACAAAGAAGGGATAACTATGCTCAGATTTTATATTCTTTAAGTATGACCCACATCATCTTCTCAAGTATCCATGGGATAATTTAAAAAACAAAACAATACGTAGTGAAGAAATCTCAGCATGTTAAAAAAACAACAACAACAAAACTAGAATACAAACTGCTGGTCACTTGGTTTTATCCTAATACCAGGAAGGGAGTGAGGACCTAACAAACCATTAGAGGATACTGAGAGAGGAAATACTACATTCTAAAATCTATCATTACAGTGAAAGTATCATTCAGAGGTAGATTTCTGCACTTCATTATTCAAAAAAAAATTAAGCATTCTATCTCACATATGAAAAACTACAGTAACAACAACAAACCCAAGGAAACAGGAAGTAGAAAATAATAATGATAAAAACTACAGATACAGTAGATTCAGTAAAAATACAGAATCAATACTGCCCAAATGAACAAACCATTTCCAAGGCAATATACAGATTCAACGTGGTTCCTATCAAATTACCAATGGTATTTTTCACAGAACTAGAACAAAAAAATTTTAAATCTGAATGGAAGGCCTTCCTTGGCGGGCCAGCGGTTAAGACCACCTGCCAGTGCAGGGGACACAGGTCCCACCCCTGCTCCAGGAAGATCCCGCACGCCACGGAGCAACCATGAGCACACGCCACAGCTGCTGAGCCTGTGTTCTAGGGCCTGGGGGCCACAGCTGCTGAGCCCACGAGCTACAACTATGGGGCCCAGAGTTCGTGCTTTGCAAAAGAAGCCACCGCAATGAGAGGCCCTCACACCACCAGAGAGGCGTGTGCTTGCCACAAGTAGAGAAAGCCCGTGTGCGGCACCACAGACCCAGCACAGCCAAAAGTTAAAAAAAAAAAATTGAGTGGAAACACGAAAGGCCCTGAATAGCCAGAGCAATCTTGAGAAAGAAAAACGGAGCTGACGGAATCGGGCTCCCTGACTTTAGGCTAAAACTACAAAGCTACAGCCATCAAGAGAGTACGATACTGGCAACAAAAAACAGAAATATAGCTCAAAGGAATAGGACGGGAAGCCCAGAAATAAACCCACCCACCTATGGTCAATTACTCCACGACAAAGGAGGTAGGAATATACAACGGGGGGAGACAGTCTCACCAATAAGTCATTCTGGGAAAACCGGACAGCAGCTTAAAAGAATGCAATTAGAACGTTCTCTAACACCATACATAAGCTCAGAGTGGATCAAAGACCTAAATGGAAGGCCAGACACTAAAGAACTCTTCAGGAAAACGCAGGCAGAGCGCTCTTTGTGTTCAATCGCAGCAGTATCTTTTTTGATGCCCTTCCTAGACTAATGAAAATAACAAAAAAGAAACCAGGACCACAGTAAACTCAAAAGCTTTCACACAGCAAAGGAAACCATAAACCAAGCAAAAAGACAATCCATAGACCGGGAGAAAAAAACTGCAAATGATGTGACTGACAAGGGATTAATCTCATGCAGCTCAATATCAAAAAGAAGCAAACCACCCAATCGAAAAACGGGAAGAAAACCTAAACAGGTATTTCTCCAAAGAAGACATCCAGATAAGCAAAAAGCATATGAAAAGATGCTCAACATCACTAATTGTTAAAGAAATGCAAATCAAAAGGACAATGGGGTACCAGCTCACACCAGTTAGAATGGCCATCATCAAATATCTACAAACAATAAATGCTGGAGAGGGTGCCGAGAACAGGGAATCCCCCTACACCGCCGGTGGATGTGTAAACTGGTAGAGCCACTGTGGGCTTCCCAGCTGGCTCAGTGGCAAAGAATCCACTTGCCAGTATTCTTGCCAGAAAAATACCACACACAGAGGAGCCTGGTGGGTACAGTGCACGGGGTCACAAAGAACCAGACACGACTGAGCGCACACGCACAGCCACTATGCGGAACGGTATGCAGGTTCCTTGAAAAACCAGAGACAGAGCTACTGTATGACCCAGCAATTCCACTCCTGGGCATATTCCAGAAAAAATCCTAATTCCAGAAGATACATGCACCCCAATGTTCACTGCAGCAGTGTTTACAAGAGCCAGGACATGGACGCAACCTAGATGTCCATCAATGGAGGAATGGATAAAGATGTGGTGCATATAGACAATGGAACGCCAGCCATAAAAAAGAACCAAACAGTGTCACCTGCAGCACCATGGATGGACCCACAGATTGTCATACTGAGTGACAAACGTCAGAAGGAGACAAATGTTACATGATATCGCTTATATGTGGTAAAGAAGGCTGAGCGCCAAAGAATGGATGCTTTCGAACTGTGGTGCTGGAGAAGACTCCTGAGAGTCCCTTGGACTGCAAGGAGATCCATCCAGTCCGTCCTAAAGGAAATCAGTCCTGAATATTCATTGGAAGGACTGATGCTGAAGCTCCAATACTCTGGCCACCTGATGCAAACAGCTGACTCACTGGAAAAGACCCTGATGCTGCAGAGAGACTGAGGACAGGAGGAGAAGAGGGTGACAAAGGACGAGATGGCTGGATGGCATCACCAACCCCATGGACATGAGTTTGAGTTAGCTCCGGGAGACAGTGAAGGACAGGGAAGCCTGGCGTGCTGCAGTCCATGGGGACGCAGAGTCGGACATGACTGAACAACAACAAATAAAGAGAGTACAACAGAACTTATTTACAAAACAGAAATAGGGGCACAGATGTAGAAAACAAACTTATGGTTGCCAGGGTGTGGTAAGGTGGGGGCGGGATACACTGGAGATGGGGCTGACACACACACACTGCACGTATAGAGCAGATTAGCTAATAAGGACCTGCCGTAGCACAGGGAGCTCTACTCAGTACTCCGTAATGGCCTACATGGGAACAAGATCTAAAAAAGAGTGGATGTAGGTATATGTCCATACAGTCAAGGTCCGCATAGTCAAAGCTATGGTTTGCCAGTAGTCATGTACGGACGTGAGAGCTGGAACATAAACAAGGCTGAGCACCAAAGCGCTGGTGCTTTTGAACTGTGGTGTTGAAGAAGACTCTTTAGAGTCCTCTGGAGCAAGGAGATCAAACCAGTCAATCCTAAAGGAAATCAACCCTGAATATTCATTGGAAAGACTGATGCTGAAGCTCCAATACCTTGGCCACCTGATGCGAAGACCTGACTCATTGGAAAAGACCCTGATGCTGGGAAAGATCAAGGGCATGAGGAGAAGGGGCCGACAGAGGCTGAGATGGTTGGATGGCATCACCGACTTAATGGACATGAGTTTGAGTTAGCTTCGGAAGTTGGTGATGGACAGGGAGGCCAGGAGTGCTGCGGTCCATGTGGCCGCAAAGAGCTGCACGTGCCTGAGTGACTGAACAACAAACATGTATGTGTTCATGTGTAACCATTCACTTGGCCGTCCACCTAAAACTACCACAACATTGAAATCAACTACACTCCAATACAAATTTTTAAAAAGATACATGCACCCAATGTTCATGGCTGCCAAGACATGGAAGCAACCTACATGTCCATCAACAGAAGAATGGATAAAGATGTGGCACACACTGCTAATGTGAAACAGATAACCAACTAGGGCCTACTGCACAGCACAGGGAACTCTGCTCAACCTTATATGGCAGCCTGGATGGGAGGGGAGTTTGGGGGAGAATGGATACATGTACAGCTACGGCTGAATTCCTTCCCAGTTCACTTGAAACTATCTCAACATTGTTAATCTGCTATACCTCAATACAAAATACAAACTTAAAAAAAAAGATGTGGTACAGATATACAATGGAATATTACTCTGGCCCCCTTCATAGATCACAGCCTTGATGTGATGAAGGGGCCTGTGTAACTCAATGAAGCTATGAGCCATGCCATGCAGGGTCATCCAAGAGGGATCAGTCATAGTGAAGAGTTCTGACAAAATGTGGGTGACTGGAGGAGGAAACGGCAAACCACTCTAGCATTCTGGCCAATAGGACACCACAAACAGCATGAAAAGGCAAAAAGATCACCAGAAGATGAGTCCCCCAGGTCAGAAGGTGTCCAACATGCTACCAGAGAAGAGCGCAGAGCAATTACTAACAGCTCCAGAAAGAATGGTGGCTCAAAGAAAACACCTGCCAACGCATGAGACAAGAGACGTGGGTTCTATCCCTGGGTCGGGAAGATCCCCTGGAGGAGGGCATGGCAACTCACTCCAGCATTCTTGCCTGGAGAATCCCATGGACAGAGGAGCCTGGCGGGCTACAGTCCAGGGGGTCACAAAAAGTTGGACATGACTGAAGTGATTTAGCATGCCATAAAGAAAGTGGCTGGACCAAAGCGGAAACAATGCTCGGTTGTGGAAGTGTCTGGTGGGGAAAGCAAAGTCTGACGCTGTACAGAACAATACTGCATAGAAACCTGGAAGGTTAGGCCCATGAATCAAGGTGTACTGGATGTGGTCAAAGCAGGAGACGCAAGAGTGACACTTAGGCATCAGTGAACTCGAATGGACAGGAACGGGCAGATTTAATTGAGATGCCCATTATATATTACTGTGGGCAAGAATCCCACAGAAGAAGCGGAGTAGCCCTCACAGTCAACAAAAAACACCTGAAATACAGTACTTGGGTGCAACCTCAAAAACAACAGAATGATCTCCGTTTGTTTCCAAGGCAAACCATTCAACATCACAGTAATCCAAGTCTATGCCCTGACCAGTAATGCCGAAGAAGCTGAAGTTGGACAGTGCCATGAAGACCTTCTGGGCTTTCCTGATAGCTCAGTTGGTAAAGAATCCGCCTGCAATGCAGGAGACCCCGGGTTGATTCCTGGGTTGGGAAGATCTGCTGGAGAAGGGATAGGCTACCTACTGTAGTATTCTTGGGCTTCCCTGGTGGCTCAGCTGGTAAAGAATCCGCCTGCAATGCAGGAGACCTGGGTTCGATCCCTGGGTTGGGAAGATCCACTGGAGAAGGGAAAGGCTACCCACTCCAGTATTCTGGCCTGGAGAATTCCATGGATTGTATAGTCCGTGGGGTCGCAAAGAGTTGGACACGACTGAGCAACTTTCACTTTCATGACGACCTTCTAGAACTAATACCAAGAAAAGATGTCCTTTTCATCATGGGACTACAATGCAAAAGTAGGAAGTCAAGAGATACCTGGAGTAACAGGCAAATTTGGCCCTGGAGTACAGAATGAAGCAGGGCAAAGGCTAACAGAGAACGTGCCGGTCATAGCAAACACCCACTTCCAACAACACAAGGGACAATTCTATACATGGACATCACCAGATGGTTAATACCGACATCAGATTGATTATATTCTTCACAGCTGAAGATGGAAAAGCTCTATACAGTCAGCAAAAACAAGACCAGGAGCTGACTGTGGCTCAGATCATGAACTCCTTACTGCAAAATTCAGACTTAAATTGATGAAAGTAGTGAAAACCACTAGGTCATTCACGTCATGATTCAAATCAAATCCTTTAT
Source organism: Bos indicus (assembly GCF_029378745.1). Taxonomy (NCBI): domain Eukaryota; kingdom Metazoa; phylum Chordata; class Mammalia; order Artiodactyla; family Bovidae; genus Bos; species Bos indicus. The sequence goes on along the minus strand of NC_091777.1, from coordinate 10,936,347 downwards.
GATTGTACAGTGGAAGTAACAAATAGATTCAAGAGATTAGCTCTGATAGACACAGTGCCTAAAGATCTATACGGAGGTTTGTAACATTGTACAGGAGGCAGTGACCAAAACCATCCCAAGAAAAAGAAATGCAAGAAGGCAAAATGGTTGTCTATATTTTTCTTACAAATAGCTGAGGAAAGAGAAGTGAAAGGCAAATGAGAAAGAAAAAGATATACCCAACTGAATGCAGAGTTCCAAACAATAGAGACAAGAAAGCTTTCTTAAGTGAACAACGCAAAGAAATAGAGGAAAACAAGAGAAGGCGAAAGACTAGAGATCTCTTCAAGAAAATTACATACACCAAGGGAATATTTCATGCAAAGATGGGCACAATATAGGACAGAAATGGCAAGGACCTAGCAGAACAGATTAAGAAAAGGTGGCAAGAATACACAGAAGAACTGTACAAAAAAGGTCTTAATGACACACACAGCCACGATGGTGTGGTTACTCACCTCGAGTCAAACATCCTTGAGTGTGAAGTCAAGTGGGCCTTAGGAGGCATCACTACAAACAAAGCTGGTGGAGGAGATGGAGTTCCAGCTGAGCTATTTCGAATCCTAAAAGATGATGCTGTGAAAGTGCTGCACCCAATATGTCAGCAAAGTTGGAAAACTCAGCAGTGGCCACAGGACTGGAAAAGGTCAGTTTTCAGTCCAGCCCCAAAGACGGGCAATGCCAAAGAATGTTCAAACTAGCACACAATTGCACTCATTTCACATGCTAGCAAAGTAATGCTCAAAATCCTTCAAGTTAGGTTTCAGCAGTACCTGAACCGAGAACTTCCAGATGTACAAGCTGGATTTAGAAAAGGCAGAGGAAGGGGCCATATGTATACCTATGACTCTTTCATGTGGAGGTGTGACAGAAAACAACAAAATTCTGTAAAGCAATTATCCTTCAATTAAAAATAAATAAATTTTAAAAAGAAAAAAGAAAAGGCAGAGGAACCAGAGATCAAATTGCCAACATTTGCTGAATCATACTGAAAGCAAAGGAATTCAAGAAAACCATCTATTTCTGCTTCATTGACTATTATAAAGCCTTTGACTGTGTGGATCACAAACTGGAAAATTCTTAAAGAGATGGGACTTCCATACAACCTTACCTGCCTCCTGAGAAACTTATATGCAGGTCAAGAAGCAACAGTTAGAACCAGACATGGAACAACAGACTGGTTCAGAATTGGGAAAGGAGTACATCAAGGTTGTATTATTATCACCCTGCTTATTTTACTGATATGTAGACCAAAATGCCAGGCTGGATGAAGCACCAGCTAGAATCAAGATTGCCAGGAGAAATATCAACAACCTCAGATACACAGATGATACCACCCTCGTGGCAGAAAGCAAAATGGAACTAAAGAGCCTCTTGATGAGGGTAAAACAGGAGAGTGAAAAAGCTGGCTTAAAACTCCAACATTCAAAAAACTAAGATTGTGGCATCCAGTCCCATCACTTCATGGCAAATAGATGGGGAAAAAATGGAAACAGTGACAGATTTTATTTTCTGGGGTTCCAAAATCATTGCAGACGGTGACTGCAGCCATGAAATTAAAAGACACTTGCTCCTTCAAAGAAAAGCTATGACCAACTTAGACAGCATATTAAAAAGCAGAGACATCACTTTGCCAACAAAGGTCCATAAAGTCAAAGCTATGGTTTTTCCAGTAGTCACATACAGATTTGAGAACTGGACTTCACATAGAAGGCTAAATGCCAAAGAATTTATGCTTTTAAACTGTGGTGTCGGAGAAGATCCTTGAGAGTTCCTTGGACAGCAAGGAGATCAAGCCAGTCAATCCTAAAGGAAATCAACCCTGAATATTCATTGGAAGGGCTGATGCTGAAGCTGAACCTCCAATACTTTGGCCACCTGATGCGAAGAGTCAACTCACTGAAAAAGACCCTGATGCTGGGAAATACTGAGGACATGAGGAGAAGGGGATGACAGAAGATGAGATGGTTGGATGGCCTCACTGCCTCAGTGCACAGGAGTCTGAGCAAGCTCCGGGAGACAGCGAAGGACAGAGCACACCTGGTGTGCCGCAGTCCACGGGGTCGCAGGGTCAGACACGACCGAGGCACTGAACAACAAGAAAACATCCTATAATAGGAAAGTTAAATAAACGTGTCAGGGGCTCATTTCTAGAAACAGCTAATTAAAATGAGCAAAACTGTCAAACAGAAGTTTAAACGCAGCAAAATAGGAAAAAAATTAAATCAAGACCTGAGCTCTACTGGCAGATGTTTTATTGAATGTAATCTGAATTATGTGTCTGTCTTGTTTCAGATAGTGATTAGGAATTTAAAAAAAGCATAAGAGCATGCTAAGCATTATTGATCATAAAACTGAACATGTCCATAGCAGTTCTGTTCAAAAATATAATAAAATGGACACCAAAAATTTAACTAAAATTAAGACTGACTTTAAAATCACTATTAAAATAATCCTCTCCTCCTGTTTAAGTACCTCAACCCAAGTCTATGCATTAATTCTATTTTTGAATAGAAAAATGACTGAGTTAGACAGGCTGATTCACACACAGAAAGATATGCAAAACCACCTACAGTTCAGTCCCAAACTATCATCCAATCTCAATTTCTGATACAGACAGAGATAAAATGCTCAGCTAGTGACAAGGACTCAGTGCTATGGTAAAAGAAAAATGTGCCAATTAGGGTTTATCACAGGAGGCTAAGGATTGTTCAATAGGAGAGAATCTAATAATAGAATCTACCTCATCAATAGTTCAAGAAAAATCATATGACCCCTGAAAAAGAAAGAAAAACCAAAATGGCATTTGAAAGAATTCAGTACCACGCTCTAAGGCAAAATTTAATGAAAGGAATACAAAAATATTTTTTACAGGCTGAAGAGGATTCTAAAAATAAGAGCTGGTATTAATGTTATAATTAGTGAAGAACTACTAGAGAGATGCATTTGAACCTCAGAAGTGAAACAAGGATGCTTGACGTAACATCATTACAGTGTTTGAGAATTTGGGGAAAATGCAACAGAACACAACAGAGAAAGAGCAGGAACACAAATCAGAACTGAAGATAACTGTACTAGCTAACAATGCTACCAGGACTGCACGTCTGCAAAAGCAAACGAGTCAACTAAACCCGTGAACACAAGAGAAGTATCTGAAATAATCAGTGAGCTTCATTTCTCCAGACAAAAACTGATGAGAAGCATGCAAAGAAAAAGAAATGCTATTCTCAATAAAATATTAGCAAATCAAATCCAACAACACATAAAAAAGATCATGACCATGACATAAAAAAGTCTCATGACCAAGTGGGATTCATCCCAAGTTTATAAGGATGGTTCAACAATACACAAATCAGTGTGATATACTACTTAAACAAAAGACAATATACAATGGAGGGCTTCCCTGGGGGCTCAGTGGTAAAGAATCCACCTGCCAAGGCAGGAGATGCGGGTTTGATCCCCGGTCCGGGAGGATGCCACGTGCTACACACAGCAGCTACGCCTGTGAGCCACAACCACTGAGCCTCTGTTCTGGAGCCCAGGAGCCACAGCTGCTGAGCCACGTGCCCTACAGCCTGTGCCCTGCAGCGAGAGAGGCCACGGCAAGGAGGAGCCCGTGCCCTGCAATGAGAGAGCAGCCCCCGCTCACGGCAACTAGAGAAAAGCCCACACAGCAAGGAAGACCCAGAGCAGCCATAAATAAAAAGTAAATCTTAAAAAATATAGACAATGGAAGATGACTCAGCCATAAACAAGGAGTGAAATAATGCCATTTGCAGCAACATGGATGCAACTAGATTATCATACTAAGTGAAGTAAACCAGACAGAGAAGACAAATACCATATGATATCATTTATATGCAGAACCTAAAATATGACACACATGCATTTGTCTATGAAGTAAACAAAATTACGGACACAGAGAACAGACAGGTGGCTGCCAAGGGGGAGAGGGCTGGCGGAGGGGTGGAGTGGGAGGTTGGGGTTAGCAGATATACGCTGTCATATATAAAACGGATAAACAGCAAGGTCTGGCTGTAGAGCACAGAGAGCCATATCCAACATCCTATGATAAACCAGAAAAGAATATTGTGAAAAAGAACGTGTATATATGTACAACTGAATCACTTTGCTGTACAGCAGGAATTAACACAACATTGTAAATCATGTATATTTCAATTAAAAAACAAAGAAATGCCTGTTACCACTGTGACAATCTCCCATCACCACCACCACTAAGAACACACCAAAGGCTGCAAAATTTCCAAGAGCAAAAATCCCCCCAAACTGCTCTAAGTTATCCTGGTAGGCATTAAAATCCTCTCCCTGATGGAGAATTGTGTCACATCTCTGAATTGTTAAGCCCAAAGACCAAGAGACAAGTACACGTTAATAATGCCAAGACAACATTGCTGGGCAGTGGCCCCATTCACAGATTTGAAAACTGAGGCTCAAGGTGGTGACTTCAATTGCGAGGAGTCCCACGTGGGCAGCTGGCACACCTCACCCAGCTTGAGGAACAAAGCTGGGGCTGCCACACTGTGCAAGGGCTCTGGAGGTGGGGGCTTTCCTCGTTGCCTGCTAAAGCCACTGTCCGTCTTGACATTTTCAGAATGTCAACAGTGTACAAGGATGAGCAATGAAAGGGAAGTGGTCTCACGCAATGTTAAAAAACACTAACACACCAAGACTCCAAACAGCACGACGGGAGGACAGATGTGGAAATGTGAGCTGTGGCAGCTTGGGGTCGGGCCCAGCTGTGGGTGGGTATGTGGGGAGCGGGGGACTCCCTGACACGGGGCAGGGCGGGAACCAAGGAGCATGTGGAAAAAGCACACAGCAGGGGCCTGACAACACTGCTGGTCACGTCTGCTCTGTGCTGGAGCTGTGCTCGGCAGCTTAGAGACCTTTCACTTTATTCAGGCTTGCGAGGACTCTGGAAGGCGAATGCTCCCGTTTCACGGCTGAAGAAACTGAGGTTCAGAAAGAGAAGTGACTGGCCGGGGTCCTTCGGCCTGGTCTGGCTGACTTTACCAGCTAAGCCCCCTGGCCTCAACCAGCAGGTGGGGCTGCTCCTTCCTGAGTTCCCACCACTCAGAGGGGCTGCTCGCCCTCCAGTGTGACACCTGTCCAGCATGGTATGGCCCCTCCACGCCCCGGATGGCTTGGCCCCAGGATGTGCTCCATACCTCGGGCTGGGTCCCTGACTCAGTTTCCCCTCCCACTTTAGCAGGAAGCTCTGGCTACCACTCTGCTGGGTTCACCTTCCTGAGCCCTCTATTTCCATAGCTGTGAAAGCAGGGGAGTGGACTTTCCTGGCGGTCCAGCGGCTGAGAGTCTGCCTGCCAGTGCAGGGGACACGGGTTCAACTCCTGGTCCAGGAACTAACACCCGATATGCCACAGAGCAACTAAGCCTGTGCACTACCACAACTGAGCTTGTGTGCCCTTAGAGCCTATGCCCTGCAACAAAGGAAGTCTGAGCACCGCAGCAGAGTAGCTCGCACTCGGCACAAGTAGAGAAAGCCCGTGCACAACAATGAAGGCCCGGTGCAGTCAAAAAAAAAGAAGGCTGGTGGCGGCAACAGTCACGGCCCACAGGGTTGCTGGGGGAATTACAGTGAACGCTAAATCCTGCTGTCGTCGATCCTCAGGATATTGATGGCGCCTCTCGTGTGTGGACGGAGAGAAGGAACACACCCCGCCTGTGCCCCCACCCCCAGAAGCACCAGCCGGCGCGGGTGCAGACTCTCAGGTGGGACGTGGAGCCAGGAGGTGGGCTGCCTGTGGCCAGCTGAGCCACGCCACCGCCCGGCCCATGACCTGCCCCATCTCCCACCTTCTGCCCTCTGCCAGAGCACGGATGCCAACAAAGTAACCAGCCTATGCCTGAAGCCACGCTGGGGCTCTCTCTCTCCAGGACATGTGGGGAGTCCTGCACTTGGCCAACACTCCTGGTGGTTCCACCGCCCAGCTCCCGTCTCCCGACTTAAACACGGCGCACTCGCCCCAGACATGCTGGGGCACCTGGTCAAGATCAGGGGCTCACGTCTACCCTCTTCCCTCCCCATCTGTAATCCTGCTGCAGAGGCCGTGAGACTGGCACGGCTGACACCTGTCCTTGGACCTGGTGTCCACTCCCTCTCTAGGACTGAGTCCCAGGACTGAGCCTGATTCCAGGAAATGGCCTTGCGCTCCAAACCAGACGCTGCTGGACAAACCCTTCCCCAAGCCCCTCCCCTCACTCCAGTTCACCGCGCGCCCTCGAGATGCCCCAGCATCTGCTTCGGAGCTGGCTTTACCCAACACCTGTCATCACAGACCCAGGCACCCCTGGGCCAGGATGCTCTCAGACCCAAACCGGCGCTCAGGCCCTTGACCCAGGCCCACCCACACCCACTGACCTTCTTGGTGTAGCCCATGGCCTTCAGCACGGAGTGGTTCAAGGTTTCCAGGGAAGCCAGGACGTCCTCATAGTCCCCCATGTGGTCCACAAAGTAGTCTGGTGGGGGGTGGGAAGCAGAGGTCAAAGATCGTAGGAGCATCGCACCCCTCCCCTGGGTCCTCCCCCAAGAGAATCACTACGCACCCAAGTCTGGGTCCCCGCACAGTGGCACCTACCACAAAGCTCCTTGGTGTCCACATGGCTGCATGCAGAGAGAGAGGGGGGGCTCAGAGACAGGCCTGTCCCCGCCTTCCTCCCACCCCCCACCCTTCCCCCTCTGGGGTGAGCACAGCCCCCAGCGGTGGTCAATACCCCCCCACCTTGTAGCCTAGGTGACCCCCACTTCACAGATGAGGGAGCAGCCAGTGAAGGCCACCACCCCCTCCAGAGGATCTGCGTCTGTGCGTCTGTCTGACCTTGTCACCACACCACCCACCCCGTTCTACCCCCCGAGACTGGCCACTGCATCCGGAGCAGAGGGGGCTGAACCAGGGGCTTTGACAGCTGTCACCAGAGCTGTCTGGTGACCTCAGCCCCAGGCCCTGCTCTGTCAGAGGGTGTGCCCCACCTTGTTCTCACTCGAGCCCTGGGGTCCCGTGTTCCTGTTCCTACAGCCAGAAGGCTCTCGGTCTCTCCTCGGAGGCTGAGCACGGGCCACCCACGCCGGGCAGGTGAGGCAGCAGCCTCAGAACCCAGACGCTGTGAACAGGAGCTGGGGGCGGGCGCCCGGGGACCCAGCTCTGTGCACGTTCCGTTCCGACAACCTCCCTTCCCGCCGGCTCCCTCACCGGGAGAGGAGGGGCTGGCCTCAAAAGCAAGCCAGCCTCATCGCGATGGCTCTGGGGAGAGGCTCCCAGCTCAGGGGCTCTGCAAATTCTGTTGTGGAGGCCCACGTGGGACAAGTTCTCAAAGAGCCTGCAGAGAGGAGGCCTGCTTCACGGTGCTCAAAGTAGCACTGCGCCAACCTTCCTGAGCCGCGCGGACGGTGTCGGGTAGCAAACCTGTCTAGCATCCCCAGGAGGGACCGTGTACAGCTCACACTCTAGGGAGTGTTGGAGACAAAACACCCAAAGGTCTTTAGAGCTCGGACTTCTTGCTGATGGGAAGTCCGCCCCGCCCGCACTCACACCAGTGCCTCCTCCACCCCGCTCCAGCTGCCCGAATGAGGCCGAATAATCTGTGGGCACCTGCAAAGCTCTTTCAAGCTCCCGGGGGTGCTGCAGGACCCGCTCAGAACCTCCATCTGGCTCCAGACACAAAGCCCTCCCCTGGGGTCTGCAGCAGAAAGCAGTCCCTTTCAAGTGGCCTTTCCTGAGCCAGCTGCCCGACCGTGGCCCCAGGCCCCCTTCAAGCTGGGCCCCCTGAAAACAGGCCTGGGGACAGCTCCTCCTCCACACCACCTCTAGCCTGGCCCAGGGGACCTCAGCCTATCAAACCTGCCCCTCAGCAGCCCCAGGAACTCGGGTCCTCATCACCTGAATGGGGTGGAGAAGGGGCCGGGGCCTCAGCCTGCCTGGGGACCACTCGGAAAGGGCGGGCTGGAGTTCAGGGTGGGAAGGGTTGGTCCCTGTGAGTAGAGTGAGCATTTTGTGCTGGATATAAGGATTGGTTGGGTTTGGAGGAGTTTGGGGTTGATTGAACTGCAGGTTAGGGTTCTGGCTGGGTTGGAGAAAATGTAGAGAGTGAGAAGAAAGGTTAAGGTCTGAGTAAGAACCAGTCTGGTTTAAGGTGGGCCCCAGTTAGGAAGAGCAAAGCTCGTGTTGGGACTGAGAACAGGCATGAGGTGCTGGGGTCAGAACTGAGTTGAGCTTTGTCATCCCGTGTATATTCTGCTTCCCAGGTGGGACAGTGGTAAAGAACCTGCCTGCCAGTGCAGGAGATGTAAGAGACGTGAATTTGATCCCTGGGTCAGGAAATCCCCTGGAGGAGGGCAAGGCAACCCACTCCAGTATTCCTGCCTGTAGAATTCCATGGACAGAGGGGGCTGGTGGGCTGCAGTCCGTGGGGTCACACAACTGAAGCAACTCAGCATGCACGCACATATATTCTGCAAACCTAGGCTCTTTTCCTGCTTTGCCACATTGCGTTCAGAAAAGACAAACACTTGCCAACACAATCTCAATCTGTCCACTCCCCAGACCACCCCGGCCAGTAGGGGCCAAAGAGATGGGACTCAGGATTAGCGGTGCAGGGGAGTGGACACTGGAGACTGGGGGATGCCACCTCCCAGTTCCAGCCGCCGGGACTGAGCTCACTTGGTGTTGTCAGAGTCGATGGTGTGGAAGAGATCCTCCAGTTCCCTCTCGTTGAGGACGCCATCTGCAAAGAAGAGCTGGAACTCCTCCAAGGACAACTTCCCGTCGTCTGTGAGGGAGAGAAAGGGAGGGCAGCTGGTGTCGAAGCAACGGGACATCCCCAAATCAACAGAGGAGCCACAGCCAGGCAATCCCTGCCCGCCCCTGCCAACTCCCCAGCCAGCAGCCACACTCCCGCACGGGGCACCCCTGCCCATGGCATGAACCCACAGTAGCCACCATTTCACAGAGACCAACTGCTCACCCAGCTAACTCTTCACCCAACAGAGCAACACCCATGTACAGGGACTCGCCTCGCCAGCAAATACTGGGGCTCCTCAAGCCCCGCACCCAACAGGCAGGCAGAGAGCACCTGTCAGGCAACCGTTGCTCTGAGTCACCTGCCCACCCGGAGGTAGGTAACCCTGTACCTGTTGCCTCCAGCGGTCCCCAGCCTTTTTAGCACCAGGGGTTGGTTCCATGGAAGACAATTTTTCCACAGACCAGGGGGAGGGGGTGGTTTCAGGATGGTTCAAGCACATTGCCCTTTATTTTTATCATTTTATCAAACATCATCATTAGATCCCAGAGGTTAGGGATCCCATATCTGTAAGAGGCAGGTTTAAACCTGGGTGGTCTGAGGAGCACTCTCACTTGCTTCCAAAAGCCCAGAGAACCTCTGCACACTTAAATCATCTCGACCCCAGCACCCAGGTCCCGCCTGGGGAGGCAACGACCTCTCTCCTCTGCCTTCGCAGGGTGCAATGTGACCCACTGCCAGCAGTGGCACGGAGTCCTCACCAGGCCGTGGATGCAGCCCTGAAGATGCCAGAGCCCAAGGGGAGGTGGTGGCAGGCCCGGGCGGGGCTCTGGACGAGGGGCCCCCACAGCAGACACACCTATCCCAACACGTCCCTCCCCATCTCACACCTTCAGCAGCCTCCACTGCGTCACCCTCGGTAGCAGCATCTGCTGGGGAAGCTTTCATGGGCTGGGGGCAGCCGGACCCCTGAGAGAGGGGCTCCCAGCAGAACTCCAGCTCCTCCCACCTGGGCTCTCCAGCTCAACACACTCATCTCCCAATCCCACCCCTGAAGCCATGACCCCCTCCTCAATGACCTTAGACCGGTCCTGCTCCTCCCTAAAGGAACCATGTCTGTGGGCAGCAGTGGAGGTCAGGGAGAAGGGCGAGCCCAAGACCCTTCCGGCCCCAGCCCCTCTCCGTAGACCCCCTTCATTACTTCCAACTAGTCCGCACTCAAAGCCCGTGAGAGCCCACGTGGCACTTTTTATGGATTAGGAAGAAATGCCCTTCCTGGTGGGCAGGGTGGTGGAGATGCAGCCCAGTGTGCCCTTGCAAAGTGCACAACACGCCCAACCAGACATGGCAGACCTGCTCAGGCCCAGGGCGGAAGTCACTCACACTTTTTTTAAATGCATTTTACCTCTGCGTTCTATATCTTAGTTTATTATTTTTGGCTGTGCCAATCAGTATGCAACGTCTTAGTTCCCTGACCAAGGATCAAACCTGTGCCACCTGCAGTGGGAGAACTGAATCGTAACCACTGGGCCACCAAGGACGTCCCCACTGTACATTTTAAAGGCTCCAGAGCTTCTACTCTGCTGCCAGCAGCTCTGCAGGGGCTCAAAGTAGGGCAACAGGAGACACTGAGCTCATCACATCTTGCCGCGGCTCCCCTCCGCCCATGCTGAGACGGGGGATATGAGAGAGTGCGTGCAGGCTTGCATATGGAGGGGCTGGGGCAACATGCCACATGCCTCCAACATCCTGGCTCGGGTTTTAATGTCACAAATGGGAGAATGAATTTCTAACACTCAAAATCCAGAGTCCCCCTGAAGACAAAACAAACACCCTCTCCCTCTCCAATAACACATGAAGACCCAAAAACCAACCAGAGAAGTGCAGGGTAACAACTGTGAAATACATAAACGCTAAGCTATGGCTCTGTCTCCTGTGAAAGAGGATGCTTTCCAAGTTTCCTTTAGCAAGACTGATGATGATCCAGCAGCCAGGGGCAAAACGAGGGCAGACACACGGGCTCTGTGTGTTCATGCATCTGGTCCTCATACACCCCTGGCAGACCCCATCCTCCGCACCCCGCCCTCACTGCCCCCCCCCTCCATTTACAGAGCAGGCAGGCCAGACCAGTTATGGGACCCAGGTCCCTCAGTGGGAGCTCAAACCCAGGCCACCAGGCTCCTGAGTCCACACTCCCAACCCAACCCGCGGCAGGGTCTTCTGTCGGGACCCCCAGCCACAGGGTCACACGGAGAAGCTGTGGCCAAGCCTGGACTCAGTGGAAGTGTGCTCTGAACGACTACTCATGTCTGCCACGGGTAGGGCACCACCAGCACCTCCAACCAGTCTGCACTCAGAACGGGCAGAGAGGGGCCCGCCAGCCTCCTGGGCTGACATTTACCTTGAACGTCCCAGCACAGCCCTAATGAACCCAGATCAGCTAATGAGGGGGGCAGCATCTGCCTGGGGCCTCTGTGCAATTAGAGGAGCCAGCGGGTCTGCACCTCCAGGACCCCCGAACGGGCTGTCTGAAGGTGTCCACACTAATGAGCATGAGCTCAGCCTCTGTCCCAGTGACCTTTCAAATGCCAGGAGTCTGCCAGCGCCCCGGCCCCTGGAGGGAGACGCACTGGCACTCACTCATCTGCCGGCCGCCACACCACCCTTCTGGGCCCCAGACCCTAGGCTGCCAGGCAGGCCCTCCTCTTTCTGCCTCCCCTTGGGGGCCACACCCGGTCTCCACCCTCACCCCCATGGAGACACCTCTGACCTGGGAGCTGCCAGGACAGGCCAGCCTGAGCTGAGCCCCTGCTCCTGTGATTCCAGAGACTGATTCCACTGCAACCCATGGCCCAGGCCCTCATTTGGGACCATCCTGCCATCCCTGCAGGCATCTTGCTGCTGTGGATGCCAGGGACAGCGCGGAATCTACCTGTGCTAGGAGTGTGTCTGCATACCTGCCGTATGCACCTCTGTCTACACCCACACTCGCCCCTTCCCCCATTCCCCTGCCCACACGGTGTCTGCAAACTGGGCTGGATTCAATCAGAACTTCCTGCCCAGCCCCCTAGCCCAGACTCTGTGATCTTCTGCATCTCCTCCCCAGCCTTGATTATGTCACATGTAAAAAACGGGGATGACATTCCTTCTGCCTATAGGACCCGAGGGAACGTCCAATGAGGACGTCTATTAATGTCCTGGTGTGTAACGGATGCTCCAGCAGTCTCCACCAGATGTTGATGCCCCGTGAAGTCCAGGGTGGGAACCCAACACTTGTTGACAAATCACAGCCCGTTTTCAAGGGCTTGACATTCATCAGCCGGCATGAGGGCTCATAGACCCCTTACAGCATGCCAAGACCCAAGCTCTACTCCATCCCCGACAGCCCCACCCCAAGATGGGTGCCAGCATGACCACCCCCACCCACGGATGGAGACGCTGAGGCCCTGAGAGTCTGGGGACTGGCCTGAGGTCAGAGCTGGGAGGGAGCTGAGCCCAGGCAGTCCCTGTGGCAAAAGGGGGGTGCCCCCGGGGACTGGCACCACATCCCACGTGAACCCCCCCAACGGCCACCGGTGGTGGCCGGGAAGACGAAGGTCCCAGGGAGAGGAGGGGGCTCAGGGCCTCTGTGGGGGCCACAGGAGCAAAGTCGAGGGTCCCTGAAGCTGAGCTTGGAGGGTGGAAACAGTCTCTGATGGCATCAGGGGGCGGGGGGCGAGCAATGAGGACGAAACCCATCTTGCCTGAAGGGAGACGAGGGCGCCTGCCACCCACACACTCCAAAGGTTCCCGCAGAGCTGAGCATCCAGAAAGACACACACACACAACCCCCCCCACACACACAACTCCACACACACCCGGCACGAACAGCAATGGTCACAGAGACCCACACACATAGGTTCTGAAGCGCAAATGGAGAGACACACGTGCAGCCACACCCAGACGGCTGCCCCTGGGCAGGCACACACCGCACTGCCAGGAGTCACACCCGGTCACCACCTGTGAGGCAGCAGCCAGGCACCGAGGGCCTACTGTGTGCCAGGCCACGACAGGGACAAGCCCAAATCCCTCAATGTGACACCTCACCACAGGCTGAGGGGCATGGCCAGCACATGAAAACAACCACGTGGCCCCTGGCCGGCCACATGCTAGAAGGTTCCGAGAGGCCTGCAAGGGGATCAAACCCCTGGACCCACTTCTCTAGTCTCTAACGCCACTCAGGCTGCACCGTCACGATGATGTCTCAGCTGCTGCTGAAGTCCCCCCACCGTGTCCCTCCCCTTCCTCGATGCTCCGTATGGAACTGCTCCTGATGCTGCTGCTGCCTTCCAGAGGCCTGGGAGGGGCCCCCGTCACACCTGAGTATTGGGGGCGGTGCGAGAGATGGAGAACCCCTGGGCACTGGTGGCCAGCCCAAATCTTGTGTTCTCCCCTCAGCACCAGGCGGGGTCAGCTAGACAGTGACTCCCGGGGTCAGCAGGGAGGGGGCTGAGGGCCTGGGACCTGGGGGCAGGTGCCGGGTCAGCTGTGCCCACTCCTCCCTTGGCAGGGGCCTGGAGACTCAATCAAATCAGTATTTTCTCAAGGAATTAACACTGAACTCTGCCGCCTCCTCTCTTACAAAGCTCACCAGCCATGTCTTCTCCCTTCATTTCCCAACAACCCTGGAATGTAGACAGGTTAAGTGTTATCACCCCACTTTAGAGATGGCAAAACCGAGGCCTGAAGCGGGACTGTGTCCTGGTTCAAGACCACGGAGAGCTGCTTCGACCCGAGAACGACGATTCCAGTATGTAGACGATTGCTCCCGGTGGCCACCCTGAGCCTCGGGGGGCCCCTGCCTTCCAGAAAGGCCGGGGTGGAGCAATCTGCAGCAGGTGTGCTGAATTCATGGACCCAACACCATTCTCACTCTGTGTGGGAAGTCTTTTTGCGGGGGGGGGAGGGGGGGCGGGTAGTGGTGGAGGGAGCTCCAGAGGCCACAGCAGAGCCTGGACTGCCTTCCTGCAGCTGGGTGACCCCGGGTAAGACACAGAACCTCTCTGGGCCACCAGGGAGCTGACAGAACAGGGGCGACAGCACGGACGCCTGAGGAGGAAGAATGCCGGGGCCGAGGTGAGGCTGGGGGCTTCCTGAGCGCCCCCCAGGGCGGCTCTGGCCCAGCTCAGCTGCAGGTGGTGGAAGCGCATGAAGCGCTGACAGCGCATAACTCACCGCACCACCCACACCTGCCCGCTGAAGCCGCACAGCTCCCCTGCTCAGTAGGAACCACGGGGGTCCCCTCGTAGGATGGGGAAACAGGCGCAGGGCAGTGTCCTGCACCCCCAACCAGAAAGAGCCAGGTCCTCACTCGGGGATAGCCTTGGGGGTGCGGGAAGACTCACCGTTTTTGTCCGCACGGCGGAAAATCTGCAGAGAAGAGAGATTAAGTCAGCGTCGGCCAGGAGGGGCAGGCTTCCAACACCCCCAGCCCAGTGGACCCGGGGAAGCCGGGCCGCTTTTCCCGAAGAGGGGAGGCTGCCTCCTCGAGGGGGGCATTTCAGGCAGCGGCCCCCCAGCCCCCCTCGAAGAGGCAGCCTCCCCTCTTCCTCGGGCGCCGCTGGCCATGCGGTTGAGCGCACGCGCGCAGGTGTGCGTCCAGAACCCTCGGCCCACATGCCGCACCCACAGGTGGCCACACGCTCTCCACTCCCATCCGTGGGAGGCAGCCACTCACCTTACACCCCCACCAGGACCCCTCGAGAGCCTGGTGTTCTCCAGGGAGGGTGGGTTAAATCTGAACAGAGGCGTCTGCAAGCGAACCTCGAGGCCTGGCGACGGAACCAGCCAGGGCACGGTGGGGTTAGTTTTTTTGGGGTGGTCAGTGGGTAGGAGCAGCCCGCAGGGAGCTCTGAAAGAGGGGTGGGGAGGGAAGGGGCAGCCCAGTCCCTCCAGCCGCAGTTGAAACCAGATAGCTCCTCCTGGTGTTTTTAGGACCTAGTAAGCTTTGCTGGAGAAGGAAATGGCAACCCACTCCAGTATTCTTGCCTGGAGAATCCCAGGGATGGCGGAGCCCGGTGGCTGCCGTCTATGGGGTTGCACAGAGTCAGACACGACTGAAGCGACTTAGCAGCAGCAAGCTTTGCTGGGGGCTTCCCTGGTGGCTCAGACGGTAAAGAATCTGCCTGCAATGTGGGATACCCGGGTTCGATCCTTGGGTCGGGAAGATCCCCTGGAGAAGGGAAAGGCTACCCACTCCAGTATTCTGGCCTGGAGAATTCCATGGACAGAGAAGCCTGGCAGGCTACAGTCCATGGGGTCGCAGAGTCGGACCCTTCTGAGCGACTTAAGCATGCGTGCACACAAGCCTTGCTGAGGGTAGAAAGAGGGGGAGACACCGCCCCCAGTGTGTGACCCTCACACCTTGGAGAGCAGGAGCCAGGCCCCTCCCTCCAAGCAGTAGGGCGGGCATCCATCGTTGGGCACCTGGGGCTGTGACAAACTGAAGCAGCAGCTCAGGAAAGATATTCTCAAAACATTCCCCCTTTCTTGAGCTGAACCACAAGGTGGTGAAGGGGACACAGCTCTGGAGCCACTGCGCCTGGGGCAGAAAAGGGAGCAGTTGCCTGCACCACAGCCTGTGCATCGCACACTGCTCCTGACTGCAAGGTTCCCGAAGAGGCTGGAGTCCCACCTTCAGGTGCTGGGGCCGGGCGCGAGCATTAAACAAGTGACTGACCCGATAGGAGATGTGGCCCTGGCACTTGCTCATCACCCCCATTTCACAGATGGGGAGACTAGGCTCAGAGCCAGCTCAAGGCCAGTGTGGCGTGAGGATTCCAGAGCCCACGTCCTGTCCTGTGTGAAGGGGTGGGGGGCCTGGACAGAGCTCTCCGCTGCAAGGGCTTTCAGCTGCGAACTCACTGGGGCTTTGAGAGGGTTCACCTGTGTAGGCAGGCGTGTGTGGGCTGCGTGTGAGCACGTTCTGGGAAGCCTGGGAGCCACGGCCACTCGCCGCAGATCCCCCCCTGCCCTCTGGGCTCAGAGCCAGCAATGGGGGCTCCAACAGGCACGTGGTGGGGGTGGGGAGGCAAAAGGAAACCCACACTGTCCCCCACTCACCAGGATGTGATACACACATCTCTCCCAGAAACCCACCCACCGTACACAAACATGGCACCCCCACCCCCGTGTCACCCACCACGGAGGACCCTCCCTAGGACAGGCACACCCCACTGCCATGCTGCCCCTTGGGTTGGGCAGAGCACCCCACGGGGGATGCCCCCCCACCCTAGCAGCCACCCACCCTGTAGAAGGCTCCCTCCTAAGGAGGGGAATGGGTGGGAGGGTGAGGTGGGGCGATTTGGGCCCCAGAGGATGTGGGGGAGGGGGTGAGGAGGGGAGACAGTGAAAAGGGGAGGGAGGTGAGCGGAGGAGGGGAGGGGGGAGGAGGGGGAGGGGAGGAGGGGAGGGGGGAGGAGGGGGAGGGGAGGGGGGAGGAGGGGGAGGGGAGGGGGGAGGAGGGGGAGGGGAGGGGGGAGGAGGGGGAGGGGAGGGGGGAGGAGGGGGAGGGGAGGGGGAGAGGGGTGGAAGGGGATCAAGGACCGACGGCTCAGAATGGAGTGCTGGTCCTCAGAGAGGATGGGGGATGGCTCCAGTCCTACTGAGAGGAGAGAGAAAAGCAGTTGGGGAGGGGGCTTTGCTTTTAAAAAGGTGGTGCCTGAGGCAAAAGGGTTGAGGACACAAGGGCTTAAGGTCCAGAGCTCGGACAAGAAAAATGGCCCTGGACCCAGGGATTGTGTGTGTGATGGGGTGGGTTGGGGGGAGAGTCTTAGAAAAGTAAGGACGGGGGGCAGGAGCAGGGGCCGACGGCGGTCCGGGACTCGCGTCCCGGGAAGGAGCCGGGTGAAGGATGAAGTGCGGGCTGGAGAAAGATGAGGGTTTGGCCAGGACAGAAGTAGGGGGCGGTGGCCGGGAAGAGGGGCTCCAGGGTCCCGGCTCCGAGAACGTGGAGATCCCGAGAGGGGGAGGGAGGTAAAGGGGTCGTCCCGGTACGAGACGGGACCCGCACGGAGACCGGCCCGGGGGGCAGAGGAGCTGGGGGCCGCGCTCTGCACAAGGAGGAGCCGGTGGATCCCGCTCTGGACCTCCAGGGGTGGGGCGGGCGTCCCTGCCTGGGGACCCCTGCCCTTTAGGCAGAAGGGGGGTCTTGCAGGTCCCAGCGGGGACCCGGGAGCGCGGCGTCCGCGTCGCCCGGGGGGTAGAACGGGTCCCGGCCCGCGCGTACTCACGTCCAGGATGACGGCGGTGCCCCCGCGCGGCGAGGCGGGGTCCGGGTAGGGGCCGGGGTCCGCGACGGGGGTGTCGGGGGTGTCGGGGGCGTCGGGGGCCAGCGGCGCCCGGGGCTCGCCCATCCTGGCGCCCACCCAGCGCAGCAGCCCGCCCAGCGCCCGGCCCTGCGGCGGCGGCTCCCGGAGCAGCCTGTGCGCGCCGGCCCTGCACAGGCGCGCCGCCCGCTCGCACATCGCGCCGCGCCCGCCGCCGCCGCCGCCGCCCGGAAGCCCGCCGACCCCCGCCCGGCCCGCGGCCCGCCCCCGCGCGACCCCCTCCCCGGCGCCGCCCGCCGCCGCCGCCCGCGCGCCCCGCCCTCCCTCCCTCTGCCCCCGCGGCTGCGGCCACGCGGGGGACGGGCCAGCGCCGGGGGACGGGGGGGGGGGGCGCCGCCCCGCCCGGACCCGAAGCCACGTGCCCCGTGGGCCACCGCCCCCGCCCCCGGCGGCCGGGCGCGGCGGCAGGGGGCTGCCGGCAGTGGGGCGCGGGGCTGGGGAGCTAGACCCCGGCCCGGCCGCGGAGGGGGCTGCCTGGCAGGCGCGGGGTGGTGGGGGCCTGGCTTCGGGGGTGCATCCCTGGGGGCTGTCCCCATTCCGAAAGTCTCCCCCTGCCCGCCCTCTGGAAGAATCGCCCCTCCCCCGCGCCGTGGCGCCGCCGCCGGGGCCGGAGCGCGGTGTCCGGCGAGCCCGGAGCGCCCTCTGCCGGCTGCCGTCCAAGGAACGCGCGCCCACGCACCGGAGCCACCTTCTCCACTCCGCAAGTACCCACTCGTCCCTTCCACGGGGTGCACGCCCCTCAGTCCTCCCCCGCGCGTTAAACAACGCCCAGAACTAGTCTTCCCCACCTCTGGAACACCCTCTTCCCCTCATACTCCCCTCGTCCATCCTCCCAGACGCCCACCCACAGAACCAGAGAATTAAAGGAGCCCCTGCTGGGTGCTAAGCCTGGTGGCCTCACTGGGTTCCAAGAACAGCGGAAAAACAGGAGGGCTTGCCTTGGCCTCCTGGAGCTTACAGCCAAGTGGGCGGAGCCAGATACTGGAATGATCCCACAAATATCGAAGAGTGAGAAGTAAACTGCAACGAAGGGGTGGCACCCTGACCCACCAGAGTGGGCTCTACCTTAAGGCCACGGAGAGGCATATGTCAGAAGAGGCTTCCTAGAGGGAATGGTCCTTAAGCTCGGAGACTGGAAGGAAGAGGAGGAGTTAAAGAGAGGATGGGGAAGTTGCTTGGGCTAGAGCTTAGCCTGTGCACAGGCCCTGTGGCGGGTGCAAGTGTGGGGAACACAAAGGATCCCCTGAAGAGAGAGGGACTGAGCCTCAGTCACATCTGCCCTTTCACTTGGGGCACCACCCAGTGTCCCCCAGCCCCGGGACCTTCTCCCACACGACCCTGTGCTTCTGCCCCTGCCCTGACTGCCCAGCTCCAGGGGCAGGGTCCTGGGCACCTGGCGCTCTCCCCAAGCAGAGAGTCCTCGGACACAGGAGTGGAGGCAGGTGCTGGTTTTATTTGGGACCTGATTCTGGAAAGAGCGGGGCCTGGAAGTCCTCCTGGCTCGGCACTCCGAGGGCCCTGGTGATCCTGGCTCACACGGGCCGCTTCACCCCCAGTTACAGCTCTGGGCCTACCGTGTCCTGTGGCTACTGTTTCCACCCTGGTCTGAGTCCGGGCAGTCTGGGTTTCCCACTCTGCATCTGAGAGGCCTGTTGCGTGGGCTCATGGCCGCTCCTGTCTCCTGCAGGAGAGGCCCCCTTCCATCACTGGAGCATCTTGGGATGGACTCTGCTTCCGGCAGGGCTGTGGTGATCTCCCTCCTCTTAGGGCCTGGGTGTAAGGCTGCCGGGCCAGGTGCTAGGGTGGCTTCCTGGCCTCCTTGCGCAGCAGGGAGCTGGCCACGGCCAGGGCCCCGCCCTGTACGAAGCGCACAAAGTTGTCCCCGGCCAGTGGCCCCATGGCGTACAGGCCCTCCTGGTGGATAGTCTGGTAGGTGAAGGGGTCCACCTCAATGGGGTTCCTCTTGGCGCTCAGTGGCTGGTCGGGGTCCACGGCAAGGTCGGTGCCCGCCCCCGGGAGGAAGGACAGGTCAGGGTGGGAGCCGATGAGCACCAGCACCAGGGCCACGCCGAAGACCTTCTGGAGGCCCTGGGGGTCTCGGAACACGGCCTGGCGGTCCTCCTTGAGGAGCAGCAGCTGGTGCTCGGGGAGACTGCGGTAGCCCTCGTAGGGGCTGGGCGACAGGATGGACTGCTCGCGCATCATCTGGTGAACCTTGTGGTACTCGGGGTACAGCATCTTGGGCAGCTGGTTGAACACCAGGCCGGGGTCATCCACGGGCCGGCGGAAGGCGTGGATCACAGGGATGCTGTAGTGGCGGGCGTAGAGGACCGCGTCTGCGGCCGACAGCCCCGCCCCGATGATGAGGACGGGGTCCGAGGACGGGGACACCGTGCCTGCCTGCGTGGCCGCCTCCAGGGCCGACAGGTCATGGTGGACGAAGGGCAGGGCCTCCCCGGGGATGCCCAGGCGGGCCGGGCTGTCGGACGTGCCTGTGGCCAGGACCACGTTGTGGGCACGCAGGGAGAAGGACTGCTGGCTCTGGTCCTCGGCGGTCACGAAGCCGCTCACCTGGAAGAGCGGGCTGGGGTCCCGGGCCCCAGGGCTGCTGGGCTCGGGTGTCCCCCACTCCACGGCCGTGACCGTGGCGCTGGACACGAAGTTGTGGCTCAGCCCCTTCCTGATCACGTAGTCCCTGTAGTAGTGGGCGATGTCGCCGGCCGTGGCCCGGCTGTTGCGAAGACCTCTGGGGGAGGAGGGACAAGGGGGCGTGAGTGTCAGACAGTGGACTAGGGCCGGGCGGACAGGCTGGGGCCAGACCCTGGAGGGTGGCTGCACCACCCCTACGCGTAGGACTTGCTCAAGGGGTTCACCCCCTTGGAGCTGTAAAAACCTCTCTTTTCTGTACAATGGAGCTAATGAGGGTGGGGTTTGGAGTGTGGCCCCTGGTGTCAGAGGGCCTGGGTTCTGTGGGAACCCCCTGCCTCAGTCCCTCGTTTGCAAAATGACCACGGTGATAGCACTTGTTCCCTGTTGTCATTGAGAGGCTCAGATGACAGGAGTGAAGGGTTTAGACTAGAACCTGGCAGGCTGTGAGTGACGCGGGGTCGGCCACGACTGTTTCCTCCAATGACTGACTAATATTCTATGTGCATGGGGGTAGGATTCTGTTTTTATAAAGTTCACAAATAGATAAAGCTCATCTGTGGAGTTAGACATCCAGAGAGGGGTGGCCTCTTAGGAAGGGGGTGATTGGGAAAGGCCTGAGGGGGGCTTCTGGGGAGAAGGGGTCTGATTTTTGAGTCTGGGTGACTGAAACGTACGTGTATCCACCTTAAGAAGTTACATCCACCTGTAGGCATGTGAAAGTGAATGGCAACCCACTCCAGTGTTCTTGCCTGGAGAATCCTAGGGACGGGGGAGCCTGGTGGGCTGCCGTCTATGGGGTCGCACAGAGTCGGACACGACTGAAGCGACTTAGCAGTAGCAGTAGGCATGTGAATTGCGTGCTTTCTATATGTGCTTATGCTTCAGTAAAGAACTTGGTTAAATAATAACCCACATAGAGCACTTAACACAGTCCCCAACACACAGCCATGGCTGTTATTACTGTTACTATGTTACTGTTACTATTGTTGTTATTATCACTCTTGCTGTTATTACCACCTTTTCCAGGCCTGTTGCGGGTGGGTGAGGCATAGACATTGTTGATGCTATCTCAGCTCCTCCCTGTAGCTCCCCAGGTGACCTTCAGTGAGTTCCCTTCCCTGACTTGTGGACACTTGTTACAGATTAACTCAAAGGGGATCTTTTGTGACATATCGTCAATACAGCCCATCAGTAAGGACGCAAAATTGTAGGTGAGCTCAGATATCCCTGAAGGCCACTCCAGCCGACACAACTCGTTAATCTGCTCCTGAAACTGGAACTCTGGAATTCACGGCTGTGGGTTGGTCATTTCGGCTCCTCTGTTTTAGTAAAAAGTGTTTTAAAGGGCTGTCCTAAGACGATGTTGCATCCAAGGTTCCTTATAATAATGGCACATTGGAAAGAATGAAAGCTCTGTGACTGGGGAGTGGTTTAGGAGCCTCGGGAGCACCATGAGGGCAGGGGGTGCATCTGGTGTGGCTTTTGGCTCTGACATCTAAGCACAAGGCCCGGGATGTAGGAATGAGTGGAGCTGCCCGCCCTCTCAGGAATGGCCGTGTAGCAGGGTGGCTGCAATCACTGTGTAATCACCATGTGAGATCTTATGATATAACGTTACATTTTAAGAGTAGAGCAGAAAAGGGTGCATCTACTGTGAAATTTACATTCCTGTCTATCTGTTAACACATCACTACACCAGCCTGGATGTCTTTCTACCACATTTGCTGGGGCAAAAGTCTTTGTGACAAAAGGACAGACCATGAACTCTGGAGGGATGGAAACAGAGTTTCCTAGGAGGTCAAGTGAGGTTTCCAGTAGGTCAGCTGCCTACTGGGTGGCTGAGCACTGAAGAATTGATGCCTTCAAACTGGTGCTGGAGAAGACTCTTGAGAGTCCCTTGGATAGCAAGGAGATCTAGCCAGTCAATCCTTAAGGAAATCAGTCCTGAATATTCATTAAAAGGACTGAAGCTGAAGCTCCAATACTTTGGCCACCTGATGCAAAGAACTGACTCCTTGGAAAAGACCCTGATGCTGGGAAAGATTGAAGGTGGGAGGAGAAGGGGATGACAGAGGATGAGGTGGTTGGATGGCATCACTGACTCAATGGACGTGAGTTTGAGCAAGCTCCGGGAGATAGTGGAGGACAGAAGAGCTTGGTGTGCTGCAGTCCATGGGGTCACAAAGAGACATGACTGTGAGACCGAACAACAACAGGCCCCGAGGGTGGAGAAAACATCAAGGGCAGATGCCACCCTGAGCACTGGGCAACTTTACGCCTCGTGCCCTGGGATGAGCAGGGGCTGGCATCTGTTGTGATTCAGCTGTCTCTCTGGGGTGGTGAGAAGTGTGCAGCATGGTCATTATGGAGCAGGAAGTGGGATGGGAAGAGAACCCTCCGAGGTGCGGCAGTGCTGGGGAGGAGTGTGGGGTTAGGAGTCAGCTGTCTTTCTTTTCTCAGTTTTCAATTTCCTGTACTGTAGTTTTGTTTCTAATGCAAAATCAATTAAAAAAAAAAGTGCATCCGATGGATTAGATGACCCAGAAAAAGAGACGGTTGCAGGCCAGGCTCAGAATATCGGGAGGGGCTGTGGGAGGCCAGAGGACTGGGGAGCCTGGGCCAGAGGCTCTGAGGCAGGATGTGGGGGGCAGGGGCCAGTGGTCACCCCTCCTTAGAGCCTGGGATGCCACAGGGAGGCCCAGTCGAGATTGTGAGGCAGGAGAACCGGACGGGGGGTCCTGGGGAGCCCAGCTCTGCTGCTCACTGCCTGTGCGGCCCTGGGCAAGTCCTTTCCCCAGCCCAGCTGCAGCGTTGACCACAGCGTCCCCCCTCGAGAGCAGGCTCGATGAGCCCCTGAAGCCCCTTGACCTCTAGCTGCCAGTTCAGTGTCGGGGGTGGGCTCGGGTCTTCCCTGCCCACCTTGGCTTTCCAGGGTGGCCTTACCTGCGCTTCTTGCACATCCAGTCCTTGACCTGCAGGTCGGGGAGCCCCATCCACTCGCCTTGGCTCAGGGTCACCATGGAGCCTTCAATGGACTAGGAGTGAAGGAGAGCAAAGTCCAGTTCTCTTCTGGCCCCCAGCCCCCCCAAGGCTGGAGAGCAGGGGAGGCCTCAGCTGCTGGGGCTGGTTGCGGGGGGGGGGGGGGGGGGGGGGCAGGGGAGGGAGGAGGGGGCAGTGGGGGCGAATAGGGAAAGGTGGGAAGTGCAAGAGTCCTGACCTGCGTTAGGGAGGTTTGGCACAAGTCCCCGCACCCCATCCGGGCCCCACTCACATGCCAGGCGCCCCCAGGCGGGTTCCGGCCCAGGACCAGGTGGGGGATCGCTCGCTCCTTCTGGTGCCTCCAGGTGAGGACGGACTCCACGCTGCCCCCAAAGTCCGTGTCTGGGCGCAGGAGGGCGTCAAAGAGCAGGGCCACGGGGCTTTGGCACCGGCCCTCCAGGCCTTCGGACAGGTAGTCTAGGTCCTGGAGTTGGGGGGCGGGGGGGCCGCAGGTCAGAGGGCTGCCTGGTCTCACCTTCCCTCCCTTGTATTGGGGTGTCGATGAGCTTGGGAAACGCCGCCTCCCCGAAGGTCATCACACACGGCAGCACACTAAAGGCTCTGACAAGTCCTGTGGCGGCATTTACCCATTTAGATTTGCCAAACCCAGCATCTCTCAACTGTACTGGAGCACAAACCTTTTTCTCTGCACTGTACTGAGGAATTCTGGGAAATCCCTATCTAGACCCCACATGGCTTACTTCCTCACCCTCCAGCTCTGGGGTGGAGGGGACCAGCTTGATGGACATTGCCTGAAGGGCACCGGACACTGAGTGACCTCCTGGGAGGCGAGGGGTGTGGAGGGGGGACTGGGCGGCCCTCCTAAGCAGGGGCTAGTAGGTCTGCAGTATCCAGGACTGGGGTCCTCAGCTTTGGCACTCCTGGCTCCGGGGCTGGGGGGCTCGTCCTGTGTGTTGTGGGATGTTCTGGCATCCCTGGCCTCGACCCTCTAAGCCAGTGGTGTCACCATTCTGGGCGTGACAACTGAAACTGTCTCTAGGTGGCCAAGTGTCCCCAGGAGAGCAAAACTGTCCTGAGTTTAGAATCGCTGGACTAGGGGAGGTGAGACAAGCTGACATCTTAAAGAAAGCTGCCACCCCTTTTTCCCGGTTTTGTGGCCTCCCGTGTCTCACAAACACATCCTTTTGTTTCTTGGCTGTGCCACATGGCTTGTGGGATCCTAGTTCCCTGTCCAGGGATGGAACTCTGAGCCTGGCAGTGAAAGCACCAAGTCCTAACCGCTGGACTGGTGAGGAATTCCCACAAATGCTTTTTGATTTTTACCTGGGAGAGTTTCCCTGCAGTGGGGGTGTTCCCTCTCCGCCCAGAGCTCAAGCCCACCTGGTCCATGATGGAGACCCCCGGCGCCTCTGAGAGCTTCCTCTGCAGCAGGGGGTGCGGGTGGATGGCATCCGGCCTCACGTAGGGGGTGTAGCCTGAGAGCAGGTAGGACAGGCAGATGCCCGAGGGACCATTGCCTGGGGAGAGAGGGCACGGTCAGAGGGCAGAGCGTTGGAGCCCTAAGACCTCCACCACCACCGAGAGCTTTGGTTTTGATCTGTGTCATCCCCTGATTTGCTCTTTACTCATAAACATAAAAATAAAGCATATATTAGTGCTGCACCACTTTAACAACTAGAGAAAGCTGTGGAAATAACCACTGATGTTTACTGAGTGCTTACTATGTGTCAAGCTTTCTGTTAAGTGATTTAAAAAATTTTTTTTTTTCTATGTGGACCATTTTTAAAGTCTTTATTGAATTTTTAAAAATAATACTGTTTGATGTTTTGGTTTTTTGGCCTCAAGGCATATGGGATCTTAGCTCCCCGACTGGGGATCAAACCTGCCCTCCCTGCCTTGGAAGGCAAAGTCTGAACCATTCCAGGGAAGTCCCCACTGATTTTAACAGCAAAATAATAAAGCTACTGCTGCTGTAACAAGCCTCTCCGTAGCCCGGAAGCCCGTGCATTACCCCCCGAGCCAGGTGCACGCTACTTTTGCTCCTTTGCTACGTGAGGATGCTGGAGCAGAGAGGCTGAGTAACTTGCCTGTGGTCATAGAGCAGCGAGAATGAGACCCTGAGAACACCAAGGACAAGCCCAGTCCTCCAGGACCGACCGTGCGGTGGGTTCGAGGGATGTGGAGAACATTGCAGCACATAAGACGGTGTGCTGACAGGGTGAGCTCGGGGGCAGGGGCGCTCAGGACGGGCGCTAAAGCCACCCGTGGTGGGGCCGCCTGCCCCCGGACCTGATGAACCCCAGGACTCACTAGTGGCCCTTCTCGGGCAATTAACCTTGCGACATCACTTCTTATATATCCTCTTATCTTGTGCTGTGCTGAGTCCCACTTATGGAGACAACGGTTAGGATGAACCATGTGAAATCGCTGGTGCTCAAATGTCCTGAACTTAGAAAAATGGCCATTTCACGTGGTTCAACCTGATGCTGGCCTGGAGGGCGGGGGCCTCTGTTCCCCCTTTCTGCAGACCTGAGGACAGGACCATATGCAGCTGCTGTGTCTTCTCACTCAGGCACCCAGCGCAGGGGAACACAGGCCAGTTGCCCACTTATCACCAGCAGCCCACCATCCCCCCCGGCCCCCACCCCGCCGGGCAACCTCTCCAGGTCGTTCTGCTCCTGCCTTGCGGGTTCCTGGAAGGACCGTTTGGAATGATGTTTTAGAAACTGCTGAGCAGAGCGCTGAGTGAACGCTCCTGACCTCCGACCCACCCAACCCCCCTGCCTTGAGCAGCACTCACCAATGATGATGACTGGGAGGGGCTCTGAGCTGCTGGCACCAAGGTGGTCCTTCCTCTGGTTGCTCATGCCTGTGGCTGGAGGGGGATGTGGGGCTGGCAGCCGACCTGGGGGCACAGGGGAAGAGGGGCCGCTCGCTGAGCCTGGGAGTCAGGTGGTCACTTCCCAGCTGCAGGGTGGCCTCCCGTTGGCCTCAGGGTCAAGTCCAGGGCCCTCCCTGAGTCTTACGATGATGCTCCTCTCACACCTGCTACCTCCTAAACAGGCCCAATAATGCAAGGCTCCCTCCCCAGCCTGGTGGTCTCCTGCTCTCTGAGCCTCTCTCCACACTCCCATCTCATTACGGATGGTAACAGTTGCTGTTGTTTCGTCGCCAAGTCTGACTTGTCTGACTCTTGTGACCCCATGGACTGTAGCATGCCAGGCCTCCCTGTCCTTCACCATCTCCTGGAGTTCACTCAAATTCATGTCCATTACTTGTGATGCCATCCAACCATCTCATCCTCTGTTGCCCCCTTCTCCTCCTGCCTTCAATCTTTCCCAGCACCAGGGTCTTTTCCAATGAGTTGGCTCTTTCTTGAAGCAAGCCCTGCCCAGCACGCCTGTGACAGCCACACCCCCACCTCACAGGCCAGCCTTCAGGTCTTCAGTGGACCTGGCCCTGGAGAGGCACTTCTGAATTGATGACAATGGGCCCATTCCTGGATCTCTCTGGCTCTCGGGTTCTTCATCTGTGTAATGGGAGTAATCATAGTCTCTACCTCATAGGTTTGTTGGGGGGTAGGGGGACACAGGGAGGTGATGTACTTGGAGTACCGACCTGGAGAAAATGGGCCATTGGGAAGAGCCCAGGGCTCAGGGGCTGGGCTAGAACAGGTGGACATACAGAGACAGGAAGCCGAAGCCTCTAGGTTAGGACAAATGCCTTTAAAACTGCCCGTTTCTGGAGCACCAGCGCCCTCTGCTGGCCACAAGCCCAAATCACTCCGATGGATCCAACCCCAGAACTTGGAGCTGCAGGTCTCTCCAGGCGAGTCCAGACCCACCTTCTCCACGTCCCCCCAGCGCAGCTTTGCCTGAACACCCCGCACAGGCCTCTCGGCCTGTCTCCAGGGAGGCCAAGACCTTGCTATGAGATCTGGCTCATAGCAAGTGAAAGGGTGAGTCAGTGGCACAGGGCCCAGACCGCCCCGAGCAGCCAGGGATGGGAGCCTGGCATCACCCGCCTTCAGAATTCTTTCAGGAAAAAGCTTCAATCTGGATTTTTATGTGAATTCCCTGATTTGGAAGAATGGGCAACTGTCATGTTTTTTGCAAATCTTGAACGGGCTGAGGGAGCATGACCGAGGCCGG
The DNA here is from genome assembly GCF_029378745.1 of Bos indicus. Classification (NCBI taxonomy): domain Eukaryota; kingdom Metazoa; phylum Chordata; class Mammalia; order Artiodactyla; family Bovidae; genus Bos; species Bos indicus. Next base: position 10,909,364 of record NC_091777.1, on the reverse strand, counting down.
CGTGTGACCTCTGATGTGCTGAGAGTGACAGCGCCCCCCACTGGGCAGTGGGGGGACAGCAGAGGGGCTGGCTGGAGGACCTGGGTGTCGCTCCCACGGCGCTGGCAACGGGCCCGCCCACAGCACTTTACAGTTTGCGAGGAGAGGAGCTTGCAGCTAAGCCACAGCATCTGGGCCCTGCAGGCACCCGGAGAGGCGGGCGCCATCATCTCCGGCTGGTAGGTGAGGACAGGGGGGCTCGGAGGCAGCAGGGCACCTCGGGTGTCCCAGGGGGATGTGCCCTCTGGTCTCCCGAGAACCGCCTCAGTGGGGCCTGGGCTGTGAGCTGTGTCCCCCATCAGGGACCCCTTGGCCTGCTCCACACCTGGTTCCCTGCAGGGACCCCGCTGTCCGCTCTGGGGTAACACCACGGCCACAGAGAACCACCAACATTTCTGAACTTCTGCGGGCTGAGCATGCCCTGAACACTTGACGCACATTCGCCAACGTAACCCATATTTAACCGGGTTGTTAGAAGTACTCTCATGACCGCGCCCATATTACAGATGGGGAAGCAGAGGCCCAGCAAGTGTCTCACCGTCCTGGATGGCTTGCGGGGAATTTGCCACAAGGGGTGCAGGCTAAACCGGTTTTGAGCCCGGGCTGCCCTGTGCGAGGGCCTTCTCGTGCCCCCCGAGGCGGTGTGATGGGGCGTGATGGGGCGTGACAGCGTGTGATGGAGGCCCCTCCAGGCTGAGTGCAGCTCTGTCCCGGTGCTCCAGCTGGGAGGGGACAGCAGCTCACTGGCCAGCGGCTGGGTGTGCCAGTGGCCCTGGGGTAGGGGCTGAGGCTCCTAGAACACTCCCTTCACACAGCCCTGGGGCGCCACGCTGATGTCCTCACTGTCCCCAGGAACAGTGGCGACAGGACCCCGTCACAAGCTCCTTTCGGCATCGGCACCTTTCATCCTCAGGGAACCCACTCTACAGATGAGCAAACTGAGGCTCAGGGCAGTGAGGCCACGCCCCCGAGGTCACAGAGCCAGTGGGCAATGAATCGAGAGTTTGGTCCCTAGACGCCCCACAGCCTGCCACACTGGGTGCCCACGGAGCGCCCACGCTGGGCCAAGTCCTTTTCTGCCCTGTCCTCGTGAATCCTCCCAGCGCCAATAAGAGGGGTGTTTGCAGGAGCCCCTATTTACAGACGAGGAACCACTACAGACTGCCCCGTCTTCACGCTCCCAGAAGGAAGAAGGCCCCATTCACCACCAGGGCTTTTGGACCCCACGTCCAGTGCTTACGCCAGAAACTTCTGGATGCCACACGCGTGAGGTCACCACCCAGAGGCTGACCTGACGGTTGCTTCCTGCGCTGCAATACACACAGGGCCCAAGTCCCGAGACTTGGAGCTCTCGAAACCTCCTTGGAAGAGCGCACACTGCCAACTTTCCATTTGAAAGCGTAACTTCCTATTTCTTACACGCTGTTTAGTTTTGGGGAGCTGGGAAGGTCAGTTTCCAGTGTCCCTCTGGTTGAAGATGGCAAATGTTGACATTAAAAAGGCCTTTGAGTTCACAGGAGAAATGAAGCGTAAAAGAAATGGGAATAATCGCACCTTCCTGGGTGTGGAGCGTAGAGTTTGGAACATTGCAATTTCTAGGGTTATTGAAGCTTACACTGCTCTAAGGCTTAGGACAACTGTATGGCTACATTTACTGAGCACCTGTGGTATTTTTGCTCATTTCACTTTAATGACAACCCTCCTACCCCACCCCAAGGTTTTTTTTTTTTTTTTTTTTTTTTTTTCCTGTTATCCCTATTGCCCAAAGGGAAAAACTGGGGTCAGGAGGGAGGTGTCTTTTCCAGGAATGTCGGAGACCACACCCCAAACCCTGCCCTGTGACAACTGTCAGAGTCCCCTCTGAGGAAGATGGCACAACAGTGCCCCCGAGAAAGTGCCATGAGGCCAGGGCAGGGGAGGATGGGGAGGTGCTCCGTCAGCCCAAGTGCCACCTGCCAGTCACCAGGGTGAGCCCTTGGCCTCCACGCCCACCCCATGACACCAGTGGTCCCAGAGCCTCCCTCATCTGGAGCCCCAAGAGCTCTCCAGACCCTCTGAAACCCCACCGCTCATTCTCGGCACCCCCAACCCTCCTGTGAGAAGCCAAGTCCCCCTCGACCCTGGGGCTCGGTCCCATGAGAGCAGGAGAGGCGGAGACGGAGGGAAGCACCCAGCCTGCCCCCGGGACCCAGTGGCCTCGGGGTGGCGGGCAGCCGGCCTGGGCTGGCCGCACCTCTCTTTCCTGCCTGAAGTAGCATCACGTGGGCTGAGGTGAACTCCCAGCAAGCCAGCCGGCAGGGCAGCTGTCGGCCGAGGGTGCCAGGCACCTGGAGATGGGCATGGCCAGGAGGGGTGGGGGAGGATCTCGGGGGTTGGAGGGGGTCATGCTGGTTGTGGGGAGCCGGGGTGGCCCGCCTGGCTCCAGGGCCCTGCTCGAGTCGGGCTACCTTCTCCCACCTCCCCCAAACCTTGCCCGGGTCACTCACCTGACCGTCCTGGGTCGAGGACACTGGGGAGCGCGGTCAGGCCTCTCGGAGAACCGGGGGTCAGGGAGCCGGCCGAGGGAGCGGGACGCACATTACCCCGTGGGGATCCAAGAGGGTGCGAGAGGCCGGGAAGCCCGGGTATTTCAGGGGCTGGGAAGAGGCGGGCGGAGGGCGGGGCCAGGAAAATCACTTTCATAAGCGTGAGTCAGCAGGGGCCCCTGGATGAATGAACTTGCACACTTGAGGGCGAGCGGTCACGTTGCCAGCCCCAGGGGACGGCCTTAGAGGGCCCACCCCGGGGTGGTCCATGGCGAGGAGGCGGGGCGGACACCGGCCAGGCTGAGCCAACCTGGCCTTTCGCCTTTTAGGGAGGCGGAGACAGTCCCGCCCAACGTACCATCAAGGCGGTCGCTTCGAGTGGAGAAAGTCCCGGTTCTGCTGGGGGTCTCCTTGCTTCTCCACCCCACGCCCACTCCTGCCTCGGCCCCAGGCTGGGAGCCCCGCCCTGCCCCCTCCTGGGCGGGCTGTCTCAGTTCCCTCGTCTGCGCCATGTGGCACCTCTCCTTCCTGGGCGATCGTGCTGTTTCGGTGACTGTGCCTAAAACAAGGTTCAGAGCTCCTTTTCTTCATTCCCCGCTCCCCCCGCCCCCGTCTTTAGCCGGTAGCATTGCACACCTCACGTTCTGCTGATTCTTATGGATTTTATTATATTATCGTCTCTCCCCAAACCGGGATGTGGGTTCTGTATGGTGCGGGAAGCATCTCTACGTCTGCTATACCCGACGTCTGGAAGGGTTCTCAGCGCAGTAAGGGAGCTCAGGGAAGGAAGGTCGGGAGGAAGTGAGGACAGTGCTTGGCCTATAGACTCAATGCCTATTAGCTGTTATTTCATTTTTCATGGGATTGTCACCTCTCTTACCTGGAGACTTTCCTGCCAGCCCTGCCCTGTGAGGGGGACCGGGGGTATGTTTTGCCCCACTACCGCTGGGACCAGGGTGAAGCAAGGAGGTCCTCACCTTGTGTAAAAATTTAAGGGGATGCCCCAAAATACTCAGTGATCAAGAAAAGAGTATTTTGATGCAATTAAAAAAAATCGAAATTAATGCCCAAATGGTACTTCCCTGGCGGTCCAGTGGTTAAGACTGTGCTCCCAATGCAGGGGCACAGGTTTGATCCTGGTCAGGGAACTAAGAACTCTCATGCTTCATGGTGCAACCAAAGGGAAAAAAAAGATTAAAAAAATTAATGTCCGAAACCCAAGATAAACAAAAGTTTTAAAACTTCAGACAAAGGCAGTATCTCTAACCATGACATGCTGAGTGGTACCAGAAACTGCTGCAAAAATCAGAATGCTGATGCTGTCTTTATTTAACACTTTGATATTTTGTTCATCCTGGATTTTGGTGTTTTTTATATTCTTGATTTTTAAAAATATTGTGGGACTTCGGTGGTTAAGAATCTACCTGCCAATGCAGGGGACACGGGTTCGATCCCTGGTCTGGGAAGATCCCACGTGCTGCAACTAAGCCCGTGCACCACAACTCCTGAGCCTGCGTGCCCTAGAGCCTGTGCTCTGCAACAAGAGAAGCCACAGCCGTGAGAAACCCGCGCGCTGCAACGAAGTCAGCTCCCGCTCGCTGCAACGAGAGAAGACCCGCAAGCAGCAACGAAGACCCGGCGCAACCAGAAACAAACAAACAAATACTAATGTTTAAAAAACACAAACATTGTATGAGGACTTCCCTGCCCGTCCACTTGTTAAGACTGCACTTTCACTGCAGGGGATATGGGTTCGATCCCTGGTCAGGGAACAAAGATCCCACATGCCGAAAGGCATGGCCAAAATGTAAACAGTAAAGAGATAAAGATGTTGCATGAACGCACTAAGTGCCTTGGTGACAGAATGCTTTGTTGCCTCTTGCATTTTGTGCCCGAGGTGATGTCTGTGTCCTAATCCTGGCCCTGGTGGTCACAGAGGACCAGGGCCCTGCCCTGGAGCAAGCACAGCATGGAACATGCAGAGGGAGACTGGGAGGGCGGGAACCAGGGCTGACCATGGGGCTCCTAAGGGATGGGAGAGGCAGAGAGGGGTGCCTCATAAGGAGGGGCTGGAGGGTTTGAGGGGTAGTGTGAGGAGCTGGGGTGAGGAGACCCCGGGGCACCGGGACCCACGAACCATGTGACTGGTCCAGGCAAGGCTGCACCCAGTGTGCGATGTGGTGGGTGGAAGCTAGTTTACGGCTGAGCCTTACGGGCTGGGTGAGCCTGCGGGAGGCAGGGCGCCCTCGGGGCCTCCCTTTACCCAGGAGAAGTGGCACTCAGAGTCTTCCCCTGGGGTCATCGGCGGCAGGGACGCTTGGTGCCATGTGGCACAGCGGGACAGAACATGCAGGCGGGAATCCGCTGCCCCCTGGCTGGCCCCTAGCTCTGCTGCACACATGCTGTGTGACCTTGGGCCGGTGGCCCACCTCTCTGGGCCTCTGTTCCAGGGGGCCTTGTTACCAAAACTCCCTGACACCCTGAGGTGCACCCCACACACCCCAGGTTCTAGTCCAGGGCTGTCACACTGGAGCTGTGACGGCGAATCACACCTCCCCCCCATCCCCCAGCTGTCTCCACTTCCCCACCCCAGGGCCCTGGTCTGCAACCCCCCCGGTGGTTTTGGGTGTGTAAACTGAGGCAGACAGAGACACTCCAGGCTCAGAGATTCCCACCCAGGGCCTGGTGGAGCCGGGAGAAAGGACCCTGAGGCTCAGAACCCAGAGGGGTGCCTGGGAAGGAGGTGGGCTCCGGGGACCCCCATCTCTGGGCCTGGCAGGTCCTTCACCCCCAAGCTGCCCCGCCGCCCACGCTGGCCCTGGAATTTTCTGGAATTTGAGGATTTGCTGATGTGGGAGAACTGTGTGTGGGAGATGGACTTTCTTCCCTGGCGCCTGTTTACCTGACAGCAGATGATCAGAAATAAAATGTGTTGAGCTGCTGCCAGAAAGCTCGACCAAGACTGAGACCGATAATGTCCCAGGCAGACAAAGGGGCGAAGGTTAGAGGGGCCACAGACAGAGAGAAAGAGCACGACGGGCTTTGCAGGCTGACTGTGGGGGACCGGCTCTCTTGGACTCCACTGGGCGCCCCGGTTCCTTTAGATCCGCCCTGCCCCCTGCTTGGCCATGACCTCCTGTGGTTAAGCCCCTGAAATGTGAGCCTCCTCATTCTGATGTGCTGAAAGTAGACGCAGAAAATAAAAACACAGGTACCCAGGTAACTTCGAAATTCGGATAAATAAGAAATAAACTTTGAGCATGTCCCATGCAATGTTTAGGATATACTTATGCTAAAAAGTTTTGTTTTCGTTGCTTAAAATTCAAAGTTAGCTGGGCTGCCTGTATGTCACCTGGCAAAATCTAGCCATTAAGTGTAAATATACACTAGATTTCAAACAGTAAGAACAGAAAAAAAAAAAAAAAACTGAAAAAGAAAAGGTAAAATGGCTCAATGCCTTTTGTGTGGATTCCAGGTTGAAAGTCACAACAATCCTTTGGACATCCTGGGTTAATGGAGATGTATCACGGACACGAACTTGTTTAACGAGGCTGCTGGGAAACTGGCAGTTACACACACAGCTCTCACTTGGCATTGGTGGGACCCTGGTGCCTACCACTCCTGCAGACCTGGGCATTCCGGGATGTTCCCGGGTTTAGCACCAAAAGCCCCACTGCGTTCCAGGAACTCCTCAGTCCTGGGCAAACCGGGATGGCTGGTACGCTGGGGCATTGCAGGGGGCGGGGCACCTCGCTTCTGAGCCGCCCTCTCCTGCTCTGGGCCCTGCAGCTCCAGCGTGCGGCTGGTGAGGTGACAGTCAGTTCGGCAGCTGAGCGTAGGGGGTGGGTGGGGGAGGCTCAGAGAGGCCAATCTCTAGCCTGAAGTCACACGGCATGGGTGGCAGAACTGGGGCACGAACCCAAGGCTGTGACTGCAGAGCCTGCTTGCAGGAGAAAGGCCCCCACGGAGGAACCGAGGAAGGAAGGAAGACCACTTCCTGTCTTAGACGCAAAGGCACGGACCTCTGGACTCTCCCAGAGGGCCGCCTGTCTCCACGGCTGCCCCCTCTATGACGTGTGTACAAGGCAAGGTGTTTCAGGGAATCAGTACCAGTCCAGGAAGGAAGGCATGGCGCTGTTACTCTCCCATTGCGCAGGTGAGGAAACTGAGGCCTGAGAATGTGAGATGTGGCTCCACGTAGTGGCCTGTGTGGCATCCTGGCGTGACCAGGCCAGGCCTGGCCAGCGCGTGACTGGAGAGCTAATATTTGCCCTGGCCGCTTACAGCGTCCTGTCATGTCACCTACCACATTCCATCAACTTTCCCGATAACCCACGGAGGTGGGCAAATATTTTCAATAACCAGTTTAGTTTACAGATGAGGAAACCTGGAGGGGCTTGCCCAAGGCCACGGGGCAGAGAAAAGGGAGGGAGTTCAGACTTCAGTCTGGTGGCACTGGGACACCGGGGGAGGCGCCAGGGCTCAGCGCAGGTTCACGGCCCCCATAGTCACCGTGGACCCCGGGGTAGACGGGTTCAAAGCTGGGGGAGCCCGTGCCCTGCCCTCCCCACCATGGAGAGACCCCAGAGGGTCCCGAGGAGGAGCTGAGGGTCTCCAGCCACCTTCTCTGCTTCCTGATTGCCTCCTCTTTTCTTTAAAAAACTGGAGGGAAAGGGACTTCCTGGGTGGTCCAGTGGTTAAGAGTGTGCTTGCCAATGCAGGGGACATGGGTTTGATCCCTGGTCTGGGAAGATCCCACATGTCATAGAGCAACTAAGCCTGTGTGCCACAACCACTGAAGCCCTTGTGCCTGGAGTCCGTGCTCTGCAGCAAGAGAAGCCCCCGCGATGAGAAGCCCAAGCACTGCAGCTAGAGTTTCTCTGCAACTAGGGAAGACCCGTGTAGCCAAAAAAAAAAAAAACCAACCAACGTGGGAAAGTCTTGGCAGGGGAATGACTGTGTCTGCCGAACACTCAGGGTGGACAGGGGTCCAGGCTAGGGTGTAAAAAGACTTCCACTCTGGAGTCAGACCAACCAGGATTCTGGCTCCATTGCTTTTAGCTGTGTGAGTTTAGGCGAGTGACTTAACCTCTCTGGGCTTCCGTTGTCTTGTCTATGAGCTGCAGACGGCAGAGCTGTGCCTCTCATCCCTGCTGCTCATCAGAATCACTTGGGAGGGGGTGGATTTAAAGACACACTGGGACGGCCCAGAGGGATGGTATGGGGAGGGAGGAGGGAGGAGGGTTCGGGATGGGGAACACATGTATACCTGTGCCAAATATTTTGATATTTGGCAAAACTAATACAATTATGTAAAGTTTAAAAATAAAATAAAATTAGAAAAAAAAAAATAAAGACACATTGAGACTCAGGCCCTGGTCCCACAGACTCTGATGTTCCGGGGCTGGAATGCAGAGGGACACGGGCTGTACCACCGGCGATGCAGTGGGGCTGGGGGCCTCTGTCCCTGCCGCTGCTGGGAGGTGAGCTGAGATAACAGCCCAGGAACCTCCTGGGCCCTGGAGGTGCCCAATACACTGGACTCCCTTCCAGACTGGCGGCCCTTCTCTTTGTAAACCACGTTCTTGACGCTGTTGCCAGAACAGGTGAAACAGTCGGAAAGAGAGGTAAGTGTTTGGAATAGCCAGGCCACCAGGACAGCAGGGGCCAACTGGTGACCCAGGTGGGGTCTCCACCAACCGGCCAGAACTGCACGTCACCTTCTTATCTACTGTGACTCGGTTTCCCCGACTCTGATATTTGAATCCAATGGGAAAACTTGATGTTGACTCCACTCCCCCCACCCCTGCCAATGGCTTTGCCTCTCATTCTCTTTGCACAGCTATCCCCGGAGCCTGAATCCCAATCCTAAGCGGAAACCTGAAGCAACAGACAAACCCTGGCCATGACAGACAAGGAGGCACCCACCAAGCGCTCATGTTCAGAGCAAAAACTAGGCGACTTCCAGCCAGCGTGGCCAGTGCTCAGAGAGGACCATTCTTCAGCCTTTGGAAACGACAGCTACAGAGCCTGGAGGCAACGTGCAAACCCTTTATGGTAGAAACAAGGGGTGTTTCCCTTGTGGGTCAGTGGTAAAGAATCTGCCTGCCAGTGCAGGAGACACGGGGCCAAATGCTGGCCTGGGAAGATTCCACGTTACACGGAGCAACTGAGCCTGTACACCACTGCTGAGCCTGTGCTCTAGAGCCCATGAGCTGCAAATGCTAAAGCCTGTGTGCCTAGGGCCTGTGCTCTGCAACGAGAGAAGACACTGCAATGAGAAGCCTGCACACCACAACTGGAGAGTAGCCGCCGCTCGCCACAGCTAGAGAAAAGTCTGCACGGCAGACCCAGCGCAGCCAAGTTAAAGAAAAAAATCTAAAAAAAATATATGTTTTTTAAAAAATCATGGGCCTGTGGGCAGGTGCTGGAAAGGAATCGGGGGGAGAAAAAAAAAGCTAGAATGTTTGTCAGGGCCATGGAATTGTAGATGGATTTTTTCTTTTTTGGCTTCCTCATGATGCATGTGGGATCTTAGTTCCCTGACCAGGGATCAAGCCTGTGCCCCATTGCATTGAGAGCGCAGAGTCCTAACCGCTCGATTGCCAGGGAATCCTATAGATGGATTTTTAGAGTCCAAATTTTCATTATCTTTGTACAATCAATAATAAATTATCATCAGTTCAGTTCAGTCACTCGGTCACGTCTGACTCTTTGCGACCCCATGGACTGCAGCACATTAGGCTTCCCTGTCCATCACCAACTCCCGGAGTTCACTCAGACTCATGTCCATCGCATCAGTGATGCCATCCAGCCATTTCATCCTCTGTCATCCCCTTCTCCTCCTGCCCCTAATCCCTCCCAGCATCAGAGTCTTTTCCAACGAGTCAACTCTTTGCATGAGGTGGCCAAAGTATTGGAGTTTCAGCTTCAGCATCAGTCCTTCCAATGAACACCCAGGACTTATCTCCTTTAGGATGGATCTGGTTGGATCTCCTCGCAGTCCAGGGGACTCTCAAGAGTCTTCTTCAACATCACAGTTCAAAAGCATCAATTCTTCAGGGCTCAGCTTTCTTTATAGTCCAACTCTCACAACCATACATGACCACTGGAAAAACCATAGCTTTGACTAGACAGACCTTTGTTAAAGTAATGTCTCTGCTTTTTAATATGCTGTCTAGGTTGGTCACAGCTTTTCTTCCAAGCAGCAAGGGTCTTTTCATTTCATGGTGCAATCATCATCTGCAGCGATTTTGGAGCCCTCAGAAATAAAGTCTGACACTGTTTCCACCGTTTCCTCATCTATTTCCCATGAAGTGATGGGGGACCAGATGCCATGATCCTAATTTTCTGAATGTTGAGCTTTAAGCCAACTTTTTCACTCTCCTCTTTCACTTTCATCAAGAGGCTGATAAATACTAATTGAATGAATGAATGAATCTTGTTTCCATGTTTTCCTGATACTTGTTTTTAAATTATTTGGCTGCGTTGGGTCTTAGTTGCAACATGTGGACTCTTAGTTCCTCCATGTGGGATCTAGTTCCCTGACCAGGGATTGAACCTGGGCCCCCTGCACTGGGAGCGTGGAGTCTTAGGCACTGGGCCCACAGGGGAGTCCCGCTGATAGATTCTTAAAATATTTTGAGCATAAATGGCCACCCTCCACTTTATATAATGTACATATAGGTTGGCATGACTTGGCCAAAGTTGAAGATGGAGCCCTGTGGCACGCCATTAGAGATCCTTCCAGCAGCAGACACGATTCTATCGTTGGCACAGCAGAGAGGTGAGTGAAAAGGGCCCTGTCCGTGGAGTCAGAGACTCTGGGCTGCATCTCTGGAACTTTACGAGCTGTGCATCCTTGGGCAAGTTGCTTCACTTCTCTGAGCCGCCATCTCCTCGTCTGTGAAACAGGGGTGGTGCCTGTCCCTCAGGGTGGCTTGTTGCTTGGCACATGGTGGGTTCTCAGTGAACTGTGGACACCCCACCTCTGCCTCCACCATCCGGACATCTTCAGTCAGCAGAGTCATTTTCTGATCATCCAGTTCCCATTTCCATCCCCGACCCCGCACAAACATCCCCTAGGCCAGTGGTTCTCAAAGTGTGGTCCCTGGACCAGCAGCAGCAGCAGTAGCACCTGGGACCTTATTAGAAATTCAGGTTCCCAGGCCACCCAGGATTCACTGTATCAGAAATTCTGGGGGTGAGCCCAGCGGTCTGCATGGTCACAAGGCCTCTGGGTGACTCTGAGAACCCCGGCAGTCCACACTGTCCTCCGGACTCATCCGCTGGCCCCACAAGAGAAAGGAATGACAGTCCTCTGTCTTGACCACTCCTGGAGGGGCCAGGCTGCGTCCCAGGGCCCCCGCGCCCTTCTCCCCCCGGCTGATAATCCAGAAGCAGTGTGCGATCTGGGGCGGGGCTGTGAGCAGGTGCCCCCTAGCTGCTCAGACACCTGGTGCCCCTCTGCTTGTCCCTGACCTTGAGCTCCGGCCAGTGTCCCGTGCACCCTCCTGGGCCACGTCCCGCGCCCCCAGCACCCTGAGCGGTGGTTTGGCCAAGGGCTGTGACCTGCCCCTCCTCCGATCTTCCGGGCCTGCCTGGCAGGTACATGGCTCCTTCCAGCCCAAGTCCACTGTCCAGGCAGATAAACAGCCCCAGGGAAGTCGGCAGCTGTCACCCATCGGCCCAGGGGAGCAGCAGCATCGCTTTCCTTGTTTCTTTCGCCCCACATGCTGCTAAAAAAAAAAAAAAGCCCTGTTTGCTGTCCTTATTGGATTTCACAAAGCCTTTGAGCCTGGCCTTCATGGACAGCAGTGGGGTCAGGGCCTTGGGCCCGAGTTCAAGGTCCTGCGAGCTGGACGTTTCCCCAGGGACCGGCTGGGCTGGGGGCACAGCCCAGGGGCACCTCCGTTTCTCTGCGGAGTGCTGTGAGGGCCCAGGGGAGGCCTGTGGGCTTTCCGGTCCTGTGGCTGCGGGAAGCAGGATTCCAGACTCCTGTCCCTCCCCGTTAAAGCCCTGCTCCCTCCAGAGTCTCTGACAAGCTGTGCCTTAGGCCTCACCCCTCCCTGCTGGGTCCCTCCAGGGCTCCCAGTCGAGGGGTCCCCCCCTGTGCCCACGCTGTCCCTCGCAGGCCACACTGCCCCGCTTTCCTCTCATTCTGGACAAGCCTCTCCAGATCCTGCTGCTCAGAGGGGGTGGGGATGACCACAGCTGGTATGTCCCGAGCCCCCTGCACTTGGGCTTTATAACCCAGGAGGCTCCTGCCTCACCAACCAGACCAGGCGAGACCACCCGCGCTTCATGCCCAAGTGTCCTGAGTTAGGGAGAAGATCGCATTGGGGGGCTTCGGAGGGAATGGGGTTGAGGGTGGGGGGGGTCACGGGGGTGGCTGCACTTCTCCTGAGGTGGCCTGGTCATGGGGGCAGGTGGGGAGGCAGAGGGAAGACGGAAGCCCCCAGGGGAGCCGCAGGGGCTGGTCGAGGCCGGGCCCCGCAGAGAAACAGCCGGGATACGAGTTGGGCTGTAGGGCGAGTCCCTGCCTGGCCATCGAAGCTCCAGAGCAGTGTGTAGGCTGTGGCGGCTGCTTGGCGAGAGCTGGCAGTGCCTTGGGCCAGGACGCTGGCGGTTCAGGCCGACAGTGGACACGGGCGCTCGGTCCATTCTGGAGCCAGCATCAGTGTGACTCAGGGACGGGTTATCATCCGAGTGAGAGGTGCCGTCCCGCTCAAGGTGGAGCAGCTCACTGGCTCTCCCCAAAAGAAAAGCCTGGATCGGTGCAACCTGCCAATTCCTATGGCTGAAGTATTCCCACCATGGCTGGAGTTGAGTCCACGCTGAGCCCTAGCTGGCTCCTGCTTCCTCGAGGCCTCCGTCTTCTTCCTTATCCCCATCACCGTTTGCCTTCATCGTCACTACAGCCACCGTCTTCATCGTCACCACCACCGTCACTTTCTTTATCGCCATCCCTTCATCAGCAGCATCGCTGGGTTGAGGGATCAGAGGATTGCTCCTTACCTGTAGTTTCAAATCTTCGGCCACGACTGAGTCCTTCTTGCCCATTTTAAACTGGGGGGCAATCCCATGGTGGAAAAAGAAATGGCAACCCACTCCAGTATTCTTGCCTCAAGAATTCCATGGACGGAGGAGCCTGGCGGACTACAGTCCATGGGGTCGCAAAGAGCTGGACACGACTGAGCGACTAACACTAACACAATCCCGTGGTGGCACCGAGCTGGGAATAAGGAGATGGCTGGGACACGGGGTGTCTGAACGGACGAGAGCCCTGCCTTGTTCACGGCGCTGCGTCCAGCAGGACCCGACAGGCCCCAGGCTCCTTGGACTGACGGGGGAGCCTGGGCCACCTGCCTCCTGCCCACTGCGGCACTGGGTCGCCGCCATCAGGCACAGACAAGTTGGGGCAGGGCCTTGGAGGCCCCGTGTGTTTGGTGCCTGGGGGGAGGTGGGGGGCAGCCTGGCTGTCTGGGGTTGGAGGGGAGGGGTGTCTCCCGCATGAGCGGGGCGCCCAGCACCCCCTCACCACGGGACGATGCCTGCACTGTTGGTGATGACGCTCCCACAGGGGAACCCGAGGCACTGGGGCTAAACCATCAAGGGGCTGGGCCCGGCTCTGAGTTCTCTGCAAGTCCGGGCAGGGATGGGCTTGTCCAGCTCTGGCTGTCAGGGACTCTGGACATGACCCTGGGGCACTGCGGCCTTCTTCCTCCTTCTGGAGCGCAGCCTGCGCCCTCTCTTTGAAGAGGGTGGGCAGACGTGTCCCCCCAGCCTGGGGGCAGGAGCACTTGGCTCTCTGCTCGGGTGCCTCCTGCCCGGGCACCGGGACTCAGCGCTCAGAGGGGGCTGCCCCAGGAGCCCAGCGCCTCACCTCCCAGGGGGAGAAGCTGGGGTCCACGAGGGCAAGGGGTGCCTCAAGGGGCCACCAGGCTGCTTCCCCTACAAAGGCCATGAAGGAAGACCGACCTCACTCACCCTCCAGAAGACAAAGAGCTGCAGGGAGACGAGCCGGTGAGCACGTGAGATAGATTCACAGGCACAGAAAACAATCTTATGGTTACCCAAGGGGAAGGGGGAGGGGCAAATTAGGAGGTTGAGGTTAACAGACACCACGGTCACACACTAAACAGATGGACGATAATGCCTTCTGTACAGCACCGGGAACTATACTCAGTATCTCGTAACGATGTGTAGCAGGAATCTGAAAAAGAGAATCACTGTGCTGTCCTCCTGAAACCAGCACAACGTTGGAAATCAACTTTACTTCAATTAAAAAAAAAAAAAGGCACATCAAGGTGGCGATGGCAGACCTTAAGCTTGGCGAGAGTCCTTCTGAGCCCCGAAGGCCTGAGCAGTGGCCCCGTTCAGAGGCACAGCGGGGAGGGTCTGCCAGCCAGTCGTTTTCAGGGTAAGAGACGCCTCACAGCAAAGGAATTTAGCAATGCCTGAGTATGGTCCTGAGCACTTTCTCTCAGTTGTTCATGCCGTCATCAAGCTCTGAGCTCCCACCAGACTCCGCGTCCTACTACAGAGACCCCGCGACTGGAGGCCGGTCCTGCCACCGGCCTTGGACGAGAAAGCACCCTGCACCCCAGGTCTCCACAGCCCCTCCTCGCCAGGCCTCCCCACACCCACCAGCCCGGAGCTGCTGGTGGGCTTCTCCTCGGCATAGTCAGGTGCCCGGGGCTGGAGAGCTGAACGCACCCTGATCCCTGGGAGGGGTCCCCAGAGCCAGCGGGGCATGGCATCCCGTCGCTTCCCCACCGTCACCTCCCATCTGAGCATGTCCTCGGGCCCCTCCGTCTCTCGCCTGCTTCGCGCTGATCTGCACTTACTGTGTGTTCACTCCACACAGTGGGTGTAACATAACTCCTAGCGCAGTGCACGCTTACGAAGTGTTCAGACGTGCGCACTTGTGTGCCCCCACCACCAGTCACGACACGGGACACACCCAGCCTCCAGGAACGCCCCCTCTTCTCCTGGTCCTCACGCGTTGGTGTCTCCTGCTCGAGATCCTGCCATCAACGGAATCTCACAGAATCACGTCCGGATCTCTGGCTCTGGGATCCACTCACGCGTGGCGGGAGGGCGGAGTCCCAGCCGGGCAGGCTTGCCGGTCCCTCCATCACCGGCCCTGCTTATCTCCCCAACCGTATCTCTGGCTCTGGCCCGGCGTGGACATCACGTTCCAGCCGTGTGGAACACACACACGTCACTTCTGTCCTGCACGGACTGTCCTTTCCGCTCCATCGCCCTCCCCGGGGTGCGGCTGCCTTGTCTTCTGAGATCTGAGATCTGACCAGAGCGTCCTAGAGACCTGCTGATATCTCTCGGGCCCTGACCTGCATCATCCGGCCACGTTCACCTGCCTGCTTGAGGCCACGTTGGCTCGAGGGCTCTGCTGAGCACCCCGGCTTGCACTGTCAGGGGGTGGGGTGCCCCACGGTCAGGGCAGCTCCTTCCTCCCAGCAATGTCCTCAGAGCCCAGCAGGCCTGGCGCACGGGAGGCCTCGGTGAACATGCAGTAAAGATGCATCTGCTCATGGTAGCGCCCATCATCCAGAGTGTGCAGCCCCGGGAACCAGTGCACGTCCATGACCCCCGAGGGGCTGCCCAGAACACACAGGGACCTCCGTCTGACCCTTATCCCGAGGTCAGTGTTGCCTGCCCTTGAACCTGACATAGGGAACCACACAGAAGGTCGGCTCTGCGTCTGCCTGCCCCCGCTCACTCCAGACTGCAGCCCCGAGAGGCACCTCCCCGGGCGTGAATCCTGCCGCCTCGGTGACCGGCGGCCTTGGCACCCCTGCCTGATGTAGTTCCTTCCTCTCCCAAGATTTCTCTTCTTGCTTCTCCTTCCATCCTCAGCCCGGGTGGGGGCTTTGTCAGCAAGTTACCCTTGAAATCCAGGGACCCGAGCCTTGGATGACCCTGGTCTCACTCGGGGGTGCCCGTCACGCTCCCTGCACCTCGCTGCATCCCCTCTTTGCAACCCCCTGACATCTGGTCCAGGCACGTGACCCTGGTCCACCTGGCCCCACCTCCAAACTTGAATCCTCAAGGTGGGGCCCCCAGACCAGCAGCATCAGCATCCCTTGGGAATTCAGAGAAGCAAGTTCACCCCAGACTCACTGTCTGGGAAAAACCCTCTTTTTCTTTCCTTTGGTCTCATACTCCCAGCACTTCTGACCCCAGATGTGTGGTGTCTGTCCACAGCGACCGAGTGTCAGACCCCAGCCAGGGGTCCTCCAGTTCAATTCTGCCACTAGCCAGAGACTGCACAGACCCCACAAGTTAAGGGCTCAGTCTCGCCAGGTGACCCCACTTCAGATGACCCACAATTCTGTCCACCTCGGCCACAATTCAGGGCTTCCCATGAATCACCTCCTCCCTTCGCTAATTTGCTGGAAGGAAACCGGGAAAACACTTTTAAATACAATTGCTGATTTCCTAACTACAAATGATGTTTTAATGGATACAAATAAACAGGCAGATGAAGAGAGAGACAGGGGAGGTCTGGAAGGGTCCTGAGCACAGGCATTTCTGTCCCCTGTGGAGATGGCATGTTTCACCATCCCAGCATGGGGTCATGTGCACCCACCTGGCAGCTCCCCAAACCCCATACTTCAGGGTCATTTATGAGGCTTCATCAGGATCAGTTGAGTTCAGTCGCTCAGTCGTGTCCGACTCTTTGTGACCCCATGGACTCCAGCATGCCAGGCCTCCCTGTCCATCACCAGTTCCCAGAGTTTACTCAAACTCATGTTCATCGCATCAGTGATGCCATCCAACCATCTCATCCTCTGTCGTCCCCTTCTCCTCCTGCCTTCAATCTTTCCCACCATGTCTTTTCCACTGAGTCAGTTCTTTGCATCAGGTGGCCAAAGTATTGGAGTTTCAGCTTCAACATCAGTCCTTTCAATGAACACTCAGGACTGATCTCCTTTAGGGTGGACTGGTTGGATCTCCTTGCAATCCAAGGCACTCTCAAGAGTCTTCTCCAACACCACAGTTTTAAAGCATCAATTCTTTGGGGCTCAGCTTTCTTTATAGTCCAACTCACATATCCATACATGACTATTGGAAAACCCATAGCTTTGACTAGACGGACCTTTGTTGGCAAGGTAATGTCTCTGCTTTTTAATATGCTATCTAGATTGGTCATAATTTTCTTTCCAAGGAGTAAGCGTCTTTTAATTTCATGGCTGCAGTCACCATCTGCAGTGATTTTGGAGCCCAGAAAAATAAAGTCTCACTATTTACACTGTTTCCCCATATGTTTGCCATGAAGTGATGGGACCGGATGCCTAAAAGCTTTAGGCCAACTTTTTCATTCTAAGCTTTCACTTTCATCAAGAGGTTCTTAGTTCTTCTTCACTTTCTTCCATAAGTGTGGTGTCATCTGCATATCTGAGGTGATTGATATTTCTCCCGGCAATCTTGATTCCAGCTTGTGCTTCTTCCAGCCCAGCGTTTGTCATGATGTACTCTGCATATAAGTTAAATAAGCAGGGTGATAATATACAGCCTTGATGTACTCCTTTTCCTGTTTGGAACCAGTCTGTTGTTCCATGTCCAGTTCTAACTGTTGCTTCCTGACCTGCATACACCTTTCTCAAGAGGAAGGTCAGGTGGTCTGGTATTCCCATCTCTTGAGGAATTTTCCACAGTTTCTTGTGATCCACACAGTCATAGGCTTTGACATACTCAATAAAGCAGAAATAGATGTTTTTCTGGAACTCTCTTGCCTTTTCAATGATCCAGCGGATGCTGGCAATTTGATCTCTGGTTCCTCTGCCTTTTCTAAAACCAGCTTGAACATCAGGAAGTTCACGGTTCACATATTGCTGAAGCCTGGCTTGGAGAATTTTGAGCATTACTTTACTAGTGTGTGTGATGAGGGCAATTGTGTGGTAGTTTGAGCATTCTTTGGCATTGCCTTTCTTTGGGATTGGAATGAAAACTGACCTTTTCCAGTCCTGTGGCCACCGCTGAGTTTTCCAAATTTGCTGGCATATTGAGTGCAGCACTTTCACAGCATCATATTTTAGGATTTGAAATAGCTCAACTGAAATTTCATCACCTCCACTAGCTTTGTTCGTAGTGATGCTTCCTATGGCCAACTTGATTCCACATTCCAGGATGACCACACCATCGTGATTATCTGGCTCGTGAAGATCTTTTTTGTATAGTTCTTCTGTGTATTCTTGCCACCTCTTCTTAATATCTTCTGCTTCTATTAGGGCCCTATTATTTCTGTCCTTTATTGAGCCCATCTTTGCATGAAATGTTCCCTTGGTATCTCTAATTTTCTTGAAGAGGTCTCTAATCTTTATCATTCTATTGTTTTCCTCTATTTCTTTGCACTGATCACTGAGGAAGGCTTTCTTATCTCTCCTTGCTATTCTCTGGAACTCTGCATTCAGATGCTTATATCTTTCCTTTTCTCCTTTGCTTTTCACAGCTATTTGTAAGGCCTCCTCAGACAGCCATTTTGCTTTTTTGCATTTCTTTTTCTTGGGGATGGTCTTGATCCCTGTCTCTTGTACAATGTCACGAACCTCCGTCCATAGTTCATCAGGCACTCTATCAGATCTAGTCCCCTAAATCTATTTCTCACTTCTACTGTATAATCGTAAGGGATTTGATTTAGGTCATACCTGAATGGTCTAGTGCATTTCCCCATTTTCTTCAATTTAAGGTCTGGAAGGGTCCTGAGCCCAGGCTTTTCTGTCCCCTGTGGATCTGGCATGCATCACCCTCCCAGCACGGGGTCATGTGCACCCACCTGGCAGCTCCCCGAACCCCAAACTTTAGGACCGTTTATGAGGCTTCATCAGGTAGGCATGATCAATTATTAACTCACTCTCCAGCCTTTCACCCCTCCCTGGAGGGCGGGAGGGGGGCTGAAATCTCCGAGCTGCCCATCCCCATGGTGGTGACCAGCCCCATCCTGAAGGTGTCCCCAAGCCCTCCCAGAGTCACCTCATTACTACAAAAGATGCTCCCCTCACCCAGGGGACTCAGGACTCAGGAGCCCTGTGTCTGGAGCCAGGGTCAATGATCAACCATTAGTATAAAGGATGCTGCTGGCATTTTATCATATGGGAAATGACAAAGGTTTTATGTGCTCTGGCCAGGAGTGGGGATGTGGACCAAATACATATTATATCCCAATATCACGCTCACCGAATCCGAGACTTGGGGGTCAGGCTTGGCAGTCTGGATTCCCACAAGCCCTCCAGGGGTCCTGGTGCAGCTCAAGGTGAGAAGTATGGATCCCTGGCGTGGGAACATGCTGGCCATGAATCCCTCAAAATGGGAACACAACTTCTCTGGAGTAGAAATATGTTATTGTTTCTCTCAACACTGCCAAGAGGGTTCCAGTGCTCGGGGCTGAAGTGGTCTGCCGTATCATCGGAGCACCAGACCCCGCCTCCTCCCGCACAGACCCCCACCCCCACGCCATGGGTGATGAGGCTCAGACCTGGGTGTCTTTTGCTGTGTTTCAAAGGGAGAGGCAGGCAGGAGGCAGGTCAGAGGGCAGGAGGAGAGAGCGGTCAGGCTGTGCTGTGCTAGTGAACACAGACCAGCCGGGCCCAGGGGGTGGACCAGCCCGGTTTGCAGTGTCTGCCAATTTCTGCGGTGTAAATGCTCCTGCCACGGGCGATTTCCTGTTCCCCACACCACGGCCTTGCACACGGAGCTGGGAAGAGACATGCAGGAGCATTTCCAGACACATCTATGTGGGCAACCTCACGACTGTAGCTCGGAGTGAAAAGGAGCAAAGGCATTAGGGAGTGATGAGTTCTGAGTAGGTATTATCTTTGACGGAGTGTGATGCGTTAATTGTAAGTTCACATAATTTAATTCTTCAGAACGGGTGTGCTTAGAAACTGGCTCACACATTCCTGAAGGTTTAAGAGTTGGTTCCTGTAGGTGTGCAGGCCCTGGGCTGGGTGACACTTGCTGTCTGCCGGTTGCGAGTGTCCTCCCGGGGGTGCGCTCCAGATCCGTGGTGCCTCCTCCTGGTCTGCCTCTCACCCGGCTCCAGGGACACTTTCTCCTCTTGCCCCTTTAGCCTGGGCAGAACTCAGTGTCTCTCCTTGTGCCCCGGTGGGGGACCCAAAACGTGATGTCCTAGGGGTGGGGGACAATGAAGCAGAAGCCCACCCCTGCCTGGACCCCAGCTCCCCTCCACTTCTGTTAGTTATCGGTCTTCTGCAGAGGATGAGATGGTTGGATGGCATCACTGACTCAGTGGACGTGAGTTTGAGCAGACTCGGGGAGATGGTGAAGGACAAGGAAGCCCTGGCGTGCAGCAGTCGGTGGGGTCGCAAAGAGTTGGACGCGACTTAGCAACTGAACAACAACGATGAAGTGGAAGAAATGATTCTGAGGCCAGAGACCAGAAACCCGGGGTGGGGGCGGGGGTGGGCGGGGCAAGCTCCTGGAGGACAGAAAAGCTCGCGAAAGTGCCTGTACGCGAAGGGACGCATGGATGGACCTTGAACTTCAGAGTCAGGAGAGCCTGCCTTCAAGTCCCTCCCCTGCAGCCCTCCAGTTCTTCTCTCATCCCTATCCCTGGACCTAATATATAATACTTTGCAACAACTTGCAACGTATTTTGAAAATTAAATGAGCTAATGTACACACACACACACACACACTCACTAAAGAAAGTGGCTGCATCCCTCGGGCTCGTGGGTGGGCGGGGCGGCCGCGCCCTCTCTGTCACGATGACAGTGCACATGACCTTGGACCTGCAATGCCTCGGAAGTGTTTGTCTCAGAGACAGACTCGCACCTGTGTGAGACGCCGTTGGCCTCGAGTTACTCATTACAGCATTGTTCCGAAGAAAATGGGACACACGGCCCAAGTGCCGCTCAGCAAGAGACTCATTACATACAGAGAAGGTTCTAGCCCTTCTCACAGTGGAATACTCCACAGCCATTCTTTTCGGGATGACGTGAAAGGTTCTCTGTGACTGCGAGTGAAAACATTACGTCAGGGTGGCGGCTAGACTTTGCTTCCATTTGCAGGAAATGAAGAAAGGCAGGGAGCAAGGGAGGACAGGTGTGCGGTCTAGAGGGACATACAGGCACCTGGCAGCAGGTGTCTCTGGGTGGGGACTCGGCTGGCTGGGGACTGAACTTCTCACGAGAAACTCACTGGCACTTTCTGGAAGTGGGCCATTTTCATGCATCATACTGTCTGGTCAATAAACACAATTCAAACACTAATGAATACACACACTCCTGGTACTTAACAAACGCCTCCTCCTGTTCATTGTCAACTCAGCCTCATCACCTTGGACCCCTGAACTCAAGTGAGGCCAGCCCCCCAGCCCCCTGATGGCTGACTAGGGTTGGGGCACCCGCTTGGCAGGACCCTGGTTTGTCAGGCAGGACCCTGCGTCTCTCTCGTCCGAGGGTTTCACGTCCATCCTCTCAGCCCGCCCTCGCTCCGTACAGCTCTGTGGGCTGAGTGTGGTTACACTCGCTTGAGAAGAGGGACACGACAGCTGGGTGTGTAGTGAGGTGCCCACGGCCTTGCCTTGGGGGTGGAGGTGGGGAACACCCCGGTATACCCTGCAGCCTCCGAGTGCAAATCAGGGCACACCAGCCACGTCTGTGATCGCCTGACTGCTGCACCAGGACCCAGCTGCTCTCGACTGACACCTCCTTCCAACGGAGGAAGCCTCATTTCAGGTGTTTTCACTTTCCCTTCTGGGGGACAGGGTTTCCATGCTGACACATCTGGTGGCTGAGTGTGTGTGTGTGTGGGTGTTTACAGCAGCATTTCCCAAACTTACTGACTGTGCACCCATTCTTCAAGATGCCTTTTGCAGAACATGTTCCTTGGAACACACTTTGGGCTCCCCGGGTTAGTCATTTACATGAAAACCCTTGTCACCTGTGGAGGCCTGGAGCCCAGGGACTCGGTGACTGGAGGAGGATGGTCAAGTCCCGAATGGGAGGCCAGAGGACACCACTGCCTCCACCTCTCAGCCTGGCCCGCCGAGTGTACTCACCCGGGGCCAGCTCCAGACATGTGGGTTTAACTGGTGTGGGGCGTGGCCCAGGCACTGGGGTTTTATTCCCCAGGTGATTTCCGTGTGCAGCATGGCTTAAGAACCACCGCTCCAGAGCCAGGCTCAGCGGGTGGGGCAAGAGGGAGGTCCTCTGAATGGCAATCTTGGTCACGTTAATAATGGCATCACCTACAGAATGTGGGGGGTGATGTCATGCTTAATCAACAACCAAGCAGTGGGCAGGGAGTGGAAAGGCAGTGGGCTCGCTGAGGAAGTGATGCCTCCACTGAGACCGGAAGGATGGGGAGGAGCCTCCAGGCAGAGAAGACCTGGGGCTGAGAGGGCAGTGGTGGGTGCGAGGGCCGCCTTGGGACCCAGGGTACTGAGCGCTGGGGTGAAGCGTGGGGATCCTGGGCGGTGGAGAGGCACAGGGCCGGCCACACGGGGCTCTGAGAGGCAGTGCGGCATGAGCTAGCCTCAGGGCTTGCTTCCCTGCTGTGTGACCTAGGCCAAGTGACTTAACCACTCTGGGCCTCAGTTTCCCCACAGGTGAAATGAGGATGAAAATAATAAGCACTACACAGGACTGGAGAAGACTCTTGAGAGTCCCTTGGACAGCAAGGAGGTCAAACCAGTCAATCCTAAATGAAATCAACCCTGAATGTTCATTGGAAAGGCTGATGCTGAAACTGAAGCTCCAATACTTTGGCAACCTGACGTGAAGAGCCTACTCATTAGAAAAGACCCTGATGCTGGGAAAGATGGAGGGCGGGAGGAGAAGGGGACGGCAGAGGATGAGATGGTCAGACGGCATCACTGACTCGATGGACATGAGTTTGAGCAAGCTCCGGGAGACGGTGAAGGACAGGGAAGCCTGGCATGCTGCAGTCCATGCGGTCGCAAAGAGTCAGACACGACTTAGTGACTGGGCAACAGCAACAACACGGGAATGGGGATGGCAGTTAGTGCCGAGAACTCTTCCTGACTACAGTGAGCTCGGCAGAAACGTCAGCTGCCACCACCACACCAGCATCACCGTCACCGCTGTTACTGGGGGAGCCCAGGAGGCAGAGCCGGGCCTGGGGCTCTGGGTCTTTTCAGTTCAGACTGCTCCCTACCACCTCTCTTTGCATACACTCCCCGATCTGGAAGCGTCTGCAGCTGGCAGGGGCCCAGGGGCTGGAGCCTGTCCAGGCCCCTAACTGGGAGCTTCCGTGTCTCTAAGGCTGTGACCACATCCCTGGGGAGGCCTGGTGCCCCGCCCACCCCTGGCCAGCCTGGCCTCCTGCTCCGAAGTGGAGGAGCTGGTGTGCGGCCAAAGGCTGTGCGGTGATGGGGCGATGCTACAGGGTCACGGTCACGGGGGCCCTGCTGGAGCTCTGAGGGCAGAGCCAGGGATCCCCCTGGCTCTGGTGGGGACTGGGTGGGGCCGAAGCCTGGATGAGGGCCTGACTCCCTGTGCCAGGCCCGCCCCTCCCCCCGCCCCGGGGCAGGCAGCGACTGGCAGAGGGAGATACAGCCAGACAAAGAAGCGGGGCCTGGAGGCAGGACCTGCCTGGCCACCTCAGCTCCCTGCCCAGGAGGCCAGCCCTGCCTGGGGCACCAGAGTGGGCGCCCCCACTGTCTGCCGACCCCTCCCCAGAGCAGTGCTCTTCGTCCTCCCAGCTGCTCAGAGTCAACCTTTACATGCCCACCTGGTCAGCAGACCCCACCGACTGTGCCAGCAAACATATTTGCAGTTTGACCACCTGGCACCCCCCTGGTTGCTGCCACATCTGTGTCCTGTGTTGCTGCAAAGCCTTCTGTCCTCACAGGGTGCTGGGTCTGACCACGCGTGGCCAGTCCTCCACGCAGTCGCTGGGACAACCACACCAAACAAGGCCAGGTGGGGCCCGAGCCCTCTGGTGACTTCCCTCTCATCTGGGTGTAAACCGTCCTTTCTGACCTGGTGTCACCTGCCTGACCTCTACCGCCTCCCTGGGCCTCTCCTGGGCTTGCTCCCACCACAGGGCCTGTGCCCTTGCTTAGAGAATGCTCTTCCCCAGACATCCCTGGGCCTTGTTCCCCAATTCACCCAGGGCTCTGCTCAGATATCTTCTCAGAGGCCAGAACCCGGGATAAAACAGCACCCCCTGCCCTCCTCAGCCCTCTGTTTGTCTACACAGCTCTCACCACCACTTCTGCACCAGACGCTTACTTGCTCATTTGTTTGTCTGAATCCACCTGTGGACGCAGCTTCCCAGAGGGCAGGGTGTTTCCTGCTCTGTTCCCAGGTGGGTGGCAAATGCCCAGGACAGGGCCTGGCACACAGATGTTCCCTGAATACCACTGCATGAATTGAGCCCACAAACACTCCTTCAGTGACAGACAATTAAGACACTCCTCTGGGGCTCCGTCCTCTGGGGCTGACCTTTCGGCCCCTGGAGACACGACACGGGAGGGGTCAGCTCTCCCAGGACACCTGCAGACCCCTGGCTCCCTGATTTCTCATCTGTAAGTGAGCGGGTCCCCCAGGGTCCTCCCCATGACTCTCTGCCTCGGTCATTCTGGGTGTCTGTTTTACCACCCCCACATCCTATATCAGGGCGCATGTTCCGGGGTGGGGAATGGCTAACAGGAATTGTCAGTGGAGATGCAAGCTTAGCCACAAGAACGGCTATGAGGCAAACCCCATGTATCTCCACGTCAGAGTCCAGACACCATCACATCCTGGGGAAAGGAGCCTGGACAAGAGGGTGAGTGGTGGCCCCACGAAAGAAACATCCAAGTCCTAATCCCAGAAACCTCTGAACGCGGCCTTGTTGAGAAAATCGGGTCTTTGCAGATCACGAGGAATCATGCTAAGGATGCCGAGATCTTCCGGATTGAGTGGGGCCTAAATGCAGTGGCGCGTGTCACAGAGAGGGAGTTCTCATGGGGACAGGGAAGGCCGTGTGACCCCAGGGGCAGGGCCTGGAGGGATAGGGTCACAGCCAAGGGAGCTGGAGCCCCCAGGGGCTGGAAGAGGCAGGAAGGACCCTCCTAGAGCCTTGGGGTAAGGCCTGACCACACCTGACTTGGGGCTCTGGCCGCCCCAAGAACCTCCCACAGGAGGACTGTAAGGGATTAGGATCTGCCGGGAAGGCGACTTTATTGAGGATCACCTTTCCTTCCAAGTTTCAGGTCTGGGC
Source organism: Bos indicus (assembly GCF_029378745.1). Classification (NCBI taxonomy): domain Eukaryota; kingdom Metazoa; phylum Chordata; class Mammalia; order Artiodactyla; family Bovidae; genus Bos; species Bos indicus. Next base: position 10,884,582 of record NC_091777.1, on the reverse strand, counting down.
TTTAAGGTCGGCCCCGCCCAGCTCTGCTGTGTCCCAGAGTTGGGGTGCGGCGCGTCAGGGCAGGGAAGTTTCCCAGTGTAGGGCCTACAGGGGCGCGGTGTTTGCTCCAGGAACACGGGGCAGCGCGTGGGGTGCAGCTTGACCTTGGCTGCCTGTGACTGCGGCCTTGAAGCCCCAGTCAGCCCGGCTGTCAACCCTGGAGGCCTTTTATCATGCGAGAACAGACGGTTAGAGTGGCGTTCTACCTACCACGGGCCCTCCGCACGGAGGCGGGGTGCTCCCCAGGATGCGGGGGTGCCACGGACGGACCACTCCCCACCACGGGGCCAGCACTGTGCCTGCCTCGAGTCACGGGCTCCTCGGGAGCTGGGGTTACAGACGAGGAGCGAGAGGCTTGCACAGCTCCCCAAGGGAACCCCTTCACCCAGGAAGCGCAGGGCTGGGGTCACCAGCCAGTGTGGCCACAGCATCCCCGTCCGGGGGCAGCTGAGGTTCCTCTGCAGGACTCAGGGTGACCCGCACCCCCAGGAGGCCCTAGGCCTCCTGCGGGACTCGTTGGCCAGCGACCCTGAATCAGGGCACTTGGGCCGGGCTCGGTCAGCCTGAACAGCGCCAAGGTGGGCGCCAGAGATCCAGGGGAACAGTGGCAGGAGCGGGGGTCCTGCCACTCTCTCTCCCCCAGCCCTGGATCGGCACAGAGTGGGACGCTGGCTGGAGCTGCTTTTTACAGAGTCTATGGGGGTCAGCTCCGGGTGGAGACAGGAGAGATGGTGGTCACTTACGTGGCTGATGACGTGCTTTGGCACCTTCTGCACGTGGTGGGGGAGGGAGGCGTGCGCCAGGGCCTCCCCGTGAGGGCTCCCTTGGCCAGTTATCCCATTTTACTGCTGGGGAGACTGAGTCTCAGGGGTCACGACGCTACCCCTGACCATGCGAGCAGAGCCCAGGGCTCCCTCCTGGGGCCCGAACTCCATAGCCCCCAGGCGTTGCCCTCCACACTCCGGGGCCACAGGGCCTGGCCACCGCCTCTCTGGAGGCCCGCCTCCTCCCCAGTCCCTCCTCCCTGCAAGGCCGCCTTCCTTACCTGATGATGGGAGGGCTGGGTCTGTAGGGCGGACAGGGGACCAGTGCTGGCTGGGGAGGAGTGGGCACCGCGGACCTGGCCCTCCCCTGGGGGACCCCCCCCCACTTGGATGTGGCATCAGAGGAGCGGGGGGGACCGGAGGCTGGGCTGATCTGTTTGTCGCATCATAAAGTCCTGCCCTGGGCTGGCCGGGGCTCTGCAGTGGGGCGCCTGGGAGAGCCTCTGCCCTCAGGACCCTGCTCCCAGGCCAGCTCCCGCCCTTAGCAGCGCCTCCACCATCCTCAGCCTTGTGGGGGGGGGGCACCTAGAAAATGGGAACACCTTGTCACACAGCCAAGAGGTGGAAGCCGCCTGAATGTCCACTGAGAGGGACGGATAGAGAAGATCCTTAAATACAATGGAACACTACTCAGCCGTCAAAAAGAACGAAACCAGGCCATTCTCAGCAGCATGGATGGAGCTGGAGATGATCCTACTAAGTGAGGTAAGCCAGGCAGAGAAAGGCAAATATCATATGATACCACTTACACGTGGAATCTAACACAGGACACACGTGACCTTGTCTATGAAGCTGGAACGGACTCACAGACATAGCGAGGAGGCTGGTGGTTGCCCAGGGGGAGGGAAGGAGTGGGAGGTTGGGGCTAGCAGATGCAAACTATTATAAATAGAAGGCACAAGAAACAAGTTCCCACTACAGCTCAGGGAACTGTATTCGATGTCCTGTGGTAAACCATCACGGAAAAGCATATAAATAAACACGGGGTGTGTGTATAACCGAACTGCCTTGCTGTACAGCAGAGATGGACTCAACACTGCAAATCAACTATCCTTCAATGAAAAAAAATTTTTTTAAAAAGCCCTCTTCAGGTGCCAAGTGGAGGGGGTGGGGAACCATTTTACAGCTTACCTCTGTTCTATAAACTAAAATGATTACAGTCACTTATTGTAAACTCAGTAATGGCCCCACAGCTTGTAAGTAATGATGCAGGGTTAGAGAACCCATGCTAAGTCACTTCAGTCGTGTCCGACTCTGTGCGACCCCATAGACAGCCGCCCACCAGGCTCCCCCGTCCCTGGGATTCTCCAGGCAAGAACACTGGAGTGGGTTGCTATTTCCTTCTCCAATGCATGAAAGTGAAAAGCGAAAGTGAAGTCGCTCAGTCGTGTCTGACTCTTAGTGACCCCATGGACTGCAGCCTACTAGGCTCCTCCATCCATGGGACTTTCCAGGCAAGAGTACTGGAGTGGGGTGCCATGCCTTCTCCGAGAGAACCCATATCTGGGTTCAAATAAAACACATCCTAACCTCTGTTGTCGCAGGTAGTCTTCTGTAATGACAAAAAGGGGGAAAAAAAACACCGTAAAGCAAGTTTTTATGTGCCTGAAGGTCACCCGTAGAGCAAAGACGGCCACACAAAATACGTGTGGGTGTCCCACGGATGGGGTGGTGGGTTGGGCGGTGAGAAGGTACAGGCGTATCTAACTCAGGGGCTGTCCTGTCACTCGGGCTCTGTTCCTGCCAGAACCCCCTGGGTTTCTGCCCTCAGAAAGGCAGGACCTCACGCTGGGACGCTGTGTTTTCCTTCTCACCGGGTCTCTCTTGCCGTCCCCATGCCCCTCTGCCCTGGAGCAGCAGCACAACCCACCCGGCCACCACCCAGCGACGGGCACGGTGGCCTTTTGATTCAAGGACATAAAGGAACATGGAGAGTGTTTCTCTGGGCTTGACTAGCATCACTGCAGGAGGTTTAGGTTGGAGGGACAGAGGTGCTAAGTGTCCATCAGTAAATTTCTCCTGTGTGTGTGTGTGTGCGTGCATGTGTGTAAGTCCATGACCCTGGTAGCCCCCTCCTGCCTGGCAGATGATCCCCACTGCTGCCTCAGTGCACGACCTTCCTTTTCAGAAGGTCAGCTATCGGCCCCTGTGTTACAGGGTGGCAGCCTCGTGATCCTGAGGTCATGGGTAAAAATCTCTCGGTGACAAGGCTGTTTTGAGAATTGCAGAAACTGGAACTGAAAGGGTAGGGGTGTCTGGCACTTGTTTCTACAAGCTCCGTCTCCGTGACTGCACAGTCATGCAGATAAAAAGGTGCAAGTGGTCAGAGTTTTAGACACTTACGGCGTGGGCTTCATTTGGCTCAGTGGGTTTAGGGACCAGCCTGGGTATCTGAGAGCCTGAAGAGGTTGAGAGTACCTGGGGCCCCAAGCTCCCATGTGCTGGCCTCTGAGGATTGTGCTGATGAAAGGGCTGTTTCTCTGCAGGTACAGAGCCTCCACAGCAATTATCTCATAGCCCTGGGAGGGCTGCTAACACTAGCATCCATGCAGGGAGGTCATGTGCAGACCTGTGTACAGATTTTTTTTTATTAGAAAAATTTAAAATATTTATTCAGCTGTACCAGGTCTTAGATCATAGCATGCATGATGTATTTTAGTTGCGGCACGTGCGATCTAGCTCCCTGACCACAGATTGAACCCAGGCCCCCTGCACCAGGAGTGCGGCATCTTAGCCATCGGACTGCCAGGTGAGGTCCTGTGTGCAGGTTTTCAAGTGAAGGTTTAATAAAGCATTTGCAGAGCTCAGGAAGGCCCACAGAGCCCGGGCAGCCCCCAGCATCAGGGTGCCAAGCCCTCGCCAGGTGGAATGGGGAGCCGCCCACCTCCTGGCCTGAATGGGCTGAAATGCCGGATTCTGGGTTCTGCCTGCAGGTGGCTTTCCTTCTGGTCCTCGTACTGGCCGAGGGGCCCTGGGGAGCAGAGCTGCAGGAGCTTCCGTGGACACGCCCAAGGGAGAAGTCCACCATGTGCGTCCAGAGACAGGACCCTTCAGAAGGAAGGTCCCTGGAGTGAGAGGCATGTGCCAGCCTGGTGGCTCTTGGACAAAGCCAGGACCTCACTGAACCCTCTTCCGATTCCCGGTCTTCCAAAGTCTTCTGAGTTCTTACAGATCCTCAAGGGGAACGTCTGTAGATCTGTCTGGTGCTTTGTCCGGTTTTCCCACTCTCTAACATGCATCACAGACGGCAACCATGTTTATCCAGAATTTTATAACACTGCTTTGTTTTTAACGTGTTATTTATTGACACGAGATACTGAGTGTTCCTTAGGGCCATGATGTAAAAATCGCTCCAGTTACCAAACATCTGTAAGTTTGAGGCCACGGCCTCTGCATTTAGCAGGATTTGTGATCTGGGCTCCGTGCTTGAACCAGAAAGTCAGTCTTGAGTCAGCCTGCGTGGAGACCCACCTGCAAGCCCGGGGAAGGGGTGCCCTGGGACACTGGGGAACATCTCCACTCCTCTCCAATGGAGACAGACCGCCAGCTCCAGCTGGGGGCCCTGAGAGCCCTGGGGCGGGGGGCAGGGGTGGGTGAAGCTTTGGGGCAGCAGGCTTGCACAGCTCGGGTCACGCAGCCCCTGTGCGAGGACGGGGCGCCTGCGGCCTCTGGGGGCAGGCTTCAGGGGCTGCCGGGATACGTGGCTTTGTTACTTTGTTGTTGCTTAGTTGCTAAGTTGTGTCAGACTCCTTGCCAGCCCATGGACTGTAGCCCGCCAGTCTCCTCTGTCTGTGGGATTTTCCAGGCAAGAATACTGGAGTGGGTTGCCATTTCCCTCTCCAGGGGATCTTCCCGACCCAGGGATCGTCTCCTGCCTTGAAAGTGGATTCTTAGGGCGGAGCCACTAGGGAAGCCCACAAGTTGCGGTTAAAGGGCCCAAGTTCAGGAAAGGAAGGGGCAACACCTCCATCTAGTGGTGAGTGGTTGCACAGCACCCATGATGCCCGCGATTGGGTTCCAGGCTTGGAACCATTTTCAACATAAGATTGGCCTCTGACCCTGCATGACAATGGCAAAGGGGGATTTGTGGGCTTCTTCCCCGTTCTGCCACTGCAAGTCACCACCATGGGGCTACCGCACCTAAGAGCTTGCGTGTGGTGGACGCCGTGCTGGGCTCCAGACCTGCCTGCCAAACCCCCTTGCACAGCCCTGGCGTCCCGTAAAGACTGCGTTCACCGCCAGGCGGGGGCCTTGGGGACACTGTGCAGCTCAGGGGAGGGGTAAGTGGGGCTGTGGGGAGGAGAAGCATGTCCTTGAACTTCCCCTTTCTGGTTTGAAGGGAGCCAGCCCCAACGGGTCTCAGGTCACGGGGCAGGGCTGTTAGAGCGGCCCCCAGCCCGTCCCCCTGGGTCAGTGGGGACACGACTCCTGTCACAGCCCCCACGGGGTCTCACACTGAACGCACGTCATTACCCAGGCTGCGCCTGCACCCACAGCCTTCCACCAAGGCAGCTGGGACCATGCTTCCTGGGTGGATTTAGAGGAAGTGAGGTCCTGTGGGTTCCTGCAGGGGGAGGGACAGTGCCCTGTCCCCACACAGCAGCCCCAGGGGGCAGGACCCTGTGGGGAGAGCCAGGGCCGGGGGCCACACCTGCCCAGGAGACCCTGCCCTTAAGGGGGGCAGCAAGGCTCAGGGTGCGGGGCGCCCAGGGTGAAAGCCAGAGGTCCCTCTGCAGGTGTTATTGTCAATACCTGCATGTGCATCCTCAGTGGGCAGACCAGCCATCCAAACCCGGACACTTCTGAGAGGGAAGAGACTCTCTTGGAACGACGATGCCCAGCACAGGGGCACCTGGGACGGGGGCCGCCCCAGGCAGGCAGGGACGATGGTCACGCCTGTCATCGGGTGTGCAGGTGCCAAGGAGAAATGTAGATGGAGATGAGGTTCTCCAGGGAAGAAAAGGGGGCTCCTGGGATCAGGCCTTAAGAACGAGACTCAGCAGTGGGTGGGAGACAGCATGATGGCTGGGGGTGCACCTGCTGGGGCTCTGAATGATGGCAGAGCGGGCTGCCCAGCTTTGATCACTGCTGGAGGGTGCCCGCTGGGTCTGCTCTGCAAGGGCTGCTGGGGGCGCTGGCCAAGCTGCTGAGAGGTGGACCCGGAGCGGGTGAGGCCTGTGGGGTCCTCTCTGGGGCAGCGCGAAGCCTCTTCTCTCCCAGGAAAACAGTGTTTGGAATACTTAAGGCAGCTCTCTGGTCTCCCCCTTCCCTGCCACAGTTATTGAGGTGGGACTACATTATGCCTAGGGCTCACCATCTGAGGCACATGAATGAGGAGTCATTTCTCCAGTGGACAGAAAACTCCTCCTGAGCCCTGGCTACGAGCCAGCAGATTCACAGGAACTTACTTGAAACGGACAAGCCTGGAGGTTCCAGCCTTTGTCACCCACACACAGCAGGCTCTGTGGCAGGTGGGTTACGGCCCACCCTTCCCTTCCCTTCTCCTGGGAACTGCCCCTGCCACTGGTCACCTCTTGTCGCCACGAGAACAGTGGACGTGGCTCCACTCGACAGGTTGGGAGATGAAGTCGTCTTCCCGCTGGACCACTTGCAGGGCCTGTCTCCTCACTGCTCCACCCTGGCCAGGGCTGTCAGGGTGATTAGAGGTGGGGTGTCCCCGAGAGGTGGTCCCTGCAGTGGTGGAGATGTGGGCAGACCCCAGGGCAGAATAGGGTCCCCAGCAAGTAGCCCGAGGCCTTGGAGGGGATGTGGGGTCCGGGTCAGGACCCCAGAGCACGCTCTGCTCCTCCCTGCTTGGCGGTCCATGCTGCCTCCACCCACATGATCAGCTGCCCTGCGTCCAAGGGGACGGGGGTCTTCTGGGCCGATGCTGATGCTGTTTGCCCTGAACTGTCTGAGCCTGACCCAGGACACCCTGACTGCTCAGATTTTAGAGAAGCCGCTTGGCTGACACCTTCCCAGGAGCCTCCCCCTTGCTGGAATGTCACTGTCACAGGACGTGCCCACCCCTGGCCAGGCTGCCTCCCTGCACCCGCCTCGCGCTTGCCGGGTGCTGGCCTCTGGCTCCGGGGCTTTGCTCGAGCAGTGGGGTCGGGATGCAGGGCAGTGCAGACAGCACGGGGCAGGTCTGGCTCGGGCCCAGTTCCTGCCTGGGTAGCTGCTCAGCCCTCCCCGAGCCTCGGTGTCCTGTCTGCGAATGAGAGTCATTCCCTCAGGCTTCAGGGTGGGAGGCACGGGGAGCGTCTGGCCCAGAGCAGAGGTCAATGCAGTTTCTTCCTCCTTTTCTCAGTGATGAAGAACTGTCTAGTCAAGGGACTTTCCTGGCAGTCTTCCTTGTTGGGACTTCACCTTTCGGTGTGGGGAGCTGGGGTGGGGGGTTGTGTGTGTGGGTTTGACCCCTGGTTGGGAATCTAGGATGCCACACGCCTCACAGCCAAGAAACCAGGGTATAACGCAGATGCAACACTGAATATAACACATTCAATGAAGACTTAAAAAATGGTCCACATTAAAAAAATATTTAAAAACATTAGCTAGTCAAGAAATGCAATTTGAAAAAAAAAAAAAAAAAAAGAGAGACCTGGGGCCACCTCTCCTGCTTTTTCTAAACTGTAAAGAACACAGCAGCTCTGTGTGGTGATGAGAAATTATGGGGACGCTTCTGTTTCTATCTGAGAACAGATCAAGATGGACTTTATTATTCCAATGAATGCCCTACAACTCAGTTAAAAATCAGAAAGAGACAGTTAGCTCCATTTAAATCTTAAACGTACCTTATGCCTAATTTAGAACAAAGCTCAGAGTAAGCTGTTGATCGCAAAAGGGCTAAGAGATCCTCCACCCTTTTAAGCCACGTAGAGAAGGTGGCCCCCTTCTGCAGAAGTGTAAAGCCCCTAGGTGACGGAGAGAGGGCAGAGTTGTGCAACCCTGAGCTCCCAAGATCTGGAGGCAGAGAAGGTCCAGCCCTCTGAGATGAAAGATGTGAGGTAGAGGGTGGGGGTGGGGGGGGGGAGGGCAGGCAGGAGAGAAGTGGGGGGCTGGTATCTGAGTGACTCCAGCCAGCACGGAGGAGCAAGCTCAGGGCCTGTTAGACAAGGTTCCGGCTGGAGAGCTCTGAGCTCGGGCCGAGCTGCTGAGGCCCCGGCCCCTCACCTGACAGTGTGGCGCTGCTTAGTTACTGGGGCGGCGAGGACGCCTCAGCGCACAGAAGCTCCTGGGGACAGACTAGTCCACTGAGTCAGTCAGCTCGTAGGGCAGAAGCCAGGAAACCCTCACGACGCTAATTTCCAGACAGACCTACACCCAGGTGAGTGTGACGATGGTCCCAGAGTCCAGATGTACGAATGTGTGAGACCCAGTGGGGCATGAACACTCAGAGCATAGCAGCCTCCATACCCACCCATCCAGCATGCATCACCAACCCATCATCCACCCATCATCCACCCATCCCATCATCCATCCACCCATCCATCCATCCCATCATCCACCTATCCATCCATCCCATCATCCACCCATCCCATCATCCATCCACCCATCCATCCATCCCATCATCCACCTATCCATCCATCTCATCATCCACCCATCCACCCATCCCATCATCCACCCATCCCATCATCCACCCATCCATCCATCCCATCATCCATCCATCCATCCCATCATCCACCCATCCATCCCATCCATCAATTCCACCATTTTCCCAGCACCCATCCAGCATCCTTCATCCAGTCTTCACAGAGCACCTAATGTGAGGCTATAAGAAATAAGGTGTGACAGAAATGGAAAATTATCGATGACTGTGGAAGCTGGGTGATCAGCACACAGGGTTATACTACAGGGTTATACAAGCACACAGTTATACTATTTGCCCACTCTTGTGTCTTCTGTTTGAAGATTCTCACCTACGAGGTTGAACAGAGACAAGGTGCGGAGTGCGGGAACTGGGGACTGCAGTCTCAGGCCCCGCCTGCCACATGCAAGCAGTCAGTGCCTGAACTCTTTCCAAGCTCTGGGGAGCGGTGACATTAGGCCCGCAGAGCCCTAGTGCCTCCAGCATCAGCTCCAAGCAGCACCCAGAAGGAGGACCCTGCTTCCACCAGGACACAGAAAAAGCAGTTTCTAGCTGTGACGGAGGTCGCGTTATGTGTTACTAGGCCCCAAGCGGCACGCTGAAGCCACAGAGAAGGCGCAGGGATGGGTCTGGAAGGCGAAAGGCAAGGAAAGTGGGGGACCTGCCGCCTGATTCAACACCACACCCCCTGCACCCCCACAACCCCCTTCGCCTCTGTCCTCAGGCCACCCGCTCCAGGCCAGCTTCACAGAGACCAGACGTGCCTGCGGGCTGGCTGGGGACCAAGGGCACAGGTAACGAGGCCTCGGACCTCAAAGACAACCGTCACGCGACAGTGAATAGCCATGCGTTTAATGCCTCACAGAACAAACTTGTTCTCTGCTATGAAGTTCATTATGAACTTGAATCACTGTGACTGTCGAGTCTAGAATCCAGGTTAAATCCCGGGCGACGACAACTCTTGTGTCCAATAATTTAACCGAGTGAAGTTTGTGTAGATTCGCAAACCTTTTCATATATCTCCAGAATTTAACTGGTGAGACGTAGCAAGCCCTCCACCCCGCCGCCATTGGTGGAGAGAGTCGGCTAAGGCGACCACGGCTGAACCGTGTTCTGAGCTCAGAGGAACATCCGTTGTCATCTGGGCCATCTGCCCGGGGCCTGGCGCCCACCCTGCCCTGGGACGAGAGCTGGCTTCTGAAGGCCGTGCCAGGGTAGCGGGGCAGGCTGAGGCCCTGACGGAATCCCCGGGGGAGGGCCCCGCATCCCCACCCAGCCCACAGCCACCGATACCCACCACCACCCGGCAGTAACACGCCTTCCCTCTCGCCGTGGAAGCCGGGGCCCGGCCTCCCGGTGTGAGCCCGCCACAGGCCAGAGACCACAGTTCAACTCCGCTTTACTCTAGAAGTGCCTCTGGGTGCACAGCCCCACGTCCCCACCCCCGGGAAATCATCGTTTCCTGGGCTGGGGGACGTCGGTCGGCTTCGGTGAGCGTGACGCTAGAGTTTGCTGTTCTTCTGGAACTGCGCCACCAGGCTGAGGACCTGCTCGGAGGCCTTGATGCTCTTGGAGCCGAGGTAGGCGGTGCTGTTGGCGGCCGTGTCCTCTAGGAAGTAGCGGTAGTTGACCATCAGGCCGCAGGCGCCCGTGACGCCCTTGAGGCTGACGTCGGCCAGCCAGTTGATGCGCCAGAGCACGGCCCCGTTCTGCAGGTGGAAGTGGGCCACGGGGTTGAGCGCGTAGCCCCGGTGCTTCTCCCCGTACAGGTACCAGGCGCACAGCCGCATCAGCGGGGCTTGCAGTGCCCGCGCCAGCTGCTCCGACTGCGCCCACTCGCTGCTGCTCAGCAGCGTCTGCAGCGTTTCAAGCGCGGGGCCGCCCGTGAGCTCGGCGATCTCCTGACTCTCGGAGTCTGTCAACAGTCCGCTCCGCCCGTGCTCCTTGGCTTTGGACTTGAGTAGCCCCAGGAGCCACTTGGTGAAGCCGGGGATGGGAGACAGGCTGGAGAAGGCGCCCAGCGCGGGGAACTCCTTCTGCAGGCGCGGGGGGTAGGGGAGGAGGGGGAGAGAACACACACACGCGGTTCAGGGCTGAGGCACGGACACGGACACCCCCGCGTTTACGGCCAACGTGTGGCGAGCCTCCGGGTGCTGCCGCGTGGCGGACGGGCACCATGTGCGGCGGGCTACTCTCACAGCAAGAATCTGCCATGTGCAGGAGTTCTGGAGGCGTCCTGCGGCCCCAGGACAAGCCTCCCCTTGTGGTGTGTCCACCTGTACCGCCATCCGTGCAAGCAAGCTGGGGGTCTCGCCTGAAATCGGAGGGGTGGGTTGCTGTGGAGTAGGGGCCTGAATAGAGCCCACCAGGGGCCGCTCAGGGACTCTGCTGAGGCAGCATAATCGGGTTTGGTGCTCCGCACACTGTTGAATGAATAACTGATCACCTAACAATACCAATGGGGGCGGAGGATGGGGCGGGGGCGGGGGGCAAGGGCAGGTCTCCACATCAGATAACACGGTTCAATCACTGCTGTTCAAATCGCACAGCGTCCTCAATGCTCGTTTCACAGAAGCCAGAATTTTCCAACTGAAAATGTAACATACGCTCACGCCAGAAGAAGCATCTTAAAGTTCAGGACAGAAGCAAAGGAAGCAGCGCTCCAGTACTCTGAGCTCTCCAGGCGACAGAGAGGAGTCCTCTGTCTCCTGGCGGTGTTTACAAGGCTGAGACAGCTCTCTCACATCCTGCTGTCTGGATTTACATGACAAGGATTTACAGTCCTCTTCGTCCTCACTCAGGATCCAGAACCACAACTTTAACAACAGGATGCTCTTAAGACGACCCCCGGACGCTCCTAACCCTGCTCCCCCCATCTTTCATAACCCGCCACGCAGACCTCTGTGGGGACAGGGCTGTGCTTCTCTCCAGACTCCCCGGACGGCCATCCCGCTCCCAGCCCAGATGGGGAGCGGACGTCAGCGGGCAGCGCAGCTCCTGGGCCGCAGGACTCAGGAGCAGAGCTCGTGGGCGGGTCCCGGGCCAGGCCTCCTCCTCCGACTGCCTTCCTGACCCTCTTGCTCGCTCCCCCAACCCCACCCCCATCATCAACACCTTCAGCAGAGAAGCAGAAGAAAAGAACTCAAGAGTAACTAGAACAAGTGGCTCTTATCACCTCTGGGGAGAGCGCAGCAGGGTCTGAATCTAGAAGCTGATGCCCAACTGCATCCTGAGAGCTCAGATGTAATGTGAGGAGTCTACCGCGAGACGGTGTCTGAATTCCACCCTGGCCCATCCCTCTCTGAGGGGCTGCAGAGGCCGCCCCATGTATGGAGACCACAGGCGCAGAGAACACCGCTCTCAGAGCCCATTCCTAACCGTCTAATTATTTTACCTAAAAATGAGACTCTATGCATGACAGTTTGCCCCAGCCCCTTGTGAGGTGGTTTTAAACAGCCCAGACCCACAGTGGACCAGACGTTTGTTTCCCAGGGCAACTGAGAGAACCTCGTGTCAGCGTTCGAACCCTCCAGCTGCCTGGCCTGAGCTCGGGGCTCCCTGCTGACCACGAGTGGCTGAGGGTGGCTGGGCGGTGCTTGTCAGGGCCAGGACTGGACCATGGGAGCCTACTGGTGACCGCGTGCCAGGAGGAAGCGGCCCCACCAGCCCGGGCGCAGGGATCCTTGCAGATGCCGCCGCCCTTGGGACGCATCTGAGCCTCCTGGTCCATGAGAGGCTAGTTTTGGGGGCCTTTTTCTCAGCATGCCTTCCACCTCCCGAGGCGTCTCAGGGCTCCTAGGAGCTGCCAAGGGGCACCCCTCCTGCTCACCCTGGCCTGGAGAGTCACCTTGTCCTTGAGATGAGGGCAGGACTCCTCGGCCACCCCAAGGCGGGGATGCACAGGGTGGGACCAGCGCCCAGCTCGCTCACCTGCAGCTCCTTCACCACCCGCTTGATGAGGAAGGCGCCCAGCTCCACGCCCTGCAGCCCCTGCTGGGTTAGGCTCAGCGAGTAGAAGATGGCCGTGGTGATCTTGTTCCGCTCCTCCGTCTCTGATGGGGGGCACTCCTTTACTATGATTGTCTGGAAAACACAAAGGACCCCAGGGTAGAGAGAGAGTCTCCCCTGACTCCCCAGACCAGCTCCAGAGGCTACACGTCCTGAGATCTCTCTGGAGGCGGTGGTCTCACAACCTCTGCGGCTGTGTGCCCAGCGCCGTATCATTTCCATCACTTCAAATTCTCATGCAAACTGTGGAATCATGACTCCTGGCCCTTAGGCCTCTCTGGGGCCTCCGTGCAAAACACTCCTCTTGAGCCCTGGAGAAGCACGCTGGCCCTCCTCCAGGGCCACGGGGCCCCACTCTGGGTCACCTGACCTGCACCGAGGGCACACAGGTACCTGGATGCTGCTGGAGATCTCGCTGGTCAGGGCCACATGCAGGACGATCAGGGGTTCCCCTGGCGTCGAGCAGTGAGAGAAGAAGTAGCACCTCCGATAGGGCCCCACGCGTCGCTTCATGTCCATCCAGGTTTTCACGGGGTGCACGGCCTCAGCCCTGGTGGGCACGAGACAACGAAGAGAGACAAACGTCACAGATCACGGATCAGATAGCCGGGGCAGAGTCCTAGTCGGCTATTCACTCAGGTCAAAGAAACCCTGTAAATACAGCTTCGAGGGACTCGGGAGGAAATTCAGAGAAGATCGCTTTAGCATGAAGCGGTACAGACTGAGAGGAACCAGAGCGGGTGATCGTCTTACACACAAAACTGTGCTCTTGGCCCGGGTCTTAAAGCCTGGTTCGCCGGGCCCTGGGGGAGCGGTTGTGCGCCGGATTTTCACACAGGGGCCTGACCAGATGCCTGTTGCTGGGGGTCCTGCGTCTGCTCTGAATCTCCGAGGTCTGAAGTCATCGCTGCCTGTGGACACGCGTTGCCTGGCGGGTTCTGCTAGTCCAGCCACCTCATCCACCGCTGCTGTTTCAACACGAGGCACAGCAGCAGCACTGTATGCCAACCCGCCTTTCACGGTGTCCAGGGCAGGCTGGATTCACTCACTGTATTGTGAGTTTGGAGATTCTTATCCAAGGGAGACATTTTAACAGCTGGTTGGGATGATGCTGTCTGGGTGACTAATGCTCACTCTTGGTCTGTGAGTCTGGGCAGCTCTGATCATGGGGTTCTTTGGGCAGAAGTGGGCTTGAGAGCTTTCTTTCTTTCTTTTAGACGTTTATTATTATCATTTATTTTTTGGCTATGCCGTGTGGCATGCAGGATCTTAGCTCCCTGACCAGAGACCAAACCCGTGCCCCCTGCAGTGGAAGCAGAGAGTCTCAACCACTGGACTGCTGAGGAAGTCCCCCGAGGGCTTTAACTATGAGCACGTAGCCGAGACCCCTCGTGCAGGTTCACTGGCAGAAGGACCCGTCTCTACCTGTGCCCTTTTCTCCTCGTGGTCTCGGCATCATCTGCCAGGACAGCCACCCCTGGGAATACCGTGTTTGGGTTTTATCAGGCTCGGGAGGAAACGTACATGGGTGGGGAGGCGGGGGATGGAGGCTGGCTTTCAGCTGAAATCTAAGCAGAGCAGCAGCGTCACACTCACTCGCTGATTCTCTGGAGCACTTCGCACGGGGAATGCCAGGTGACCCGCTCCAGGTTCAGGAACCCCGAGGAAAACCACTCTGAGAGCATGTTTTTCAGCACCCCGTTCATTTCCTGAAACGGAGAGGAGAGAACGCTGACCTTCCGTGGGGAAGATGTCCAGCCCATCCCCGAGGTGCTGCTGGGAATCAGACACAAAGTCGGGCAGGGGTGTGTGCTGAGACAGCCGGACAGACGGAATGCAGCGCTATCCCTTCTCTCCTCCCACCGGTAAGACAGCCGACTGGAGTGTTCTAGCTGAACCAAGTTCCCCAAGTCAGATAACATGTTCTGGCTCATTTGCCACCGTGGACACAGCTACACATGTGAGTTAAGCTCACGCTGAACAGTGTGTCGTGGAGCGAATGTGGACACCCTCTCAGGACCATTCTTTGATTCACCAAGACACCCATCCTTCTTTCTTAAGAGAAATAAGTGCTGGCTCCCAGCCCCACATTTAGACAACTCTAAGGTGTGTGCGTGTTTTCCTATTTTTAATGTCTCGGAACTCAGGACCCATCTCTAGAGTGACGGCAGGTCATGGCTGAATCGGCAGCATTCTTTCCTTCCCTGAGTGGCCATAGAGTAATAGTGCATCTGGCAATCTGTGCATTTAAATTTGACATTATTCTAATTTCACTTTTTTACAGCAAATCTGCTTCCCAAAATGATCTGAGTCAACTTTACCATCAGAGATACATTCACACTGAGACTCTGAGGAAGACCAGAATGAGAGGTGCAGGAGGAGAGGACGCGGCTTAGTCTGGTGATCTCAGGCCAAATAAGTGGCAAGCTTTGTAACAGCCAGAGAGGAGGGACATCCAAAGCAAGAGACACGGCTGTTGTTCCTCAACAGTTGTGTCCCTTTCTTCCAAATCTACAGAAGCCTCACTTTTTAGCTGGGCACAAGGATGTTCAGAACAAAGCCTGCACGGCAACTGAGGGTAGCCACATCACTGAGTTCTGGCTACTCAGATGTAAGCGGAGGTGTTCTGTAGCAGCTTTTGGGAACCTTGAAAGATGGCAGGAGCAGCCCTTTGCTTCTCTTTTTCTTTGTCCTTCCCACTGCAGGTTGGAAGGTGATGTGATGGCTAGAGCTAAAGCAGCCACCAGGGGCCGTGAGGTAACTTTGAGGATGAAAGTTGTTCAGGGAAGAGCAACAAGCAGAAGTCTGGGTCAACGGAGGGCACCACAGAGCAGGATCAGCCCTGGGCTGCCCACCTCCAGACTTCTAAATGAGAGGCAAGCTTCTCTTGTTCAAACCACTATTGTTCTTGAGTCTCTGTTATTTAAGATGAGCTACATACTACACTGAATATTATTACTGAGTAACAGCAAACATCTCCGTTTGTCTGGTACAGAACTGACCTTATGAATCCCTGTATAGGAATCACAAAGACCATGATGGATAACACCTATAAAACTGTACACAAGCTAAGAAACTGTTATAGGGCCAGTTCACATTCTAATCCATGCTAGAAGCTCAAAGGACTCAGAACCTGGTCACTTGAGGATACATTGCAGGCATGGAGTTGGTGGCTCAGAAAGGGTTTCAGAATGAAGTGAGGGCCACCTTTAAACACTGAAGGCCTGGGGCACAGAAGAGGCCCCATGGGGCCGAGAAGTTGGGGGTTAAGTCATCTAGGACCAACTAGGGGAGGCAAAAGTCAGACTCCACGTAAAGAAGAACATTCGTGTAGCTGGGGCTGCCCACGGAGTTCCTCCTGGCAGAGAGCGGCCCTCCCCATGGGATGACACGGGCACAGGGTGGGCAAGAACACGGCAGAAATGTTTTGATTAGAGGGCATGTGACCTCTCATTTCTCTTCACTCTTTACCCCACGGTCTAGTCTCCTTCACTGGGCTCTCAGCTCCATAAGCGTGGAGGTCATTTCTGATTCATTCCTCTGGTTCTCAAAGCATCAGTGGGGTCTCCCACGTGGAAGATGATAACGGATTGATGGCAAATGGAAAAGAGAAGACACCCTGGAGAACAGCGACTAGAAGCAGCAGGGGGAGGAAGGGATGGCTTTCTGGTCAACACAGATGGCCTCTTATAAAACTCTCTTTCCTGCATGGACTACAGTGGTTCAGTCTTCCTGGGGTCCTTGCACACTCTAGAGTGTGCACTAAACACCAGCACCCTCTCCCCAGAGAAATGCAAACACATTAGTAAAACTCTGTATAGAATTTCCTGGGTTTCATGGACCCCTTTGAAACTCATCTATGGATCATCCCCAGGGGTCCCTGGATCCCAGGCTGGGGACCTCTGCTCTGAAAGGTCAGGAATGGACCAGTCGAGTTCCATGTAGGATGTACTGGCATCTCTGTGACACATATAACAGGAAAAAGCTGGGAAAAAAATCTAGCTTCAGTGGTAGTTCAGTTCAATTACGAAAGGAATGGTCTGGCTGATGGAAGTGGCCTCCTCTCTAAGTCCCTTCGTTCTATTCTGGGCTACTGACAGCTATAAAATGTGACACTGGACACGAGATCTGGGAATCTAGGTTAAAGGTGACCCATCTCCCCCGCTCAGGGCCACCAGGACCGCAGCTGTTCAGGCTGGAATCAGGCGCCGAGGGCAGTAAGGCTGCTGGATCTCTGACCGTGGAAGGAGAGGGAACGGGCATGTGTGTGTCAGCCTCAGGAATTCAGAAACTTCATCGGCAACCCAGGACTTGAATGTGCCAGCTGCTGGCACAACATTCTTCTGTACAAATAAGCTCACCTCTTAGTCTGGCTGACAGAACTCAGTAGGACCACGAGGATCACCAGGGTAATTACAAACAGGACAAGCCACCAGGGAGCTCACGACGCTGTCTTGGGCTGGGTGCGGCGGCGGTGCTGGGGGCCTGGCTGGGGAAGAGCTCGGTCCCTTCTCCTATTTCTGCCTGGACTTCTTTTGAGGTTTCCACAGCCTTCACCATATTTCCGTGTTCACGTTTCCCATCATTTCCCAAATGCCAGGCCCACTCTGCACATCGCTGATGGTGCCTACACTCTCTGCTAGAACGGGAGTTCCCTGGGCTTCATCGGGGGTTTTATCTGTAAGAAACGTAACTCTTCAACCTAAAAGGGCTTTTGGAAAGAATTCTGTGTCTGTAACCAGGACACACAGGAGGCACGCTCCACCCTGCAAAACGCACACACTGTGTCCCCTGCTCAGTGCGCGGTTGACGCACAACTACAAGTTCACAGGGCGTCCCCTTCAGGAGGAGAGCAGCTGACAGGTGGCCTGGACTCACGCCTCGGAGCCCAAAGCCCTCCTCAGGAAGGAACACGCAGATTCGGGCTTCTGGTCACACGCCTAGGTGTCAGAATTAGCCTCTCAACTCACTTGGAACTTCAATAGAGAAGAACTTTTTTTAACAAAAAGAACATTTTGATCTTGTAAGCCAAGGCACTGCTTCTTTTTCAGCTTAATTAAAGCTGCTTTGTGGGTTTGATATCACCCCCTGCCATCCCACCCCCGCCACCAACAATGGATGACTGATTATTCTTCTATCTCCTATGGTTAAAACTCGGTGAGGGTGGGCAGGGGGAGGTCCTGTGATCAGAGAATTCAAGGACAATGACAAGTCCCTTTCCTACAGAATTCTTAACTATGAAAACAACTAAAATGCCTCTTGGAACAACTCCATTAAGATCAGTTCACTTACTACCATCCAAGAAGTTCTACAAAGCAGCATCAGATGGACAGACCACAGCAGCGGGGACTTGGGATGGATCAAGAAGTCCCAGGCTGACCCTCTGAGATGCTCAGGCTCCTCATGACCTTCTAAGTAACAGGTGGCAAAGTCCAGCTTCTCAGCAGTGGATCAGCTATCTTGAGAACCCAGCACAAACGTTTCACCTTTGCCAGGTTGTACGAACTTTCCCCATAGCACTTGCATCTTCCCTGCAGAGACTTGACACTGACTCTGAACTTCCTATCGAGAAGAATTAAGAAACCTTATCTGATTTAAATTATCTGACAAAGGTTTGTGTAGTCAAAGCCATGGTATTTCCAGTAGTCGTGTATGGATGTGAGAGCTGGACCATAAAGAAGGCTGAGTGCCGAAGAATTGATGTTTTCATACTGCGGTGCTGGGGCAGACCCTAGAGAGTCCCTTGGATACCAAGGGGATCAAACCAGTCAATCCTAAAGGAAGTCAACCCTGAATCCTCACTGGAAGGACTGATTGCTGAAGCTGACGCTCCAATACTTTGGCCACGTGATATGAAGAGCCGACGCACTGGAAAATACCTGGATGCTGGGAAAGGTTGAAGGTGGGAGGAGAAGGCGACGACAGAGGATGAGATGGTTGGATGGCATCACCGACTCAATGGACATGAGTTTGAGCAAGCCCTGGTAGGTGGTGAAGGACAGGAAAGCCTGGCGTGCTGCAGTCGACGGAGCTGCAAAGAGCTGGACATGACTGAGCGAGTGAACAACAGGAACAAGGTAAGGGATCCACGCCTGCCTAGACTCCTGCCTGGGGCTTCACGCTGGGCTCCACAGGGATGGAAGTGTCAGGCTTCTAGAACCTTCCTCTATCTCCAATTATCACAGCCCTCGGTCAGAGACAAACACTGGTAAGCATGTTTTCAGCCGAGCTCCACGGCACCTCTTGGGGCATTCCTTAGGAGAAGCAGACTGACTTTGGGCAGACTGTCCGCTGGCAGCCTCTCACCCCAGCGCAGAGCCTGCTGGCCCAGGACAGTGAAGGGACTGGGCAGCAGTCACCTAAAATCACGCTTCTAACCAGAGGACACCAGCCCGTCCCCCCCCTCCTGGTGTGCCTTCCACGGTACCCACTATTCCGTGTGAGATACCCAGTCAGCCTCCTTTTGGGCCTACCACTTGCCGGCGGTTATTCTAAAAATGCCTCTGTGCTCACAAGATCCAGTAACCAAGAAGCTCTGAGATCCAGCAGACTGAGTCCACAGCAGGGTAATGCCCAGGCCTGAGCCCCAAGCAGCTCTGGTTCACCAGAGATTACCTGGCAGCTCCAGAGGCCGGCAGGGTCCAGGGGAGAAGTGCACCTGTGTGATGGGGTGCTGGCCCCTGGGGATGCAGGGCTCCCACTCTAAAGCTTCGAGGGCCAAACCTCTGCTGGTTGCCTACACTGAATTCCTAAAAGCTAAAAGCTCTAGCTGCGCTGCCTCTTAAATGTTGCTGCAAAATCCCGAATCAAACAGAAGAGATGGGATCAAGATGGGCCAAACACACTAGGTGATTCTGGGGGCAAATTACTGCATCAGGTCCCCATGACGACTTCTATGGATTAAAAAACCTGTGTCGAGGGGAGGAAGTAAACTAGTTTAGTAACTAATGTCTCAGCATCGGAGAATGGAGAACCGGAGGCCACATCAGGAACTGCCCAGGGCGAGGCAGCCCCACTGTTGTGTAGGATGAGTCTTAGCCGCAAAGAAACCTTCCACGGCCCCCGGGGCTTGGTTCCAAGCTCAGACCCTTGAGTGGAGCAGTCTGACCTCGGGACAAATGGGGGCGATTAGTTGCCAGGTTCCCTGGACGCTGGGGCACCCAGGAGTCCAACTTACACTTCATCATTTGGCTACACAGGACAAGGTTCCCAGTTTTCCAGGAGCTGATCATCTAGTTGCAGGGTAACAATACATTTAAAGGCTAGATTCTGTGGTTAACGTGTCTGAGTGGTACAGACAGTTACATGCCTATGAAGCACAGAACGGGGTGAGGCCACCCTGAGCTGGACTAGCTGGAAAAGTCCAAAAAACGAGCTGGGGGTAGAGGTGGCTCCTACTCTTAACAGGAATCATGAGGGATGCGGGTTCAGGAACTTTCCATCCAAGAGAGAGCCTAGCTGGAGAGGAGGGTCCGTGCAGGGGAGAAATGCTGGGGGAGTTGGGATGTGCAGCGTGGCCGGTGGGCAGCAAAAATGCCAAAGGACAGACACTGATGGCCAGCCTTCCGGCCACGCGAAGTTTGATGATTTTTTTTTTTTCAAGAGAAGAGTAGAGACTGACCTGTGGCTTCAGAAGACGGTGGGTGCCGAGGTGGCTGGTATGAAGGAAGCTTGCACAGTCTTAGAAAGATAAACACACTCACAACTAGAGAACATTAAACTCCTGACTCAGGGAAACCAAATAAAACAAAGCCATTAAATGAGTGGGTTGTCTCACCTTCCCTTCGGTTTTATAGGAGAAGGCACATTCTAAGAGACTAAGCCAGCTTCGATCTGGTTAGGCCGTCAACTGAGAGTCGGAGTGCCATGATGGAGTGCACACCTGCAGCTGCGGCGGCAGGGCTTGGGCGGAGGCAATCTTACCAGCTCTGCGCTCTGGGGGCTGCACTGGGACAAGCTTCAGTCACCTCATCTGTCAGGCAGTCCCCACGTCTCGCTGAGGATGAAATGAGCTAGTGAATGGAAGGCACTTACACCTACTGTGTCTGCGGTTAATCTTCGTATACTCGAAGGGAAGCTCCCGGACCACGCCACCGTGGAGCCTGGAGCATGCCTGGGACAACACAGCCAGCCCATGGATGGCTGAAGGGGTGGACGGATGGGCAGAGGGGTTCACTGTGGGTCAGGTGACAGACATCCCACCTGATTCTCAAGTCTCCTATGCAATGAGAATTTAGTTTCAGAAGGCTTTCAGGAGCACTGGTCTCTGCCTCAAAGGAAAAAAAAAAAGTCTGTTTGGATTGCAGACTAAACCCAAGACACTCTTGGGAGGAATGGGTATGCCCACAGGGTGTGGAACACAAGGTCTCAGCCTTTCAGATGGGGATTTAATTGGGAACACTCAATTTAACACACTCAGAATCCAAGACTGACTTGGTGCTAACGCAATAGACCACCAAGGTTCTCAGCTTGGCCCTAGGTAACACTTAGCGGTGTAGATCAGTCAGCTACTAAGAGCAGTCAAATCATAGCCTCTATCATCACCCCGAGATTAATCCTAACTACACCCAGTTTTAATGCATCTACGGCAAAGAAAGTTTCTTATACACACCAGAACTCATATACCATGACGGGATATAAAGTGTAGCCTATAAAACCCAGGGAATTTGGATTTGGGTAGTGGTCAGACATTCTTATTTGCTCTGAGTTCTTGGTCAGGTCATGTGAACTTATCTGACCTGTTTCTTTTACTGTAAAAGGTGACATATCACTTCCCCAAGAGTAAGGATATGAACAGGAAAACCATTATGCCAGGTGTTAGGCGTTCTTAAAGGAATCAGGACATAATCCTTTTAACTGTTCACTTCTTTTCCAAGCCAACTGAACTCGATAAAGTTCTGAATGTCAAAACTTTTCTATAACGTTTACAGCATTTTTGGTTTGCTATAGAGCAAATTAGTGGTCCATACTTGATATCAATGGAATACAAGAACTATATTCAACTATCAGCCACCTTTCAAGTCATCACTATTTAAACCTTAAATTATTTGTTCACATCTAAAGTGGGCTCACCTCGCTAAGTGCCTGATTACCCAAGGAGACAACTTAGAATCCTATTTTAGGGCTTAACTTGGGCTGGTGAAACGCTCTGCCCCGGGCGACATGGCAGAGACGATAGAGGGCACCTGGACTCCTGGACGGTGGTGACCTCGAGTTCTAGTCACCTCTGTACGTTTCACAGGGTTTTTCAGGATAATGGCTCACACAGCTGGCGCTACAAGTAAGTTACCTTTTGTTGACCCCATCCAGGTTTTCAGAAAGTTACCCGATGCTCCGTTTGGTACTCATTCAAGTGTACCGCAAAGACGAAAATCTCAGGTAAGATAATAAAACAGAGAACTTTATAGAGCATGCTCATCAGGAACGAGGTGTGACAGGCACCTTGAAAGTAAGCTGGTGCCAAGTTTCTACCAAAACTGGAGAGAGCTGAGGCTTGAGTGAGGAAAGGGTGGGAAGGAAGTGGGGCAGGGTTCAGGGGCTGTGACTCTCGGAGAAGTGGGCACGGCTCCAGGCAAGCGAAGGTGGAGTGCTTGGGGCTTGAGGGGCGAGGGCCGCCAAGGGTCAGCGGACCTGGGCACTAGGCGGGGGCGCGGCCCGGGCGGTCCCCGCCCCCACGAGGTCCGGGGACGGCCCGGGCGGAGCCTTACCCGGACGTGCGGCCCGTCCACTAGCTTGAGGGCTTGCGCCTCAAGCAGGTCGGCCCGCAGCCGCACCAGGAAGCGCACGCCGCCCTCCATCTTGCTGATGTGGTGGAAGAGGCTGCGGTAGCGCGGCACTAGCGCGTAGCGCAGCCGGTCCTCGGCCTGCAGCAGCACGGCTGCCTCCCGCGGCTGCTGGCGCAGCTGGAGCACACCGGCGCTCTGCTCGGCCACCTGGCTGTGGTCCACGCCGAAGCCGCGCGCCAGGCGGCCCAGTAGCTCGGCGCGCTCGGCTGTCTCGGCCAGGCCGCCGTAGAAGCTCACAAAGTCCGCGCACTGGTTCTCCGCCCTCGCCGGGGTCTTCTCGCGCAGCTCATAGGCCGGCATCGCGGGCACGGCGCGGTGCAGCAGCTCGTCCATGGCCCGCTCCAGGGCGCCGGCCGCCGCCGGCCGCCCGCTCGACAGCCGGGGTCCTGGCGGCTGCGGCTGCCGCGGGGGTAGCCGCAGCCGGAGGAGGCGCCCGGCAGACAAGCCTGGCCCGAGGACTCGCATGGTGAGCGGCGACAGCTGCCTGGGGAACGCCGCGGCCGCCGCGCTTCCGGGTTCCGGCGCGCGCGCCTTCCCATTGGCCGAGGCTGAGGGACGGCCGGGGCGGCGACCAATCGGGAATGGGAGGGAGCGGGGAGACTGGGCGGGGCGACGGGGCGGTATGGAGCGCGGCGCCAGGCCAAGTGCGGCCAAAGGTAACCCGGACCGCGACCAATCCGAGGGCCGAGCGGCGGCGGGGCGGCTCCGGTTGGTGAGTTCAGGGGTGGCCCCTGCCCTGTCAGCTGTTCACCCAAAGTCACCTCCTCTGCCCCTCTCTCCTCCAGGGCCTAGCTCTTCAGCCCTAAGGAACATGACAGTCACTCAGCGGACGTGTTACACGCGCAGATTCCTGGCCCGACCCCAGAGATTCTCGGAGTGTCTGGGGCAGGGGCGCAGGCATCTGCGTGTCTACGAAGTACGCTAGTGGTCGTTTCTGGCAAGGTAGGTCGCCTCTGTCTCGACCCCTGCCTAGCGCTCTCGCTTGCACAGATGACCCCCAGAGCTGCAGGCTATCGCTCTCCTGAGCTCCGGACCCAGGCTTCCAGCTGCCTGCTGGAGCGCTCTCTCACCGATGCGGCAAACGGGGCTCTCCCAAGCGGCTCGTGCCCCACCCTGTCCCCCTTCCCTTGGTCCTCATTCATTCACTCCCTTATTCAACAGAGTGTTTATTAACGGCCTGGCAGGTGCCAGGTCCTGCACTAGGCACAGAGATAAAATAGTGAACGACAGACCTGATCGTGCCTCCATGGAGTTTACATTCTAACAGGAAAACAGACCACGGCATAACTACTGGTTGCGGTAAGTGCTGTAAGGGAAATAAACTGTGTGGAGTGATATAACTGGGCCGGCGTGGACTTCCCCTCACCCTGTGGACCGGGTCATCAAGGAAGGTCTCTTCCGCACAAGCTCAGGAGCAGGAGCAGGAGCGCAGGAGTACCGTATCAGTTACTAACCCTATTCTCACTTGCTCCACAACCAAATGCAAGCACCCTCTTCCATCGCTGGAGGGAGCACCACTTGGTAACATCCCTGTGTGGTGGGGAGGGGGTGCCTTTGGAATACCTCTCAGCATTGCAAACTGGCCCAGCAATTTGCACAGATAAATCCTCCGTCTGCTGAATGGGCTAATGTTCCTAGGAGAGATGATTTCCTCCCCTAGGAAGTGAGGCTCTGACTCCCTTCTGTTGTCTCCTCCTCCTCCTAGTCCCAATCCCATACTGCATTCATGGGAGAATACCACACACCAGCCATGTCCCCCACGGAGCAAAAACTGCAGGAGGCACGAGGAATACGTGCGGTTTTGCTCCACTCAGATGGAAATCCAAAGCGTCCTTTGTTCAAGGGGGGAGAAAACCCAGTGCCTGGCTGCCTAGATACCAGAACTACCCTAGAACTGTCTGGTCCAAGTGTTACGGTATAAAGAAGCCGAGGGGTAGTAGTTCTTTATGGGGCCAGCCTTTGCCCTGATCTTACAGGGCTCCTTCTGCCGAGGCACAGACACGCAAAGCCTTCTGAGGGCTTGGCAGTGGCTTCTGAGCCAGCGCTGGTTCACCTTCACTAAGGAAATGGCCAAGACGCATCTCCAGCTGCTGAAAGGAGTCTGCCCAGGCCAGACAGGCTGCTATGGTGCTTGGCCTCACATTCCCCATTCCATGTGCTCTCATCTATCTGGGATACCCCGGCCTTGCTGCAGGAACCTCATCCACTGCTTAATTACTAATATTCACTTAAAGTACAGTTCTCAATCCCTCTTCCATCTCCCTACCTTTTCACATACTTTTTTTTTAAATTGAAGTATGGTTGAATTATAATGTGTTAATTTCTGCTGTACAGCAAAGTGGTTCAGTTATATGTATGTATACATTCTTCTTCATAGTCTTTTCCATTGTGGTTTATCACAGGATATTGAATATAGTTCTTGGTGCTCTACAGTAGGACCCTGTTGTTATCTATTCTATATATACCAGTTTGCATCTGCTAATCCCAGACTCCCAATCCGATCCTCTCCCAGCTCCCTCCTCCTTGGCAACTACCAGTCTGTTCTCTATGTTCCTGATGCTGTTTCACAGATAGGTCCATTTGTGTTATCTTTTAGATCCCACATATAAGTGATATCATATGGTATTTGTCTCTCTCTTTCTGATTTACTTCACTTAGTATGATAAACTCTAGCTGCATCCGTTCATATAATTTCCTTTTTTTCTGATAAATAAGAGGTTTTAATGTATAAAAAGTGAATTAAGCAGCTCCTGGAACACATATAATTTCTTGATTCTGCTTTGCTCTGTGTTCATAGTTCATTTTCTCTAGGTGTCAACTGCCATTCTCTGCTTCTCCCTGCATATTCCCTTGGTTCAAAACACTGCCCTAATCCAAGACTGAAATTGAGAAAACAATTCCATTTACAAGAGTATCAAAAAGAAAAAAGCACTTAAGAATAAATTTAACCAAGGACATCTAGGACATGTACACGGAAAAAAACAGAACACTGAAATGAAAGAAGATCCAATCAAATGGAAAGATAGTCTGTGTTTATGAGTTGGAATATTTAACATGGTTAAGATGGTAAAACTGCCCAGATGAATATGCAGATTCAATGTAATCCCTATCAAATCCTCTTTGCAGAAATGGAAAAGTTCAGCCTAAAATTCAAAATGAAAATGCCAGAGGCCCTGAACAGCCCAAACTCCTTCTTTGTTCTTTAAAAAGAAGAACAAAGTTGGAAGATTCGCACTTCCTGATTTCAAAACTCACTACAAATTTACAGTATCCAAAACAATGTGGTGCTGACAAAAAGGCAGATGTATACATGGATGGGAGAGAACTGAGAGTCCAGAAATAAACCTATGCATCTGTGGTCTGCTGATTTCTCACAAGGTTTCTATGACCATTGAATGGAAGAAAGGATAGACTTTTCAACAAATGGGACCAGAACAACTGGATATCCACATGCAAAAGAATGAATCCAGATGTCTACCTCACACCATACACAGAAATTAACTTAAAATGTATCAGTGACCTAAATATAAATCTCTCAGAAGGGAAAATAGATGTAAATCTTCATGACATTAGATTAGGCAGTGGTTTCTTAAATATGACACCAAAAGCAAAAACAACAAAATAAAGTGCACTTTATCAAAATTAAAAACTTTCGTGCATCAAAGGACATTATCAAGAAAGTGAAAAGATAATCCACAGAATGGGAGAGATACTTGAAAACCACATACCTGATAAGGATCTGGTCTCTAGAATGTATGAAGTATTCCTATATTTGGACACCAAAAAGATAAACAACCCAATTTAAAAAAAGGGCACAGGAATTTGAATAAACATTTCTCCCAAGAGGATATGTATATGAACAATAAACACGTGAAAAGATTCTCAACATCAGTAGTCAGTATGGAAATGCAAATCAAAACCACAGTGAGCTATCACTTCAAATCCACTGGCATGGCAATAATAATAACTACAAACAGTAACAACAGTCAAGTAAGTGTTGGTGAGGATATTGAGAAATTGGAACTGTCACACACAGTGGGGATGTAAAATGGTTCTGTGCGTGTGTGCTGAGTCACTCAGTCATGTCCGACTCTGCGACCCTATGGACTTGTAGCCCACCGGACTCCTCTGTCCATGGGGTTCTCCAGGCAAGAATACTGGAGTGGGTTGCCATTCCCTTCTCCAAGGGATCTTCCCAACCCAGGGATCGAACCCAGGTCTCCTGCGTTGCAGGCGGATTCCTTACTGTCTGAGCCACCAGGGAAGCCCAAAATGGTGCTGCCATTGTGGAAATTATTTTGGTAGCACCTTAAGAAGTTAAACACAGAGTTACCATATGGCCCAGCAACTCCACGGCTAAGTATATGTTCACAGTAAAACGTGAATACAGATATTCACAGCAGCATTATTCATAAAGTCAAAAACAGCCCAAACATCCATGACTGGATGAATGGAATAAACCCAATGTCATATGTCTACAAAATGGAATATTAACAGCCATCAATAGGTATGGAATACTGATACATGTTGCAACATGGATGAGTCTGGAAAACATTATGCCAAGTGAAAGAAGCCAGATACAAAAGACCACGTTTTGTAGGATCCTATTTATGTGAAATCTCTAGAACAAGTCTCTACAAAAGTCTATACAGACAGAAAGTAAATTAATGGTTGCCTAGCACTGTGGGAGGGGAGAATTGGTAGTCACAGTTCATGGGTGTGGAGTTCTTTTTGGCTGATGGAAATGATCTGGAATTATCCAGTGATGATGACTACACAACATGAATGTACTAAAACCTCCCAAATTGCACACTTTAAAATGGCTGAAAGAGGCTCAAACTTCCAGGTAGGAAATGAATGAGGCACATGTATGAAATGTACAGCGTTGAGGGATATAGTCAATAGTTATGTAATATCTTTGTGTGGAGACAGATGGTAACTAGACTTGCCGTGGTCATTTTGTAAAGTAGAGAAACACTGAATCGTTATGTTGTGTAATAGGAACTAACACAGTGTTGGAGGTCAGTTATACTTCAAAAGCAAACTCAAAGGAAAAAAAGACCAGATTGGTGGTTTCCAGAGGCAGGGATGGAGGTAGTCAGAAGGCACAAAATTCCACTTGTAAGATAAATAAGTACCAGGGCTGTAAGGTACAACATGATTAATGTAATTAACACCGTTGTATGTCCCATATGAAAGCTGCTATTAAAGAGTAAATCCTGAGTTCTCATCATAAGGGGAAATTCTTTTCCTACTTCTTTTTTAATTTATATGCAGTAATGGATGTTCACTAAATTTATTGTGGGAATCATTCCATGATGTAAGTAAGTCAAATCATTATGCTGTACACCTTAAACTTCTGTCAATAATATCACAGTGAAAGTGGAAAGAAAAAAATAAAATGGTTAAAATAAAAATTAATTTTATGTTATGTGGATTTTATTAAAAAAAAAAAAAAGGGGACCATCTCAGAAGGATTTGCATCTCTCTAGCCAATATCAGTTCAGAGAATCTGATTGATCCATCTTGGATTAAGTGACCAGGCTAGGATAAAAGGTAATGGGACTGGGGGATGTACCCTTTTGGGAAGGGACACAGTATTCAGAGGAGAGGGTTATGGACTTGGCAGCTGTCCCAAAAGATATCTGTTGTTGTTAGTTACTAAGTCATGTCCGACTCTGTGATCCCATGGACTGTAGCCCATCAGGCTCCTCTGTCCATGGGATTTCCCAGCAAGAATACTGGAGTGGGCTGCCATTTCCTTCTCTAGGGGACCTTCGCCACCCAGGGATCGAATCTGCATCTCCTGCATTGGCAGGCCGATTCTTTACCACTGAGCCACTGGGGAAGCCCGAAAGATATCTACTTTTAAGCATAAAAAAAGAGCTAAAAATTTTTTTGGAAAAAAAAATCACCCATAATTCTAGCATCTTAATTACGGCAGTTTTTATTTCTGCAAATCCTTCCAGTATTTGTCCACAGGCCAACACATTTTTCTGAGTTGTAATCACTGTGTTTGTGCTGTTTATTTCCTGTTCTTTTTTACTTCCCATCACATCACAAACATCTCCCATGTTTCTAAATCACCTTCATAATCATCCTTTTTAATGGCTGCATAACATTCAATTGAGTTGATGTACCATAATCTCTTAATCGCTCTGCCATTTCTGGATATTTACACAGCTTCTAATTTTTTTTTCCCTGCTAATATATAGATCCTGCTGCAGGAAATATTTTCATGCATACTGATTTTTTTCTTTACTGGAGTTGCCCAGATTACTTAAAAACGACCAAATAGGATAAAATTTCCCATGAATTGTCAAACTAACCAAGAAACCTAGAATAGAGAGAGACTTGTAAGCTCTCCGGGGTGCCCTGGGCAGACAGACACAGCTCCTGGAGACCCCACCTCCCCAGGGAGGGCTCTGCCCTCTCAGTGCTGGTGTGTTCATGCCTCTCTCCCTACTAGCTGTTCTCTGAGTTGTCTGTGCTGTGAATATACGAATGTGGATTTCTCCTTTTATTTGATTTGCATCCAGGTGTGTTTGGCTCAGCAGTAAAGAATCAGCCTGCACTGCAGGAGATGCCGGAGATATGGGTTCGATCCCTGGGTCAGGAAGATCCCCTGGAGGAGGACATGGTAACCCATTCCAGTATTCTTGCCTGAAAAATCCCATGGACAGAGGAGACTGGTGGGCTACAGTCCATGGGGTCACAAAGAGTTGAACATGATTGAGCACGCACGCACACAGGTGGGTTTGTTTTTGCTGTTGCAGCGCTACCATGAACATTCTTAGACACATCTCCAGGTCCTGGGGCACATGTGTCCCTGGAGAGCCTCTCACCCTTGACACGACAGACATATTGTGTTTGTGTGACGCGGAGCCATCCCGTGCATCCTGGCCTCTACACACTAGATACCAATAGTAGCTCCAGTCAACAACCGAAAATGTCTCTGGCCATTACCAAATGTCCCCTGGGGGAACCAGCTGCCTTCCCACTGTGGAGGACCACTGCTCTAGACTAATGGTTCTCAAACTGCTGCACTTCAGAATCATACGGGGGATTTTTAGCAATATTCCATTCCTTATATCTGAACAAAACTATAATTCAAAAAAGTACAGGCACCCCTGTGTTCACAGCAGCAGTATGCACAACAGACAAGGCGTGGAAGCAACCTAAGTGCCCGTTAACAGAGGAATGGATAAAGAAGATTCGGTGCATATACATACACCGAGTTGATTAGCAACCATAATTCCATCTGCCACCTTAGTTCCCTTTTGCCATATGTAATGTAACATATTCACAGCTTCCAGGGGTTAGGGTGTGGACATATATGGAGGACGACATTCTGTGGGCACCCAGGGCAGCCTCCCTCATGAGGATCACATGTTGCCCACAAGAAAAAGATCTCGTTTCAAAACACTATTATACCATGAATCTATTTTTATTTTAAAAGACAAAACAAAGCATTCTGAAAAAAAGTTCACCAAAATGTTAACGCTAAGTTATTTCTGGGTGATGGCTCTAAAAAAAAAAAACTTTAAAATATTTTTTAAAACTCTATTTTTGAGTTGCCGGATTAAAAAAAAAATTACAGTGAGGTAGCATGAGTTTTAACAGTAATAAAAAGCCACAGTGTTTTCATTTCCATTCTGGATGGGAAAAAAAGAACCTATATTTATCTGGCTTCATAACTTGTGCATCTTCCAGGAAGCTACATGTTACTCTTTATCCAGTGTGATTTGACAGGGTGAACACTTGGAGGTGTTGGCTCTGTGCCAGCCCTTGGCCCCCCGTGTTTGTTACAAGTATGAATAGAGCTCAGCCACTGCATACAGACAGCTCAGGGTGCCTGAACATCTCACGTTTCCTGCTTTAATATTCAGTTCAATTCAGTTCAGTTGCTCAGTCGTGTCCGACTCTTTGCGACCCCATGAATCGCAGCATGCCAGGCCTCCCTGTCCGTCACCAACTCCCAGAGTTCACTCAGACTCACGACCATCGAGTTAGTGATGCCATCCAGCCATCTCATCCTCTGTCGTCCCCTTCTTCTCCTGCCCCCAATCCCTCCCAGCATCAGAGTCTTTTCCAATGAGTCAACTCTTCGCATGAGGTGGCCAAAGTACTGGAGTTTCAGCTTTAGCATCAGTCCTTCCAAAGAAATCCCAGGGCTGATTTTCTTCAGAATGGACTGGTTGGATCTGCATTAGTAACTGTATTAAACTCAGTTCAATCTCTTCTTGGGAACTCAGTGTTCTCATCAAGACCCACGCTGGTGTGAAATACTTTGTGGGGTCTCAGTTCCTGTCTCTGGACATCACACTCCTGAGGCTTCTGCAACATATGTGGTCACTCACTGCTTAGACTGAGTGGTCATAGATGGTCACCATTTCTTGATGGTCGGTACTGACGGTGATGATATTCATGTTTCAGAGCACTGACTACATGCTAGGAAAAGTGCAAAGTCTTTCACATGTTTCATCTCGTCTAACTCTCAGATAACCCTGAAGGAGGGGCTTTATTACTTTCCCGTTTCACAGATGAAAAAACTGAGGCTCAGGCAGGTAAGGTAATGTGTCCAAAGTCACACAGCTAGTTAGTGAAGTGCCAATCACCCCATTTCTGGCCAATTCCAAGGCATAAGATATTCATCTCTCCCCAATATCATTTCCTACATGCAGTATATAACCCCATGGATTGCAGCAGGTGCTATGTTCCAAAGACAGTGGAGATAATTCCTATCCTAACTCTAACTCTCCTTTCCTTGAATCTGAGTGGGCGTGTGGAGTAGCCATGCAGTTCACTGCTCAGATCTCCCTTCAAGAAAGAACTCAGTGTTCAGCTGCAAGGAAGACTGTAGCTGATGCCTGAAACTGTTAGTGCCTGCACTGCACACTTCAGCTTTCAGACCAAGGCCACACTCTTCCTGGGCGGCCCTGCCCATGACTCAGCAGGGCAGAAGTCCAGGGCTTGGTGTTTCCCAACATGGGCGTCTCCCAGCAGACAACCTTTGGTCCTGAGTCCGGGGAGGTAGGGTTGGCCACACCTCCCACATGCACCACCCTCAGTGGCTCTTCCTGCCCCATCCTGCACACTCCCACCCTCTTCCCCTCAAAAGTATCAGATCTACACTGTGGTCTGAAAGCTTTTGCTGCCCCATTCTGCCTCCCACTCTGTTCTCTTTCAGATGCTACCCACAGCAGACCTCTTGGACTCTAAGCTCCATCCCAGTGGCTGCTTGCCAGAGGACTCATCTGACACAGTGTAGTGCTGTCAAAAGAATGTGGTGGAAGTGTTGCTGCATGACTTCCAAGACTGGGGCACAAAAGGCCAGGCAGCCTCCTCATTGTCACTGGAACACTCACTCGCTCGTAGAGCCTTCAGCTGGCACGAGGCTGCCATATTGTGAGGAAGCCCAAGCCAGCCCATGTGGAGAGACCACATGGAGAAGCTCTGAGATAACATGAAAGGGGTTGGGGAGAGAAAGGGAGGGAGGGAGACAGGGAGGGGAAGGGAGGAGGGGGAGACAGAGAAATTGATGTCCTTGGCCAGCCACCATTTACTCCAAACCCCTGTTCTTGGAGGAGGAAATGGCAATCCACTCCAGTATTCTTGCCTGAGAAATCCCACAGACAGAGGAGCCTGGCAGGCTATCATCCATAGTGTCGCAAAGAGTCTGACACACCTAAAGCGACTTAGCATACCTGCTGTTCTAGTTCTGCTGCTGCTGCTGCTGCTGCTAAGTCGCTTCAGTCGTGTCCAACTCTGTGAGACCCCATAGATGGCAGCCCACCAGGCTCCCCGTCCCTGGGATTCTCCAGGCAAGAACACTGGAGTGGGTTGTCATTTCCTTCTCCAATGCATGAAAGTGAAAAGTGAAAGTGAAGTTGCTCAGTCGTGTCCAACTAGTAGCGACCCCATGGACTGTAGCCCACCAGGCTCCTCCATCCATGGGATTTTCTAGGCAAGAGTACTGGAGTGGCTTGCCATTGCCTTCTCCATTTTAGTTCTAGCCACCACTAGATTAAAACCACACAAGAGCCACCTGCTCAGACAAGCCCTTCCCCAGTTCCTGACCCACTCAGACAATGAGAGGCAAATTGTCATTGGTGGTTTCAAGCCACAGAGTTTTGACTCATTTGTTACTCAGCGGTAGATAACTGGTACGAGCACTCTGTGGACAGAGGTGTGTGAGGCTGAGGCCTGTCACTTTTCAGAATACTTAAGCACCTTTGCTGCTGACAGCTTGGCACACTGTAGGTGTCCAGCACACATCTGTTACTGTTTTGCATGTTCAATAAGATTATAAATATGGAAAACTCAGCAGTGGCCACAGGACTGGAAAAGGTCAGTGTTCATTCCAATCCCAAAGAAAGGCAATGCCAAAGAATGCTCAAACTACCCCACAATTGCACTCATCTCACACGCTAGTAAAGTAATGCTCAAAATTCTCCAAGCCAGGCTTCAGCAATACATGAACCGTGAACTTCTAGATGTTCAAGCTGGTTTTAGAAAAGGCAGAGGAACCAGAGATCAAATTGCCAACCTCTGCTGGATCATGGAAAAAGCAAGAGAGTTCCAGAAAAGCATCTATTTCTGCTTTATTGACTACGTCAAAGCCTTTGACTGTGTGGATCACAATAAACTGTGGAAAATTCTGAAAGAGATGGGAATACCACACCACCTGATCTGCCTCTTGAGAAATTTGTATGCATGTTAGGAAGCAACAGTTAGAACTGGACATGGAACAACAGACTGGTTCCAAATAGGAAAAGGAGTATGTCAAGGGTGTATATTGTCACCCTGCTTATTTAACTTATATGCAGAGTACAACCTGAGAAACGCTGGACTGGAAGAAACACAAGCTGGAATCAAGATTGCCGGGAGAAATATCAATAACCTCAGATATGCAGATGACACCAGCCTTATGGCAGAAAGTGAAGA
Organism: Bos indicus; assembly: GCF_029378745.1. Classification (NCBI taxonomy): domain Eukaryota; kingdom Metazoa; phylum Chordata; class Mammalia; order Artiodactyla; family Bovidae; genus Bos; species Bos indicus. Next base: position 10,851,391 of record NC_091777.1, on the reverse strand, counting down.
GGAACTAAAAAGCCTCTTGAAAGTGAAAGTGGAGAGTGAAAAAGTTGGTTCAGAAAACGAAGATCAGGCATCTGGTCCCATCACTTCATGGGTAATAGATGGGGAAACAGTGGAAACAGTGTCAGACTTTATTTTTCTGGGCTCCAAAATCACTGCAAATGGTGACTGCAGCCATGAAATTAAAAGACGCTTACTCCTTGGAAGGAAAGTTATGACCAACTTAGATAGCATATTAAAAAGCAGAGACATTACTTTGCCAACAAAGGTTCGTCTGGTCAAGGCTATGGTTTTTCCTGTGGTCATGTATGGATGTGAGAGTTGGACTGTGAAGAAAGCTGAGCGCTGAAGAATTGATGCTTTTGAACTGTGGTGTTGGAGAAGACTCTTGAGAGTCCCTTGGACTGCAAGGAGATCCAAACAGTCCGTTCTGAAGTAGATCAGCCCTGGGATTTCTTTGGAAGGAATGATGCTGAAGCTGCAAGTCCAGTACTTTGGCCACCTCATGCGAAGAGTTGACTCATTGGAAAAGACTCTGATGCTGGGAGGGATTGGAGGCAGGAGGAGAAGGGGACGACAGAGGATGAGATGGCTGGATGGCATCACTGACTCAATGGATGTGAGTCTCAGTGAACTCCGGGAGTTGGTGATGGACAGGGAGGCCTGGCGTGCTGCGATTCATGGGGTCGCAAAGAGTCGGACACGACTGAGTGACTGATCTGATCTGATAAATACGGACTAGATCTGAGCTGCCTAGAAATACATGTGTAGCTTTGAAATTAAAACACTTCCTAATTAAATTGTGAAGAGGATCCATTCTAAGATGCCCTCCAAACATTTGTTAGAGAAACAGAAGATGCTTCAGAGAATTGGGATTAAATGATGAGACTGAGACTCAGAATTATGACATTTCTAATGTCAAACAAGCAGAACCTGACCAATGTCTCTATGCAGATGAATGCAATTGAAACAAGGAAACAAAAGTTGTTCTTGGATATGGCCCATCCCAAATCCTGACATAGGCTGTGATATCTTTAAAAAGGAAGGGACAAAAAGAAGGGAAGAGAGAAGAAAGAAATAGGCATGATGTAGTGGAAAGTTCTGGGCCCAGAACACATGACTTCAGACACTTGTGGTTTATCTGGTTTCACGGAAATTCTTAACCTTTACTGGGTTCAGTTTTCCCATTTGTAAGTGGGGAATAAAAACATCAATACCCCCTTTAATGGAAGTTGTGGGAATTCAATGAGATATGCATGTGAAAGATATGTTGCCTGTAAAGTACTTTACACATGGAAGCTTTGCTCACTTAAAGCTACTAAGAGGAGACACTTGTCTTCCTGTTGTAAGGACCACTTGTCAGGGAGCTTAGGAAACAGAGACTGTAGGAAAACAAGAAGGTTTCTGAGCTGGGCACACCTGGGTTTGACTCCCATCTTCACTGATGTAAATGTAACTTGGTTGGTAAACCTGTTGGCAGAATCTTCTAGAGCTGAATGTATGGATATGACCCAGAAATTCCCTCCCTGGTATGTACCAAGCAGAAGTGCTCAGCGTGTTCACCAAAAGGCACATCCTAGAATGTGCACTGCTGGAGAAGGCAATGGCACCCCACTCCAGTACTCCTGCCTGGAAAATCCCATGGAGGGAGGAGCCTGGTAGGCTGCAGTCCATGGGGTCGCTAAGAGTCGGACACGACTGAGCGACTTCACTTTCACTTTTCACTTTCATGCATTGGAGAAGGAAATGGCAACCCACTCCAGTGTTCTTGCCTGGAGAATCCCAGGGACGGGGGAGCCTGGTGGGCTGCCGTCTATAGGGTTGCACAGAGTCGGACACGACTGAAATGACTTAGCAGCAGCAGCAGCAGCAGCAGCAGCAGAATGTGCACTGCAGCCCGGCAGTTTAAAAGCCCAGACCTGGATGCGACCCAAACGTACATTGTATTTGCCTTCTCCTGCTGCATAATGAATGGCCACACAATTAGTGGCTCAAAACAACATACATTATTGGTCTACAGCTTCTGTGAGTCAGGAATTTGGGCTTTGCTTCAGAATCTCAGCAAGCTCAGTCAGGTGTCTGCTGGGCAGTGGTCTCATTCCAAGGTTCGACTGGGGAAGGGTTTACCTCTGAGCTCAAGTGCTTCCAACATGGTCATTGGCAGAGTTTAGAATTTTGTGGCTGTAACCCTGAGGCTTCTGTTTCTCACAGGCTGTCAGCTGGAGGGTGTTCTCAGTTCCTTGTCACACGGGCCTCTGCAGAGCCAGCAAGAGACGGTTTCCTTGCCAGATGGCAGTCTCCATCCTACATAACCTACAGATGTGAGGGAAGTCTTGTTGTATTCTGTTGGCTACAACTGAGTCAGAGAATTGATGCCTTCCAGCTGTGGTGCTGGAGAAGACCCCTGAAAGTCCCTTGGACAGCAAGGAGATCAAACCGGTCAATCTTAAGGGAAATCAACCCTGAATACTTGTTGGAAGGACTGATGCTGAAGCTGAAGCTCCAGTATTTTGGTCATCTGATGTGAATAGCTGACTCATTGGAAAAGTCTCTGATGCTGGGAAAGACTGAGGGCAGGAGGAGAAGGGGGTGTCAGAGGAGGAGATGGTTGTGTGGCATCACTGATGCAATGGACATGAACTTGGGTAAACTCAGGAGATGGTGAGGGACAGGGAGGCCTGGCATGCTGCAGTCCATGAAGTCACAAAGAGTTGGATTCGACTGGGCGGCTGAACAACAACAACAATTGATTTAGACACCCTGCCCACTGTTAAGGGGAGGGGGGTAGAGTCTGTCCATCACTCCTATTAACAGCAGAATGGATACATAAAGCATGAAATGTCACACAGTGGGATACTCCACAGCGATGAGAATGAGCAGATTCTGCCTCATGCAACAATATGGAGAAATACCCAAATACAGTATGGAGTGAAAGAAGCCAACGAGTGATGATGAAACAGGAAGGAAGGGGCATAGAGACACTCAGCATATGACATAAAACTGATTAGAACCGACTAGGCACAGGATGGTGGAAGATTCGCTTTCCAGGGGACTTTGAGCCTCACTGTATGCCCACTGAAACACATCAGCTAAAAGACATACAGGCGTCAGGACAGTTCCAACGCCTGACTATAAAGGGCTCAAAAGTAGGTGGTAGCCCAAATTCCTGGAAATCGCCACCCCTTCCCCGCAAATAGTTGGAATAATCCTCCCACTCATTAGCTTATGAAATTATTCAACCCATAAAAACTAGCCGCCCCATATTTCAGGGCCTCTCACTCTCCGAGACAGCCCATACTCTGTCTGTGGAGTGTCTGTCTCTAAACAAATCTATTTCTTATCTCTCACTTTGTCTCTCACTGAATTCTCCCTACGACGAGACATCAGGAACCTGAGCTTCAGTAGGTCTTGAGATCAGGTGTGATCTCAGTTAAAAGACT